>NC_066874.1:25260494-25860494 GCF_022985175.1 Labeo rohita | reverse complement strand
TAATAAACATTTTTGATTTTTGAGACATACACTGCCCTCCAAAAGTTTGGAAACACCCCTGGCAACGTGTGGTTTTGGACGATATTAGCATAAATGCTTATCATTTTTTGGTGCAAATACATTAAAGTAACTTGACATTATCATTGAAGACGATTTTGATGAATCGAAAATGTAAGATTTTTGTAATTAAAAATTTGTTTTCGTAGTTTGTGTCGTCCCTTATCAGTGCAAAATTATCACAAATGAAAAAGGATTCATGCCAATATTGTCCAAAACCCCACTTTTCAAGGGCGTTTCCAAACTTTTGGAGGGCAGTGTATACTGCTATCTGTCTGTAACACTGGTACTGAAATAATCAAGCTTTTGGAGTTACTCAAGTAATTTGTTAATGCTTTTATAGTTTTGAATTCACTTTTAAATTGTTAGTTCACTTACAGTGTCTTTCTTTCTTCAGTCAAAAAGAAATTAAGGTTTTTGAGGAAAATATATGGTGGACTTCAATGGGGTTCAATGGGCTGAAGGTCCAAATTGCAGTTTCAGTGCAGCTTCAAGGAGCTCTACACGATCCCAGACGAGGAATAAGGGTCTTATCTAGGAAAACAATAGGTCATTTACTAAAAAAAAAAAAAAAAAATGATATACTTTTTACCCACAAATTCTAATTTTGTACTAGCTCTGCGATGCACATGTGCAACTTCACACATTACATAATCACATTGGAAAGGTCACACATGTTTAGTTCTTCATCTGTGTACTTAGATTCAAAAAGGCAGGGTAGGGCCAAAAACTCCATTTCATTTTCTCCTCCGACGTTGTTTTACCTCTTTTTGTAAAGTATGTTGACCCACATCATGCGTGACCTTTCCAACATGATTATGTATTGCATGAAGTCGTGGATGCAGAGCTAAGATGAGCATTTGTGATTAAAAAGTATATAAATTGTAATCTTTTAAAAGAAAATGACCAATCATTTCGCTAGATAAAACCCTTATTCCTCGGCTGGGATCGTTAGAGCCCTTTGAAGCTGCATTTAAATTGCAATTTGATACCCATTGTCCACTATATGAAGAAAAATCCTGAAATGTTTTTCTCAAAATCTTGAAGAAAGAATGACATGAACATCTTGGATGACATGGGGGTGAGTAAATTATCAGAAAATGTTTATTCTGGAAGTGAACTAATCCTTTAATGTTCATTGGTTGAAGGGTAGTAGAATAATATCACTTCATTGTATGCAGTTTTTAAAAATGCTTTGCCTGATTACAGTTTAAAGAAAGTTACTCCCATAATTCGTGCAAAGCATCATGAGGTGAAACGGGGGGGATAGTTAAAAAATGCTATGTCATTTGAGTTTAGAATGAGAATGAGTACATTTTTTTAAATTTTGGTCAAAAGAATACTGTAGTAGATAAGCTGAGCTTTTTCACTTTGTGTGATACATTTGCTGCTACTGTACAGTGTACATGATGCTGTTGATATGAATATGTCCTTGACAAGCCCTCTTACCTTGTGCTTTCAGGGGCCAGCTGTGTTTTACATTTCCTCTTTTTTTTAGACTCCTTTTTCCCTCCTGACTTTGAGCCAGCCCCCTGTAACTCAGACCCCCTCTGACTATCAGGAACATGTAATGAATGAGCAACACAATGAGATTTGGAAAGTAAAATAACAAAAAAAGGAGAATGGAAAATGTAGTGGCTGAAAGAATACTGCTGAGGTTTAGAAAAGTGGAAAAGAAATGACAAATGATTGAGAACAAAAGACACAACAAATCAAACAAAATTTGGCAAAATTATAAAGAACATTCACAGGGAAAAAAATATAATAAACGCTAAAGCAAAGGTGCAAAAATATGCTGATGACTTGCAAAGAGCCCTTGGTTTTCCACCCTCGTTTCTGCTTTAATGATCCGTATCTCGCCCAACATCTTACAGTAATGCGGTGCATCCGTATGTGGGCCTGTACCTGTTGCCGTGAACATGGGAGGCACAAAACGCGAAGCTGTAGTGCAGCAGCGTCGGGTCAATCATGTGCCCGGCGTCTGCCCTCTCCAGTAGGTCCCCAAGGTAACACAGATGTCTGTGGCATCCTCTCACCCCATTCCGAGCGCAATACTCATCCAGAACAAACACCTGACCTGGGCTAAACCATCCCTACAATTCCAACAAATGGGTAGACACTTTGTAAATTATGTGTACAGTTGTTTTGCATTGAGTTCAGCAGAAAAAAACACTTACCAGACATGCAAAGTTGTCATTTAGCCTGTGGTCCAACGTGAGCCTCTGCACCATCTCGAACAACGAGGCATGATCAAAGCTACATGGGTTAGCTGAGATAAACTCATCCATGCCGTGCTTCTGTGCCCTGTCAGCATCTATTCCAGCCATTCATGGGAGAGGAAGGGAGAGGGGGTGGGTTCAAGGAAGAGGAAATTAGCAAACAGCAAGGAGAATGATTTGTTCTCCTCCCACCACAAAAAACTAAACACCTAGAATGAGTATTCTATGGCAAATCAAGGACGTTGAGCTTTCACATTGTCAACTTGCAGCAAAAGTCAAGCAGAGTTCAATCGGACCTAGCAAATGTGGAACTGAGCGATAACCCTCAGCTCACATTCAGTCGGGACGTGCATGCATGAGCTGATCTGGGCGTGGTCTCTTCCTGTTCTCTCAATCAAAAGCTTTTTAACGTAAAAGCCACCGATGGCTTTGAGGAAGTGGCGCAATTCCAAATGATGGATTTTAATGTTGTTTCTTTCACATGAATACAATAGATTCTGCCATTCGCAATTCGTTAATGTCATTCATTTCGAGAGAGAGGATGGATTGTGTGCTTCTAAAAATACAAATGCCAAAAAAAGAAATCAGGGGCGATATGTTAGCCATTGACTTAAATAACAAACATGGTATTTTCTACTGTAATTTAATAATACAACTGCAATGACTAAATCTCTAAATATACTCAAAGGTTATCTTTAAGATAATACTGAAAGACCCCATGAAATGGCTTGACAAGCAATGTTTTCTTTTTCATTCTAAAGATATGATTAAAAAGAAATATGTGGAGTATGGCATAATTTTTTTATATGTTTTCCTCTAAAAGAAAAATTTTTTTTTCTCGCAATTGCAATTTTGCATCTCACAATTCTGAATTGTGAGATATAAACTTGCAATTTTGAGATCTTATCAGCCTTTTTTCACCTTTCAGATTAAAATTGCAAGTTTATATCTCACAATTCTGAAAAAAAAGTCAAAATTGCGAAAAAAAAGTCAGAATTGCGGGAAAAATAAGTCGTAATTGCAAGATACAAACTTGCATTTGTGAAAAATGTCAGAATTGCACGTTCTTATCTTTGTTTCTCGCAATTGCGAGTTCATATTCCACTATTCTGATTTAAAAAAATTCCTCATTTTTAGTTGTGAGATGTTACAATTGTAAACTTGCAAGTGCAAGAAAAAAAGTCAGAATTACCTCACAATTACCTTTTATTCAGTGGCGAATATGGGCTTTCATAATAAACTACCATTCAAAGGTTTAGGGTAAGTACAATGTTTTTGAAAGAAGTCTCTTACGTTTATACGTGATAAATTACTGTATTATTTATCAAAAATACAGTAAAAGCAGCAATACTGAGAACATTCTAACCATTTAAATGTTCCATATTAATATATTTTAAATGTAATTTATTCCCGTCACGGTAACGCTGACTTTTCAGCAGCCAATACCCCAGTCTTCAGCGTCACATGAAACTTCAGAAAAAAAGCCACAAAACAATTTCATGGGCTCTTTAATATGCTCAATGTTATATGTGACCCTGGGCCACAAAACCAGTCATAAGGGTACAACTATATATAGTTTGAAAGCTAAATAAATAAGCTTTCCATTGATGTATGGTTTATTAGGATAGGATAATATTTGGCAACTATTTGAATATCTGGAATCTAAGGGTGCAAAAAAAAAATCAAAATAGTGAGAAAATTGCTTTTAAAGTTGTCCAAATGAAGTTCTTAGTAATGTACATTAATAATCAAAAATTAAGTTTTGATATGTTTGCTGTAGGAAAATTAAAAAAATACCTGATGATCTTTACTTAATATCCTAATGATTTTTAGCATAAAAGAAAAATCGATCATTTTGACCCATACAATGTATTTTTAGTCGCAGCTACCAATATACCTGTGCTACTTAAGACTGTTTTTTTGTTGTCCAAGGTCGCATATGCAAAATGTAATCAAAATCAGCTAAATAGTCTAAGTCCTGTGTACATATATTTGTTGGAGAAATTAGTACAAGAAAAGTTATTCCTAAAAAACTGGCCCCTTGATGAATTACTTTATTAGCAACAGAATGATAGAATCTAAATCTGTGCGGTGATGAGCGTGCTCTAATGAGAGAAAATGTGAAGAAAAATGTGCATCGTGTTACACCAATGATTAGGGTGTGTGTCTAGATAACAACAATGATCTCACACCTTTTTTGTGAAGACATATGGCTAAAAATACAGTGCTTAATCCAGTAGAAAACAAATAAATTCTATTCGGATCTGCTTAATTAGAACTTGGATCGAGTTATGTTATCCTTTGGCTGAGTAAAGCATTGCTACAATTATAAAGACGACGTAGACTAAACTAAAAGAGAAGACAAAAAGAAAAAACAGAGGCACAGGAAAAGACACGGGATTGTAGGAATGAAGAACTAACTGAGGAAATGATCTAGATAGAGGGTAGACAACAGACAAACTGAATGGGTTGAGAAAAAATAAACATCAGAATGAATGGCAAAGAAGCCCTATAACTAAGCAACTCAGGATGAGAAAGAAACGTGAAAAAGAGTTATATGAACCACGGAATTGTAGGGAAGAAACAAGACGTCCTAATTACAGGGTAAGCCTACAGGATTAAAGAATTTATTAGCCTTATTCATTTGCATTTTTACATTTCATAATTGCATGTTAATTAAAATACTGTACTTCTACATTCAACAGAGTTGTTTAGAATCGGCTTATGCACAAACCGTTGTGCTGCATTCAAAAAAAGCTACGAGTTTTTATTAATATTATTTTATTTTTTAATGGTTATATATGATATTTCATTGAAAATGGATGTCTTTTACATGCAGGAACACAGTGAGACACTCCACTGTGCTTTCCAACGTCATGCAAGAAAGGTAAGAGGAAGGAAAAAAACCTGCAGTAACATTTTCCGCTTGCCTATCCATTAGCATTCCGTATTTTTCTCTTAGCATTTGCAAGTTGACAATACTGGAGAAATTTTCAGTGTGTTCATAAGGGTTGCTGAGCACACTGACAAGCAAGCCACTTCAGTGGCGTGCCAACAGGCTAGCATTACTGTTCTAGTGCAGATACACGGCTTTAGCAAGAAGCCAAAAAAGGTACCAAATAATTAATTCATTCTCTGTAAAGAATGGAGAATAATCAAAAAAGGAAGAAATGAACTTGTCTTTCCATCAGCATCTGAATGGATAACATGACATCAAAATGCTCACCTACTCAAGCAGTATAAAGGCAAACACACAGGTGCAAATAATGAGCTATATCTTTGCTAAGTTCTACATTGGGTTTAGGGACTACTTCGAAGAGGCCCATTTCCACCGGACGAAAGATAATTAGGAGTATTTCTCGGTGAGGAGGGACGGCAGTGCCTGCTCCTTCACATTGGCATTCAGAATACTCCACTTACATATTTGCCAACTCTTGTGAAGCTCAAGTTCAAAAATAAAGAAATTAGTTGAAAGGCAAATGAACCCTCAAGAGTAAAGTCCAAGTAGTCAAAAACAAACAGTGCTTCACTGTTGCAAGTTACTGTACTGCCAATTAAGTGGCAAATTAAACTCTAAAACAGCAATCATTTTTTCAGGTAAATGTTTTACAATTAAATGCCACCCAATAGTTTGCTCGGTCAATAACCAATAGGACAAAACAAACCCTCTTCTACTTTACTCTGAGGGGTCTTGTGATGCCAATGATGTTTATGTAGAGAAGGCAATTATGCAAATAAATCATAAACCATAGTAACTTAGCTAAATGATAAGTACAAACGCACTAATTTCCATGCAACCTAAACTGGCAAGAATAATGAAAGTTTGTAGTTGTAACCATCATCAAAAAAGTCCAACGGAAAAGTAAAATAATCTACTTTGGTCTAAGGCATGAGGAGTGAGATTTGAAAGGAGGAGAAAAAGAACGAGAGAAAAAGGATAAAGAGAGCACGTTGCATTGGTCAGATAATGGTTTTAGGATTATCTGACTGGTGCTAGCTAACAGGTTAGCACTTACCCTTAAGTCCAGCTAGAAGACAGCAGGGTAAGAAGGGACAAACCAGAATAACATAAAGACTAGCAACAAGGCTGAAGGAAAAAGCAGACACGAAAACCCTGACTCCACTACAGCTGCAGGACTAAAAAGGGTACAAGCAAAGCATGAACGAAGAAAAACACAACGTAAAATACAACGACCTGTATTCAACATGATAGTGCAGTTTGAGAACTGGTGGGTGGTCAGATCGAGTAGTGAAAGAAAGAAAGAAAGAAAGAAAGAAAGAAAGAAAGAAAGAAACTATATTTCGGTGTATTACGTTGTGCTCTGCTGCAGCTGATTTTGACAGGATTCTCACAGGTGAACTGAATTGCCAAACACTTATACAATCTAAATCACTGGAACATTTACTAACACTGTACTGGCAAATACACTTACCTTCAGACATATATTTGAATGCTGGTCGAATGTGTATTTGATGCCAGTATCAGCTTCTAATTGATTCTATGAAGGTTCTGCATCCAATAAACAAGTGAGCAAATAAACTGCTTAAAGAATTAATCCAGTAACTATTGAAAGTTAAGCCATAAAAATAATTCAGGCTGCCACAGAATGTCACCGCTTTCAAAAGTATAAAAACATTGGTAACACTTTGCAATAAAGTTCTATATTTTTAAAATAGCTAATCTGAAATAATACAGTTGAAGTCAAATTTTACATACACCTTGCAGAATCTGCAAAATGTTATTTTACCATAATAAGAGGGTGCATACAAAATGCATGTTATTTTTTATTTAGTACTGACCTGAATAAGATATTTCACATAAAAGATGTTTACATATAGTCCACTAGAAAAAACAGTAGTTGAATTTATAAAAAAAATGTTCATGAGTCCCTTGTTTGTCCTGAACAGTTAAACGGCCTGCTGTTCTTTAGAAAAAATCTTTGGTTTTCCAGCATTTTTGTGTATTTGAAACCTTTCCAACAATGACTGTATGATATTGTGATCCATTTTTTCACTCTGAGGACTCATATGTAACTACTACAAGAAGGTTCAAACACTCACTGATGCTTCAGAAGAAAAAACAAGGCATTAAAAGCCTGGGGGTGAAAACTTTTGAAAAGAATGAAGATGTGTACATTTTTCTTATTTTGCCTAAATACCATATTTTTTTCATTTAGTACTGCCCTTCAGAAGCTACAGAAGATACATACATGTTTCCCAGAAGACAAGATAAGTTCAATTTACCTTAATCTTCAAATTCAAAAAGTTTTCACTTTTCAGTTTTCGGCTCTTAATGCATTGTTTTTCATTCTAGAGCATCAGTGAGTGTTTAAACTGCTGTTGAGTCCCTCAGTTGTCCTCAGTGTGAAAAGATGGATCTCAAAATCATACAGTCATTGTTGGAAAGGGTTCAAATACACAAAAATGCTGAAAAACATTTTGTAGATTCTGCAAGGTGTATATAAACTTTTGACTTAGCTTTATCTGTAGGTTAATGTTCATTTCTACATATACAAATACATTTTCACACTTTAAATGAATTAACAGTAGTAATGTATTATGGATGAACATTAATTATTTATTAACAATAACCATGAAAACTAATGTTTCCAAAGTGAACCCTATTGTAAAATGTTACCAAAACAAAAATACTCAGGGATTCCATTGCCCTTTAAATATTAACATTAACATTTTATTTTATTATGATACATGCACTTTGTAAGCAATCAGAGTAAAAGCTGTTATCAGAACCTTCATAGTATTCAAGAATCTGCAAAAACCTTCTGCAGCAAAGGGATGTTTGCTCGTGGATGTGTGTATTTCATGTTTTATATTCCACTACTCTGTGCCATTCAAGACCACCTGGGGTGTGTTAAGGTGGAGGGTGAAACATTTACACAGTGTAATAATGTTTCAGAAGGGAGAGGGTCTGTCTTATAGAGAGAAAATTGAATGGCATCTGAACTTGTGAGGGAATCATCTGACCACAAGAAACATTCACAAACAGGACAAATAAATCAATGGAAAAACAACACAGAACCTCTACCTTTAGATTTTGTATACGTGAGCTATATTTAATTGAACGTCTTATGTAGCAGTTCCTTAAGAGACATTTTGTGATATAAGACATTGCTATGGACAGATGCTGAAGTAGATGCACACCAAAAGACAACGTTCTGAATAGCAGGATCTATTATTATTTAGATGCTTCAAAGTGACTTGATATAAGTGTAAAGTACTATTATTTAACAGGTTGGTAAGAACGTGTGGCAGAATCATAATTCAACGAAAGGCGCTATTAAGCCTTAAACAACCAGTTCACCCAAAAATGAAAATTCTGTCATTATTTACTGATTCTCATGTCATTCCAAACCCTTAGAACTTTCTTTCTTCTGCGGGAAACAAAAGGACAAAATTTGGAAACTGTATTGCATGCAAATGAACAATGAACAAGGATCAAGCTTCCAAGTCTTTTCAAGACTTGTGTAAGAAATAGACCAAAATGTATGTGTTCCGCAGAAGAAAAAAAGTCACATGATTTTGAAACAACGCAAGGGTGAGTAAAAGATGTCATAATGTTCATTTTTGGGTTAACTATACCTTTATAGAAAAGTGTTGGTATTGCTTAACCAATTTAAATGATTTAAGCTAGCTATCAGCTGAAAAGTCTTACACGCGGATGCTAAAGCTAATCAGGAGAAGGGCAGTATTGAAGACATGGACATTTAAGTAAACACATTTTTACACTCAATCTTACCTTTTGCTTCTACTTGTGCAGTATGCTGAGAGTGTAAGTTGACATTACTTCGACATTATGAGTTACTAACTCAACCTGACAACAACCTGAATTCATTTATTCATTATTATTCTGTACTTTGCGACCGAAATGATGTGTCGTCACAGGAGCAGTGTCGCTGTATGTGAATGGTTGTGGGGGCTAGGACCTAAATAACAGGGCCATTGCTGTTCTAAAGATATGGAGCTTAACAAATCTTCCTATGTATTTAATTTACTCGCCATCTCAGCTTCAGTCAATTTTTTGTCCTGACTGACATTGTAATGAAATGCTTTACTGGTATGTTTACTTACAGAACTGAGAAATGGGGGCGTCCATCTGTGCCGCAGCTCCGCCCTTAGAATTCAGTTTCTGGACCTGGGTGGGCGGGACGGGTTTGTGTGATTGGCCAGTAGCTCGATACATGGCCTGCACCCATAGGATGCGGTCCTGCTCATCATCACTGGCAAAGATCACAGTGTCACCCTCCTTCACTGCATTGAAGAAAGCCCGGCCTCCATCCAGACCTGTACACACAGTCAACTTCAAGTAAGCTTGGTGGATATAATTAAAATGCATTCTCACTGCTTTACAAACCAAAAAAAACAAAGATGTAGTTAAGTACATGAAAGGAATAGTTCAACCAAAAAAGAAAATTACTCACCCTCATGTCATTCCAAACCCGGTAGACTTTCGTTCGTCTTCAGAAGACAAATTAAGATATTTTGGATGATACCCAAGAGTTTTCTCACCCTGCATAGTCAGCAATGCAACTGACACGTTCAAGCCCCAGAAAGGTAGTAAGGACATCATTTAAATAGTCCATGTGACATATTGTGTATGTGCATCAAAGAACAAAAAGTATTTGCGTAGCTTCATAAAATTAAGGTTGAACCACTGTGATCACATGGACTATTTTAATGATGTCCTTACTACGTTTGTGGGCCTTGAACGTGGTTGTCTACGCAGGGAAAAAAAGCTCTTGGATTTAACAAAAATATCTTAATTTGTGTTCTGAAGATAAACAAAGGTCTTATGGGTTTGGACATGAGGGTGAGTAATTATTGACAGAATTTTTATTTTTGGGTGAACTATCCCTTTAACTATGGACATATTCTACTAACATCTAACAACCAGAAAGTGAGAAAAGTTTTATGAAACTCTAGTATGTTGTCAATGTGGGAGTATTACCTGGCTGTGGGTCAGTGTAGTCCACAGTATAGCCATCTAACTGCAGCAGCTCCTGTGGTTCTGACTTCTTCTCTCGATAGCTGCACATGGCAAAGGTATACTGACTTACCTATAAGAGAAAGTGAAACAAGTAGTGTTAAAATGCTTATTATGCCACATGCAGCCCATTTCGTTCTCTGGGTTAAATCTGTGTCATATGCACTACTTAAAACTGTACATGGTTCATTAAGACACTAATGAACAGAAGGAACTTCAAATTGAAGCCAAACCTAACTTTGTTACATTCATATTTGTCCCTCCCTCAATTTAAATATATTAAAATATATACCTGGACCAAGACAAAGAAGCGCTTCTTCCAGCGTTTCCAAACATTTTTGCCAACAGCCCATAAATACCTAAAGGAATAACCATAGGTTTCATTACTGTTTTACTACAGTCATACATAGTATCATACACTGTTAGTAGACAGTAATGTGCATCATTTCTTTTTATTAAATCATGATACAGTTTTGGAATGCAATCTTCAGTACTCCTGTCCCCGTAAAATTCCTTACCCACAAGCCTTCATGTTCTGAGGTTTGTCCATGCGTACGGCAAGTTTGATCTTCAGATCTTGATCAGGGCAGGCTTTGGTCACAGTCATCTTGTGAAGCTCTGCCTGCTTTGGGCTGTTTGGAGTTGGGTGAAGAACCACCTAATCATTCAACATGAGAGAATCATGATTATTAGACCAAAGTGAGCAATCACTGAGTGAGAAACAAAGCTATCACCATTAAAAAGAACAGCATGTCCGAAATTAAACTATTTACTCACTCAGTTGTTGTTTTAAATACGTATGACCTTCTTTCAGGACATGATGACAGAATTTTCATTTTTGGGTGAACTATCCCTTTAACATGTAATCCTATAGCCTGTGTCTGCCCTAGAAACTCTAAGACATTTTCACACATGAAGCATTCAGTAAACGGATAAACAGGTTGTGTGGGTGTGGGAAAAATATCCCTGAGTCTGAGTGTGAGCTGATAATGACATATTACTTTGCCAGTCAGCGTTTTCAGAGAAATTCTCAACAGTCAATTAATTTTGGCTCATGTGGCTGTGTACTGAGAGTTAGACTGTATAGCTCTTCTCTTGGTACTTTATCAGAGAAGAGCCAGTTTCTCACGTACTGTCTCCTGTGCTTTTTTATTCTCTTTTCTCTCTCTGATAGGTTGGCGTAATCTTAGCTAGAGTTCAAGGCTTAGAGATGCCTGTATTCTTTAGTCTTGATGGAGACACAGACAAGTTTTTTAAACCCTGTGCCAATCCGACATCTGAGTCCTTGAATGTAGAATGTTTTTTAAATTCCAATTCTGAATTTTAATTATTTTGAAGTTGGATTATAAATGCACATTTAAAATGAAATTACATTGCTTTGGGTTTTAATAAAATATTTTTTCCTATAAATTCCCCATGATATCATATACACAACGTTGGGCATATTATGAGAAACCTTATATGATATTAGTTAGAGCTGGGTTTAGACACAAATTTCATAATTCGATTCAATTTCTACTCACAAGCTTTCAATTTGATTTAATATCGATTATTTTGGATATATATCAGATATAGCACATGGCAAATTTTCTCAAGGAAAAAAAAACCTTTCAACTAATGCTATAAAATACACACGAGAGTCAGCTGGTACTATGTTATAATATTGGGAGTTAAAATTAACTGATTTGTATGCAACACTTAAATTACACTCAGCTACTAATTTTACAATTACATAATTCTATTTGTAGTCCAATTCATTTTTTTGAAATATAAACACTTAAATGGTGGCTGTCACAAAAACTTAACAGATTTATTCAAACTAAATTAAATATTGATGAAATGCACGCCACATGTTTAATTCATTAACTGAAAACAGGCTAGACTAATCCATTCTTGGGATTTAAGAATCAATATAATTTCATAAAGATGAGAATTGATTAAAATTGAGAAATCAATATTTTTTTACCCAGCCCTAATATAAATATAAAATAATTTATAGGTAAATTCTTAAGGACATTCTGCAGTATTATATATTCACACACAACTGTTCAAAGGTTTTTGGTCAGTAAGATTTTTTACATGTTTTTGACATAAATCTATAATGATCACCAGACCTGCATATATTTGGTCAGTATCTGTTACTGCAGTCTTCAGTGTCACATGGTTCATCAGAAATCATTCTAATGGCAGTTTCTACTATTCTGCTGAAACATTCTTATAATAGAAATTATTCAAAATAGTTACGCTACTTAATACTTTCTTGGAAACCATGATTCGTTTATGAATAAATTGTTTAAAAGAACGTCATTTATATGAAAAAATATATATTTTGCAACATTATAAATGCATTTACTGTCACACTTGATCAATATAATGCACACTTGCTGAATATCAGTATTATTAAAAAAAAATTTTGAGCTGTATTGTACTCTTTTTGTTACTAATTTTAACATTGTATTTATATAGTAAAATTGTCAGAAAAAATGTGGACATTTGTGATTCTGTATGGCAAAATGATCTGATTTGATGCCTTTATTACAACATAATTAATAAAAAGGCATAATTAGCCAAAAATAATTATGTATTACAGCAAATCAACATCCAGAGTGGTGTGGGTCAATTCAATTCAAATTCCAACTCATTAAAAGGAAGCCTGTTTTGTTCTTTGGGAAAATATCCTCTAAAAGAAAAACAAATATTCACTCTAGAAACAGATCAGGGATTTGACTTAAAAGCCTTCTTGTTTCTTGTGTCTTTACAGGGATTTACAGGCGACTGGAGAGTCTTTTTTAGCCACAGGCATCAAACAGCAGGAGAATGAGGCAAAAGGAGAATTATAAAGTAAGATGTCATTCCTACAACACCATAACCTCAAATAATCCTCAAACTCCAAAAAACCAAACAGAACGGCAGATGTCCAAAGCCACAAGAAAAAAAGAAGGATGGAGAGTTACCCGGCCCAGCTCCTTGTCCTCCAGTGCCAACACCCCTGTGCTCTCTGTGAAGAGCTTCACTTTGACCGCCGGCAGAGGGTGTGTGGTGGTGAAGTCTCCTTGGGTTCCCCAGCTGAGAACACACATAAACACAAACACCAATGATGTCCTTGATTTCAGGCTTCTATTTACTTAGACATAAACAGTACAACCACTATGGTGTTACTTCAAGGGGCTCTTGCGCCTGTCGAGCAACTCCCTTTAAGATGTATGGGGATGCTAACATATGGCTTTCTCCAGGTATCATAGATCTCCTTGACACTCGGCCGCTCTTTATTACTTTATCACTGCGTAACCATTGCACACAGGGACATCTCGCAACCCTTGTTTTCATTGTATTACTTTGATCAGCGAGAAAAACAATCTCGGCAGTTCTATTCGGCTACAGGGCAGGGCTGATGAAATTGTTGGCTAACAAATCATTTGATAAGGTCGTAAAAATCTAATACTGAATGTCAAGTGCATAAGAGACAAACCAGTGGGTAAAAGTGTATCGTCTGACGTTTGGTACATAAACACTTTCAGCCGAGGATATTCTCTGGTGATTACTGGTACGAGATTCTCTGACACAACAGACAAGTCTGACATTTGGAAAATAAATAAATAAACAAATAACCTAAAGAAGATTTCGAAAGTGCACATTCGCAGTCCACCATTATTTACGCTTTCTATACCCATTCATTATCACAGTCCAGTGGCGTGTCGCAGACCTGAGGAAAGTGCATTTGCTTTTTTTTTTAAGTCTAAAATGCCCTAGTGATGGAGTTGTTTGTTGGATTTTCACTTTACAAGAATGATGGATTGGAGTCATGTGGATTACTTGTGGATTATTGTGATGTTTTTATCAGCTGTTGGACTCTCATTCTAATGGCACCCATTCACTCCATAGGATCCATTGGTGAACAAGTGATGCAATGTTAAATTTCTCTAAATCTGTTCTTGAATAAACAAACTCATCTACATCTTTGATAGCCGTTTTGGGGAGATCTGTTTTTTTAAGTAACATTAGCAAAAATTTTAGAGTGTGACCCTGAACCACAAAACCAGTCATAGCTAGCACATATTTGTAGCAATAGCCAACAATACATTGTATGGGTCAAAATGATCAATTTTTTTATGCCAAAAAAGAGTTTGCTTTCTTTTCTTTTAGCAGCTTAAAGGAATAGTTCACCCAAAAATATAAATTCTGTCATTAATTACTCAACCTCATGTTGTTCCAAACCCATAAGACCTTTGTTCATCTTCAGAACACAAATTAAGATATTTTGATGAAATCTCAGAGCTTTATGACCCTGCACAGACAGCAATGCAACTACCACATTCAAGGGCCAGAAAGGTAGTAAGTTTGTTAAAATAGTCCATGTTACATCTGTGGTTTAACTGTAATATTATGAAGCTACAAGAATACTTTTTGTGCACAAAGAAAACAAAAATAATAATAAGGTTAAACCACTGATATCACATGGACTATTTCAACCATGTCCTTACTACCTTTCTGGGCCTCGAAAGTAGTAGTCACATTGCTGTTTGTACAAGGTCAAAAAGCTCTCAGGTTTTGTGTAAAATATCTTAATTTGTGTCCCAAAGACGAACAAAGGTCTTACAGGTTTGGAACGACATAAGGGTGAGTAATTAATAACCGAATTTTTACCTACAGGGTTTCCAGGTTTTCACAATAAAACTAGCAGAAGAATCCTAAACGCATCCCAAATCACGTTCCTGGTGGGCCTTTTTTTTGTGGGGTTCCCCCAGTAGAATTAGCATTCCAGGGGCTAAATATTACATTATTGGGGTCACTTCAACCCACAGACATGAAAAAACACCCCCCCAACAACAGTGTTAAAGTAGCCCAATTCCACGGAAAACTGCAGACTTGGCAACACTGGTGAACTATCCCTTTAATACTATTTTCTCAAATGTTCCCAATTTACAGTGTTTAAATTCATGCTACGCTTTAGTATGACACCAAGGCTAACCAGACAGTTCCTCCGTCTAAAACTTTTTTAAGTTTTATATACTAATTACTATTTTTCATCCTAATTTTTCTGTGTAGGCACTGTCTCCTTTAATTCCTTAGAAAAGAAAATGCCCCTGTTACAGTCTCTCTAAGCCTCCCTCCTCTTTATGGGCACTAATCCATATGTATGCAGTGTAAAGCCTTCATAAAGGGAAAAATATAATAACTGTGCAGCTTCGCTGTCTTGAACTTGTGTATAGAAGATCACACCGTAGCAGGGCCGTAGAGTGAGAGAAGACTATAACTCACAGACATGTTTTAAACGATCAGTATTGATATTGTAAATAATAAATGCACAAAATCTCAGTACAATATGATGCAACTGTATAGAAACGTTCACCTTAGAAAACACAGATACACTCTCTCCTGTACTCACACACACAGGGTGAGGGGTAGAGTTGGCCTAGTAAAACCGAAACACGTGACATGATCTGCTGCCGTGGAAACAGGCTGCATGTTTCAGAGGCAGCAGTCAAATGAGACAGAAAGAAAAAGGGGGAGAGCGAAAAAGAGATGGAAGGGAAAAGAGGGCAAAAAGGGAAAGCTAGCGCAAGAGGGAAAAAATCTGCTATGTGTGGTGGGAAGTGTGATTTATCACATGGAGAAGTGACAAATGCAGATTGAGCGACGGGTGAACACAATCGTCAATCTGTTTGATGAACACCAGGGGGCGATAAACATATCATAACAGACAGGCGGTTCAGGATGGATCAACACCATTAGCAAAAACTCTTTTATTTGCAACAAACGTGTGATTAATATGTGGTGATTTGCATGTGAAAATATGAGCTTGAGAAAAATTTGCTGGCCAAATGTTTGCCGCTATATTTTTCTAAGGGCCTACAAGGGATATTAAATATTTTATAACACAAAGGGAGAAATTCACAAAGAATGAATTGCACCCGCCGATAATTTTCACACACTGTCTACACTAAAAAAACTATGGAAACTACTGTATGTAATGACGCAAATGCATTCAAAAAATCCATGCTGATGCGATTTTACTTTCTGCAGACAGTAAGAGTGCAATTGTGAATGAAGTACAGTGCTGAAAATAATTACAAAAACTACAAAGAGCACTATTCTGAATTTAGAACCTGGTTGACCAGACTAATAAATCACAAATAGCAATAAGTCTTATGTTAATGAACGAAAGATGTTTCGTTTCTGGATACGGATGGGTTAGCATTCGAACGGTGCTAACGGCGAGTGTCAGCGAGGTTGCTGACATTGCACAAGGCCATGCATGGCTGAACTGTGTGTGTATATGTGAAGGCGCCTTTGGGACTGCGCAAGATATGTTTATTCTTGAACAGCTGACTGACTAACATTTTCTAAGTACATTTGAATGTCAAATATCCTTTTCTCGTCGATTCTGCCGTCACTTCGCTATCTCGTCCTCCTCTTAATCTCTCTCCTTTAGCATGTCTGTTTGATGTGACACATTCTTGTGTGTCCATTAGCGCTGTTATGCTTTGCCAAAATGAACCAATTCTCTCTGTTTCCAACCGGCGGTGACAGCATGAATACATGAATATAGACTGAGTTCTATGACTCATAATCATAAGGCTTTTATAAGAGCTAAGTGCTTTACAGTTGAAAGAAGAAAAGAGAGCAGGAAGCAAAATTTAAGTCACAAAAAGAGGAAAAGAATGGAGCAGAATCATGGACAGAGAATAAAGAGGAGCAGGGGAGCTTTGATATGGGAAAGGATGTAGAGCTGTGCGGTATACTGAATATTCACAATAAATGTACAGTTTTCCTGGTGATGTAAAATGAAACAATACTGTGAATGTGGGATGTCTTGATTGGGATAAATTCTGCAACATCGTCACTGTTATTAAATTGAACTGAATCACTGAACTGACTCGAGGTGAATAGAGACACTACTGACTTCAGTAGAGCTGCTTATCGCGGAATTGAAGTTGTTTTAATGAATAAACTTGTAATTTGGATTTGCATCACTGATTCTGTCATTTTCCAGTTTAATACTGAAATGATGCTTTGAAATGTTATCTATTGTATAAAGAGTTATAAAATAAAGCAATAAGCCCCAAGAAGCCGTGATTTACAGTTAATTTATAACAGCTAAGGGGCGTTGTTAGCTAACTTCAGTAGCAAAAAACATGGTTGGTAAGTTTGATTAACTTCAGTTCAAATGAATCAGTTTCAATGAATCAACTCAAACCTCTGACTCAATGATTCATTTGCACCAGCACTTAAAATAAAGCAATAAGCAATAAGTTGTTATGCACGACGCAAAGCGGAGTGACTAAAACCCCTTAGCTGTTATAAATTCACTGTAAACTACGGCTTCACAGGGCTTATTGCTTTTACAAAACGGTTATTCCATATAAGTAGTAATGTTTCACAAAATAATACAGAGCAAATAAAATATAATGACATAAATAAAAACAGTATTCTTCCACCAAACAATATAGTTCCTCAGAAACAGCTGTGGTTGCAACAAAGTGGTTGGAGTATGTTTGTAATGAGTTATATACAACAGCTTAGACCACGGCTCAACCAATCAGAATCAAGGACCGGAACTATCCGTTTTATAATGGTATTTTTAATGGTATTTTTCAAATAATTAAAATAAATTAAAATAATAAAAAATAATTTCAATAAAGTAAGTGTTAAAGGAAACCCCGGGTATTAAGACTTGTATTGCTAAATATAACGTAAATGATGTCTCTTACTGAAATATGTAGTAAAAAGCCCAGGAAAGATTTACGTTATTCGAAAAATCCACATTGTTTTATACATATTTTGGACTATGGGGGGCACCATTATTTTGATGATGTGAAACTGTTTTCACTCTGTCAATTTCTGTCACTCTGTCTTTTCAATCGAAGGGTAACAAGAGAAGTGATGTAAGTCTTCACTGCTTTCTTAGCGATAAGAAGAGGAGAAAAGAATGGGAAGATACCTGTAGATGAATAAAACTTTCTAAAGACCTGCATCTTTGTTCTCTTCACGTTAGTCCTGATGCCTTTGAAGCGTTTAATAGACCACAGCTATTGAAAGAGCTCACAAACAGCAGAGACAAGAAACGCTAGATGCCATCCTGGCAGGATGTAAACATGTCGACACTTGTCATGACGACGCAGCCACACGGTCAAAAATAATGAGATTTTATTTTATTTTATTTTTATGCTTAATGTAGATTTTTTTTGCTATATTGGTCAGCTCTGGAAGGAAGACATAGAAAGCAGAAAGGTATAAAACAGGGGAAAGCAAATGTCCTTGAATACGATGCCTTATTGTTGGTTTTCCTCATTTTGTGGGGCAAGAAGGTGACCTTGTATATGAAACAGACTTTACTCCCTTCAAAGGCGTACTATATAATGTGTATGTCTGTGTGCACATTCTCACACATACACACATGTGAAGGTTGGTGTGTGTGTGATGATAGAATCTAAATGCTAATTCTCACGTGACGTCATTATTCTTCAGGAGTGCTGGAGGCGCTCTCTCTCTCTCTCTCTTTCTCTTTCCCTTCACCCCCCTTCCGCTGGGATACGCACTCCTAATCAGTTTCTCCACAGCTGATTACTTTTCTGAGGGGACATGGAGGCTGTGTCTCATATTCACTGATTCTTTCTCGCTCTCTCTCGCTCTACCGTGCTCCCTCTCGCTCTTTAGCTCGTTATAAATTGGCATCTGATCCAATGATGGAACGTAGGGCCCAAAAATAGCACTTCGTCATGTGCTCATCCCTTGAGTAACTGCCTCTGGCCAAATAAGAGAGTTCTAGTTGGAGGACACAGCACCTGAAACTGCACTACCATTAGAAAACTGTCCCATATTATGAATGTAATGCATGCTGAGAACGCATTCCATCGGATCCACAGGAAATCTACAGAGCTTATAACTTACATGTAGCTTATAATTATAATATAATGTAATGATTTTATTAATGAATAGTATGAATTTTAAGTAAATAATTGGTAACAAAAAAGCATTTGTATAGAAATTTATACACAGCTCATCTGTTATCAGTAAACTGTATTATATTTTGACATTACATCAGAGGTCTTGCTCTCCAGATGTTGGCATTAGCTACTAAAATATCTATATCTGCATAACTTACACATATTTTAAGGCATTTTAACACATGAATGTAAAACTATAAGTATATACACTACCTTTCAAACATTTGGAATCACTAAGATTTTTTTTTTTTTTTGGAAAGAAAGTGACAGTAAAGACATTCATGTTACAAAATATTTAAATTAAATTAAATAAATGCTGTTCTTCTGAACTTTCTGGCTGCTGAAAATGTAGCTGTCAACACAGAATAAATTATGTTTTAAAATATATTAAAATAGAATTATTTTATACATTTAAATGCAATTTATAATACTTCTTATTTCAATTTTATTTACTCATTCATGATCAAAAAAATGGAGCTTTGGTGAGCATAAGGGCTTCTATGGAAGCCCGTTTCCTCCACTGAATGAAAAAAAAAAGGTAATTGTGACTTTTTATCTTACAATTCAGATTTTTTTCTCACAATTGTGATTGCAAGTTTCTATCTCAAGTCTGTTTTTTTTCTCGAAATTGTGTAATACAAGCTCGCAATTCTGACTTTTTTCTTAGAAATGTATGATATAAACTTGGAATTGCGAGTTATAAAGTTAGAATTGTGAGATATAAAGTTTTTTTTTTCTCAGTATTGCATGATATTTAGATTATTCATAATTAACTATAAACTTATAAACTTTATTTTTTTAGATATAGAGTCATTTATGCAAGTTATAAAGTCAGCATTACGTGATATTAACTTGCGATTGTGAGAAAAAAATAGAATTGCGAGATCTAAACTATTCATAATTCTCAGAAATAATTTATTTAAAACTTTATATCTCCTAATTGTGACTTTTTTTCTGAATTGCGCGTTCATATCTTCATAACATGCAAATTTGAGTTAATATCTTAAAATTCTAAAGAAAAAAGTCAGAATTGCGAGATATAAACTTGCATTTGAAAAAGTCAGAATTGTGAAATTTCTTTATTTCTTGCAATTGTGAGTTTATATCTCAAAAATCTGAGAAAAAAATAAAAATTGTACGATGTAAACTCACAATTGCAAGAAAAAAGTCAGAATCGTGAGATAAAAACTTGCAATTACCTTTTTTAAAATGTTTTATTCAGTGGCGGAAATGGGCTTCTGTAGACTTCTTTCAAAACCATTACATAATCTTACCAACCCCAAACCTTTGAATGGTAGTGTAGATGTTAATTCAGAATTGTTTGAGTCCAAATGAATCCAAAATTCCAAATGAGCCATTAAAAATAATTTAGAGTAAAAAAGTAAGAAGAAACAAAACAAAGTGGCCTACGTGGGTTTGGAGGCCTCAGCCTGGTCCGTCTGTAACTTCTCTCCACCTTCCACCTCCATTGTGCAGTACACAATGCGATTAGGAGCCAGTGACTTCAACCCCTGAACTTCCATAATCACCACCTACACAAAAGGAACATTTGGTTGTATTTTATATGCAGGTACAGTATGTTTTGAAATTCTCACATAAGCAATTAAACATTCCCTTGGATGCTGTTTTAAAACTCTTATTCATTAGCAACCAATCAGGATCCACTCAACTTTTTGCACACATTGTCAACTTTTATTAGCATTCAACTTTCTTGTTCTTGACACTCATTGAATAAGCACTGTTTACTTCTGGACCGAAAATCAATCCACACACCCAGAGCACCTATAAAATCCGGCAGCTCGTAGCTCCCCAAAACAAAATAGACTCCAAAGACACGAGCCAGGCTATCAAATCCATAAAACACTGCACTGTCAGCCTCTGTGACTACTAAAGCCGTGCCACGTTATAATCAACTGCCCTGAAAACGAGCTAGCTCAAGATAGTATAATTATAGCAAAACCTCAGACTTGAGAGGGGAGATTTCTCAGAGGCATTCGATATTCTGGGGAATCATTTATCAAAAATGCAGTATAACCTTTTTTTTAATATGCTGCAGCCCTTTCTGTCTGCAGTCTATCTATAATTTATACGATAGCAAGGGCTGGAAACTCCGTAAAGATTAAATCTCATAGACGCATGTGTTAAACTAACGCTGCAGCTGCTAATGTCGCTAAATTTATCATTACATCTCATTTAAATTCTCTATCAAAACTAAAGAGTGTCCATTAATTCCAAATTATGAGAGGCAAACCCTTAGACTCCCAAAAGATATTTACAAGTGTGGGAGTAAGCGCTATTTCAGACTGTCGAAACAAGCTATAAACTATTTTTACAAAGTTTTGTTCAAATCAGCACATTTCCAAAGTCCAAAGAATAAAACTACAGCTAAAACCTAAAAATACTTGGCAAAATCTGTCATTTTTATGCAACTAGCACCAAAAATGCTTAAAGGAATAGCTCATCCAAAAGTTCACTATTTGCTCACCCTCAGACCATCCAAAATGTAGACAAGTTTGTTTCTTAATCAAAACAGATTTAGAGAAATTTAGCATTAATATCACTTGCTCACCAACGGATCCTTTGCGGTGAATGGGTGCCGTCAGAATGAGAGCCCAAAAAGCTGATAAAAACATGACAATAATCCACAAGTAATCCACACTGATGGACTCCATCAGTTAACATCTTGTGAAAGGAAAAGCTGTTGTTTGTAAGAAACAAATCTGTTAATTGATGGAATGGAGACGTGTGGATTATTTGTAGATTATTATGATGTTTTTATCAGCAGTTTGTACTCTCATTCTGACGGCACCCATTCACTACAGAGGATACATTGGTGAGCAAGTGATGTAATGCTAAATTTCTGGGTGAATAAATTTTTTGGGTGAATTATTCCTCCTACCACTCTTTCTGCATCTGACATTGTTTCTCAAGTTTGGTTATATGTTTCAGACATCATGGTTAATTGTATGCAAAACATCAAGTACATCTCAGTAAGGCCTAGAAGTCACAAACCTTCACCAAAAAAGTCAAATGTATGGAAGCCTTGAGAAGGGCCACAACTAAAAATCCCCCTCTCTTTCCCCTGGGTCCGATGAGACGGCATACTATGTGTATCCTGGCCTTGAGCACAAAGCTAAACTACACTGCCTCAAGGCTAGAACAATTCTTACCTCAAGTGTGAAAGACAGCACAACATCAGACTTGGACAGCTGGTTTTCATCTTCCTGTCCCATATCAATGATGGAGGTGTTGTGTCCCCTCTTTAGCTTCTGCAGTTTAAACTCTCCTCCCTTTGAAACCGGCATGCTCTCCAGGTTAGCCATCAGCTGGTTGACTGAGCTCTTCAGCTCCTCGATATACATAGCCTCCATCTCCTTCGATACAAACTTGGGGAATTTGCCAGCCTGAGGTTTTAAAGAAATAGCAAATAAGAAAATTATAATATGTTTAATAATTGCAATTTAAAGTTGCAAATGTATTAAAAAGATCACTGATGTTAAAAAGTATTAAAAAATAGTATTTGCAAGCCTGTATAAAAGAAAGCTTCATTTGGAGTTATATCGAAAAATTTCCTGGCTCTTCCAAGATTTATAATGGCAGTGAATGGGTGTTGAGATTTTGAAGTCCAATAAAGTGCATCCATCCATCATGAAAAGTACTCCACACAGCTCCAGGGCGTTAATAAAGGCCTTCTGAAGCAAATTGGTGCGTAAAAAAAAAAAAGCTAGCTTCCGCTAACTGTTGTACGTGAGAGAGTGGCGTTCCAGCAGATGATGTAGGACACAGGCGTAGCGTAAGCTCCAGTAAGAACATGCTAGTCTCACAAGAACCAACTTTCGATTACAGCGAAGAAAAACCATTCTTTTCTTGGCTTTTTCTTCATAATTCCTCATTTTGTACTTTCTAATTAGTGAATGTGCATATAACACTTAGCAGAAGCTAGAGATTGCAGTTTATACATTTTTTAATATTTTTTTTTTCTTACACAAATGCATTGATTCAGGCCTTTTTAACCCCCCGGTGCTACAAAGAGTATTTTTTATGATGGATGGATGCAATTTATTGGACTTCAAAACCTCAACAGCCATTCACTGCCATTATAAAGCTTGGAAGAGCTAGGACTTTTTTTAATATAATTCTGACTGTATTCATCTGAATACAAGAAGAAAGCCATATACACCTAGGATGGCTTGTGGGTGAGTAAGGCATGGAGTAATTTTCATTTTTGGGTGAACTATCCCTTTACCTGAACTTAATTTAAAATGTCAACTTGATGTCCAAAAAGATATTCATTACAGAACAAGTCCTAATTGGCAAAATTGAAGTCAGTCGGTTTGAATTAAAAAGTGATGTGGGTGCATAAACTGAATTGGCTGAGCTGCAACAGAATGGATGCCAGGTCTGTTTACAGCACGTCCGGAGCATCTCTGTCCACGTGTAAGTGATCAAATGATGAGACTTACCCGGGCAATCTGATCAGCCATCTGCAGACGTCCGTCCAGTTCTCTCCTGATCTGAGCTGCTTGCTCGTCCAGATTATCCAACTGCAACACACACACACACAAAGTAATATTGGTTACTATCAGTACTAACAACACACTAATACCAACCTATAGATCTCTAGAAGGCAGCTAATCAAGTCTGACCCCGTCACAGCTTCCCTACACCCCATATGTGACATAATTGGGGTCACCAGGGGTCAGATTGAAAAGGTAAATGGCAAAATACAATGGTTCCTTATTACTATAAGTGATTAAAATAGAAATAGTTTTCATTAAATGAAATAAAGCTGACATAAAATAAAATATGGATATTTTTAAAACATTATCTTAAAAGAATAATGAGAAATATTGCATTGGCCATGATTAAAATATATTTAATTTGATCATTATAATTATCAAAACTAAACCTAAATTGCAAAAATGACAAAAGCACATAATTTTTTATTAAACTTGATATAAAAATAAAAGCTAACAAAATTAATAAATATTCATTAATTAACATTAGTTAACTTCTTTAGTAAGAATGAACAATTTTAGAGCATTTAGTAATCTTAATGATAATTTCAACATTTACTCATTCATTATTTAAAAACAAAAGTTGTGCTTGTTAACATTAGTTTATGCACTGTAAACTAACATGAACTAACAATAAACGATTAGCATTAGACTAACATTAACAAAGATGAATAAATACTGTAATGTAAACTTATGAAACCCTAAAAAATACTTTTTATAATTACTATTAGTATTTATTTTATTCTTACTATTTACTAAAACACATTTGCAAAATAAAAATAAAAAATAAGGAACAGTTGTATTTCTCCTTTCAAGATGCGAGTGAACATATATCTTTCGACCATTTAAGTGAATAAAACTATTAAAAATCATTAACTGAAATAAACCTGAAATATATTAGAAATGTTACTTTGACGAAGTACTAAAATTACTATAACTTAAAATTTATATATTTTATAATTTAATATCTGTATATACATATATATATATATATATATATATATATAATTCAAAGAACATTTGAATTCATACAACTGATGTATGTCAAAATGTACATCTTTATCTATTTTCTTGTCCTCAAATCCCACAGAATTCTGTAACCCACATACAACATCAATAAAATTTTTTAATATATTCCATCTGTAACCGATTTTTGCACTGCTCAAATATACAGCCCCTCATACATAAATATACGGCTATAAATCCTGTTCTAAAGCATAAACTATATCACACCCACAAGGACCCTGGGGAAGATGAAAACCCCCTATGGAGAGGAAAAATCTGATGTGTTGGAATAGGAAATAATCTCTTCACCCCCGATAACTCTGTTGCACGCGTGTGGGCGTGCAAGCGTGTCACTGTCTGTTTGTGTGTTATGACATCTGAAGCCTCCCCATCCAGAGCCATCACTTCCTGTCTATGTCACTCGTCTGCTCCTGTCCACACAGAATCCACAGGCGACAGCACCAAGGCAACCCTTGCCATGGCGACAGTCAGTCTGGAGCGGGAAACCCAGTCACACGGGGCAGAGTTGAGTCCTCGTCCCCAGAGCCCTGTCTATCTTCTGCCCTGCTCTCCAGAGGCTGTGTTCTAATTAAGCATGGCTCAGCAAATACAGGAACCCTATGTGTGCGCATTTATGCTTGTGCGGCCCCTGGACTAAAAGAAGTGTGTGAATTCTCCAATGCATTGTGTTCGACTAAAAGCTTTTGTTTAAATTATTGATCATAACCCCTTAGGTCTTCAAAAGTCTGCATATGGGTTTCTCCAAAGCTAAAAATGCCAGACTGAACTTTGATAGCACATTGGGAGGACTACAATGACCTAATGACCTGTTTCATGAGCGCATTGTTCTCCAGGCTGGCTTGCGGGAGAGTATTTGCGGAAGGGTGTGCCAGCATTTTTTGGAAAAAGGCAACCTCTGCTCTCAGTTTATGCAAAATGAACATCTCTGTGGTTCTCGAGCATTTTGTGCACGTAGCTAACAAATAAGCCATTATAAATAATTTACAGAAGACATCCGCAAACACAACTGAAAAGCTGGTCAGGAATCGCCTGGTAGATCCAAGTACAAACAAGGTGGTAAAGCTCAACTTCCTCATTTATTCTCCACGCTTCTGTTCTGTTTGGAGGTAAACGGCTCTTTCATCAACAGCCTAGCTTTAATAATAGATGGCAAACACAACATGGAGGTGGGGTGTCTATACAGAGGTTCATCATTAGTTTATTTACCTCAGTTCTTCATGGCGTAAAGGCCATGTTATGGGCCTGTGTTTAACATTAACTCAAACGGTGTGTGACATTTCACATCAAAGCATATTAGCAACAAGCCACGGGACGTCATGCATTATATTGATTGATACGCTAATAAAAGGGTGTTGTTAAAGCAGACATTATTAACCTTGTTTAAAACACTGTAATGCACAGCCTCAAATGAATTACTTTAATACAAAAAAGTAGGGCCCTATGATTTCTGTGATGCGGAAAACGTGGACAGAATTACGGAATCCAGTCATAAAAATGGAATTTACTGTATTATGTCACGGATTTTGCCAAATTTTGGATGAATAAATCAAAAGCAGGTCAGTACACTTCAATCAAAATGCAATATGGACTAGTGTATGTGAATATTAAGCCACAAAATTGTAATTTAAATATGAATCCTGCATGTACTGTGTGTCTCTGTGAAAATTAATTTGTTTACTACACACATACTGAAGCGACGCTCACAGTGTTTTCAGCCTCTGCCGCCTCATTATGAGTACATGAGAACAAACATAATCTCTAGAACTGCTCTGAGAGCAGAGTATGTGAGCGGAGTGGAGCGACAACAATTTCCCCTCCGCGCTCCGTGCATTTTATAACCGCTCCGCTCCAGCTCCGCTCCGGGTTCACCGTTTCCCGCTCCCGCTCCACTCCTCGCTCACTGATACCAGAAACACCGCTCCGCCTTCGCTCCGCGTCTAAACTATATCAGTATGTTTGAAATACCACAGTTCTGTTCATAACGTATATTAAAAGAAGAAAATAACAGAAATAAAACGAAAGTAGTTTTAAAGTGGCTTATTGGAACACTAGTGCGCAAACTTTTTTTCCTCATGCCAAGCTAACATGTTGTCAGTCAGCATTAAAAGGTATAATTGCTGCTTTTTGCAGTGCAAATGTTTGTGATAAAAAAAAAAATATAATAATAATAATACGTTTCGTCAGTTATTTTACGTACAGATCGCTGCATTTCTTATAGATTTCTTCTCATTCGAAATCGGATATACAGATGAAGTACCACAGTAAGTTTACATTTGTTTGAATGCATTATTGAGAGAGCAATTGCGTGAATAAGTGTTGTACTTGTTTAAATCACGCTTTCACTTGAAAATATTAAATATCTTGAAAGAACAAACTAATTCATTGAAAACTATAACTTTATGCTCGTCCATTGACGTCATCCTAGTTTTCACATTCTTTCTGATTTGAGTTATCCATCTCTATCAAGCTAGCTAAATAGGCTATGTTTAACACATGAATTCTTGCTATATATTCAGTTATATTTTGGGTCGTTGTCATGAATTGTACTCGTGATGGAGCGGTAGTGGAGCGCTCTTGGAGCGAGTAAAAACCACAACGCTCCGACTTTTAAAATTTCCGCTCCTCACTCTATTAAAAATCACACCGCTCCACTCTGCGCTCCGCTCCCACTCCACTCCGCTCACATACTCTGTCTGAGAGTCACTTCATTAGCATTTTACTGTTTCTTTTGAAAAAAAAAACTATCGTCATATCATATACAAACAGAAGCTTAAAGGTCTTCACAGCAACGCTTCAAAATAAAAGTTTGGTTTAACTTTAAGAAACGGTGAGAGAAAAAAATTTACTTTAGGTAATGATAGTTCTACTACTAATAAAATTATTTATAAAACATTAGTTTTAAGGGATATTTACCAGAAGAGACTATTTACCAGAAAAATGTAAAAACACAGAAGAAATAAAGGAAATTAAAATTAACAAATGAATAAATTAACAATAAATTGATTTTTTTATCCAATCAATCAATTATCGATGCTTTTGAAACCATTCAAAAAGAATCCAGAAAATTAATGGAAAACTTTCACAGGGCCTTAAAAATGTAATTTTTGTTAAATATTTAACAAATTGCTGTTAAATTGTGTACGTTTTATGATTTCAATTAATTAGACATGTTTTTTGCTTAATATTTCTTGATTTAACCATTAAAACAGGGTCTAGAAAAATTAAAAAATGGAATCCAGAAAAATGAAAACAGAAAAGAACAGAATTGGGGAGAATAAATTAAAAGGATTTTGGGATAAAATAAAACAGATTTCATAGGGCCCGAAAAAAGCAGTATAAAATGCATCAATGCTTACTAAATTAATATATATGTGGACTTGGGTATATATTTTTAGGAAAATAGTTAATACAGTAATAAATTCCAAAAACAATTCTTGTCCAAATGCAGTCTCTCAAACCAAGAGAACTAAATTCAAGTATACGTTTAGGAAAATAACTAAATGAAATAAATTCAAATATAGGTAAAATGAAATAAAATAAAATAAAATAAAATAAAATAAAGTTGAGTTTGAGTCTTGTGATGAAGTTCTCTATTATACAGTAAGTCAACTATGTTTACCTTTCACTCAAGGATTGGCATGTTTTACACTAAACATGCTTTACACTAAACAATAGTCTTGGTTTTAACTATTTTTAGAGTTTACACTGACAAAAATGTTGTTTTATAAGAGAAGTCACTGACTTTTTGTGACCAGTGGGATTCAGCTTACCACACCTCCCATTCACTCCTATGGTATCTGTAAACGGTGACTGAGCGTTGCACAACTCTGACTGAAATTCAGTGACTTCAAGTCTGTAATGTGATTGGTTATCAAGGCACATGTGATCCAAAGCTGACCGTTACACTTTCTCCAGTAGTAAGTAATACAGACTCTCTCATTTCCCAATAGTAAGACACTCTCTGGGAGGGTCACTAAGAAGCTACAGGTTTTTATTAGGGCTGGAGTTGAACTCTGCAGGACTGCAGCTCTCCAGGACTGGAGTTCATGACCCCTGCTTTTATTCAAAAGACACTGCTGGTTTTATGTACAGCACCCAGCGTAATAGGCACGGGGTTTGAACAGTAATGTTCGCTTCCATGCCGTGATATGATAGAGTTAGACGGCATCTCAGCAGAGGGAGCTCCCGACAGCTGTTGCCCCGATTCCTCGGTCCTCACCGAGACGGAGCGAGTGAAACTCAGAGACTCACCGCATCAATAATGCATTCACACATTTAGATTTGCTGATGGCAGACTGTGTTCTCAACCTTGCTCGTTTCTTCCTCCTCTCTCTCTTTCTCGCTGTTTTCTGCTGTCACCACACACTTCACAGCATCTCTCTCAACCACCTCTCCACCTGTCTTGATTCTCTCTCTTCCCTTCAAGGCTCCTCCGCTGCGTACGGGAGAGTGACATCTGTGACATTGTGTGAAGTAATAGGGCAGATAGCACACAATCGAGTCATGTGACTAAACCCTACAGCGTGACCTTCGGCTGTCCACTGATATATTCAAAAGCCTGAACATCTCGGCTACTGTATTATTGATCTACTGGCCAATCTGGCAGATAGGAAGTGACAGAGGTTTTGTGTGTGTGTGTGCGCATGGGTGGGGTTAGATTAGAAAACATGCTGCAATGGTCAGCAAAAGCAGGGTATTAAGACACACACCAAAGAAGAAGAAAAAGGAAGGATTTGTAAGGCAATTTTACACAGTACACTGTTCATTTTCAATGGGACAGAGGCGGCAGAACGGAGGCGGCACTAAAAGCAATACAGGTTGCCATGCTTGTGCTCAAAAATCCAGATTTTTTTGTGCATGTGGAAAGATTAAAAAAAATGTAAAGGTTAAAAAAATCTTTCTATTGCTTTTATTCACAATAAAACCTTTTTTGCTGTCAAAAAAGGATTTTGTTGATTTTCCTGAGCTATATGAATCCTAAAAAATCTTTCATATTCAGTCTGCCTATATGCTTAGCCTAATTCATAAAAAAAAAACATTTTTCATAAAATAAAATGAAAATTAATTTATAAAATAACACGTTTTATGTACAAATGTCACTAACACAAACCTATACTGTATAAACATGATGATAAACTAAAAATAATGGCATTATTTAAATTTATAACTATATAAATTGGTACAATTTTGTATTGCTACAAATGCATAAACACAAAAAAGATGATCACAGGCTGACTATATTTTAATGATGATTCATGTAAAAACATTATGTAAAAATAATGTATTTAAATGCATTCAAATATAACTTTTTTAAAACTAAAATAATTATAAATATTTTTTATAATTATTTTATAGTGGGGCCTGCGGTCCCCACAATGTTAAAAAATTATTAAAAATAGTAAATGATGTTTATCTGAGAGTGCAACGATGCAAATATATTTTCTGTGAGGGCTAGGTTTAGGGTTAGGGTTGGGTTAGGGGATAGACAATATCGTTTGGTCAGTATAAAAACTATAGAAGACTATGGAAAGTCCCCACAATTCACAAAAACAAACATGTGTGTGTGTGTGTGTGTGTGTGTGTGTGTGTGTGACCCTGGACCACAAGACCAGTGTTAAGAACATGTTCCATGAAGATATTTTGAAACTTCCTACCGTAAATATATCTTATTTATTCAGCTTTCAGATGATGTATAAATCTCAATTTCAAAAAATTGGCCCTTATGACTGGCTTTGTGTTCCAGGGTCACATATATATGTTTTTTGTACATTTTTTTACATTTTCATATATATATATATATATATATATATATATAAATTAAAAATGTAAAAATTGTGTGTGTGTGTGTATATATATATATATATATATATATATATATCTTACTGCCTGAAATGCACTGTATAAAATGCCCTTAAGACAGAAAGAGAAGTAGTAAGTGAGAAAGTGAGAGACAGGTAGACAGAGATACGCTCTTAAATGATTGATGGTTTCCATTTTAATAGTTAAGAGTCAAATATGCCACAGTTCGTCTTGTACTATAAAATAATGAAAGGACAGAACAGCAGAACTGTTCTTTTAAAAAGGGCAGAAGCGGTCACATTCTTTTGAAGGGCTGTTAGGGAAAAAAGACAACCAATTATGCACATTATTATATAGAACAAATGCATTGTTTCAGTGCATGATAGCATAAAAATGTGAATGATCATTTGCAGTGTGTGTGTGTGTGTGTGTGTGTGTGTGTGTGTCGTAACCCTGCTGGTTCATTCTGAGCTGTTGATTAGTGGAGCACATAATCAGCTCCTGTCACCGGCAGCAATGAACCAACCTTCTCTCTCTTTCTCTATTTCTGCAGTTACTGTTACCAACACACGAAAAAAAAGTGCTTTTGTTGTTGGGTCAGCTGGACTGCAATGGGTTGTATCAACTTTTCCAGTTGCTTCTGAGGAGATGAACAGGAGCTTAAAATGCAAAGCAATGGAGCTGACAAATTAAAGGAGCTTTTAGAGAGAGAGAGAGAAAGAGGGAGAAGGAGAGAGATAGAGGTTGTCTGACAAAGCACAATACGACTGCCAGTTTTCATATGCACACAATAATTACTGTATGTAGACTTGGCAAAAATAACATACTGCTATTGTAGAAACTTATGTTAGGGTTTTTATATATGCTGCCAGTGTTCCATCATCTCACATCGACTCATTTAATGTGAATCAAGCTGTTCTGTTTCATTTTCCAATAGGAGTATTGTATTTATGTTTAATATTTTATTTAATAATAATCACAAAACCCTGTTATTAATTTTTTACACATTGCAGAAACAGTCTTGTTGTCTGTAAAAAGTGGAAAGAGATTCTGAAAAAGGTTCTTGTTAAGACTATAACATAAGTGTGAACACCCACATTTTTGTCCAACCCTAATAAGACGGTTCAGACTCAAAAATGACTTAAAAAAGATGCACTCTCCAACAACAACTTTCTTCAGGTGAAAAGAAATTAAGGTTTTTGAGGAAAACATTCCAGGATTTTTCTCTGTATAGAGGACTTCAATGTGAGCCAGCAGGTTGAAGGTCCAAACTGCAGTTTCAATGCAGCTTCAAAGGGCTCTACACGATCCCAGCCGAGGAATAAGGATCTCATCTAGCAAAATGATCTGTCATTTTCTTTAAAAAATAAAAATTCATATACTTTTTTAATCACAAATGCTTGTCTTGGACTTTATCTGTGATTCGCGTGTTCTTGCATTACGCTCGCATTGATTAGTTCATCATCTACTATATGGAGAAAAATCCTGGAATGTTTTCCTTAAAAACCTTAATTTCTTTTCGACTGAAGAAAGACATGAACATATTGGATGACATGGGGGTGAGTAAATTATCAGGAAATTTTTATTCTGAAAGTGAACTGATCCTTTAATTCTTAAGAGCTATTCTAGTCATCTAGTAAACATTCATACATTTTTCCTAAATATTGCAAGTATTCCAATCCTACCACCTGGAGTATCTATGTATCTATTTAGACTGTAAATACCCTCAGACAATTCTTTACATACATTTGTTAAGCTGACAGAGAAGCCAATGTTCAAAGCTATACACGTCCCCTAAACAACAAAGAACAGACAACAATGAGAGGGAAGAAACAGGAGAGGCTGAATGAATCTATTCAGTAATTCAATGAGGAGGCTCTTGAGAGCACCAGAGGTGTGCATCACAGAGAGAATCTATTTGTGACTAGAGGGAGATGTGCGTGAATGGACCAGTTTATGAGCTAGCACTAACTACAGCTGCACGGCACATTCACTGTTTTCCATTATCTCGAAGAGATTTAACTTGACTTAGAAGCCATTTGAGCAATAACATTGATAAGTAACCCAAAATATATTTTACAATGTCTGAATCCCAACACATTACCCCTGAAATGCAGTTTCACGTTATCTGTATGACTATTAGAAATGCTGCGCTAGAGTAAGACGTGTTGACTTTGTTTTCAGTCGCTATGGCACCGGCAAACACTAAATACGCCGTCTCCGTTGCTTTGTTTGCAAATATTATTAGCCGAAACACCCTCGCCTCAAATGCCCGCCATGGTTCATTAACCATTGCGTGGTGAAATAATCAGAAAGCAACCCTACACTAATACTCATCAAACCTTTGACAGGTTTCCTGTAAAAGGTTTCTGTTTATTAATGCACAAATGGCTGATAATAACATACTCTTTGAGCACCTCTACATTCAAATAGCCTACTATATTTGCTGATGAAATAAGCAGTGATTACATCTAGTGGCCAAACTAGCATCAGGTGTAGTATAATTTATTTGAAGATGTCACTTGATTTGTAGGATGGGAATAAATTTTTAAAATTATTATTAATACGTCATCTGAAAGCTGAATAAATAAGTTTCCATTGATGTATGGCTTGTTAGGACAATATCTGGAATCTGAGGGTGCAAAAAAATAAATATTGAGGAAATCTCCTTTAAAGTTGTCCAAATGAAGTTCTTAGCAATTAAAAAATAATCAAAAATTAAGCTTCTATATATTTACGGAAGAAAATTCACAAAATATCTTCATTGAACATGAGCTTTACTTAATATCCTAATGATTTTTGGCATAAAACAAAAATGGATAATCTTGACCCGTACAATGTATTTTTGGCTATTGCTACAAATATACCTGTGCTACGCGTTTTGTGGTTCAGGGTCACATTTGATGTTCTACTTAGTCATTTTAGTCCAAATACTTTTGTATACATGGTTTCAGCTCTGAAAATTTTAAAACAAAGCCAGAGGAAAGACTGGCCGTGAATGTAACGCAATGGATCGTTTGTTTTTATTTGTGATGATGGGTATGTGTATGTGCAGGGCAGTCAACAGCGCAGTTGCTCCAGCTGAATCCACAGAGCGCCAGACAATTTTTGCCAATTATGTGTGATTGTGCTTTCATTAAATACACTGCAGGTGGTGTATGAAGCATCTTTTGGCAGCCAAGAGAAAACGCCTCCTACACATGGCCTTGCGACCCACACAACAGAGTCCTTCCTGAGGATAAAGGGAAAGAGCGAGAGAGAGGCTTTTCGTTACTCGACAAAAGCAAAATATGCTTGGTCTGATGTGGAGCGGCCCAATCGATTCTTGTTTACTGTGTAAATAAACTCATGATAAACACGTTTTGATACCGTCTAGGAAATCCAACCGACTGCCTGCTGCGAGATCAGCTAAGAGTGCTGAAAGTTGTAACGTTTCTGAAATCATGAAAAAAACATAAGTAACCTTTCGCCAAATTAGTTTTTCAAAGCTGGAATAAATCAATGCTGATTGACCAGCTAATTGATGATCTCCCAAAGCAATTACAGGAGCTTTTTGATCATAAAAAGCGTTGATCTTGCCAACAGGAAGATATGACACCCTAGCCTCTGAGTCATCCCAAATGTGCGGCTGTGATCTATTCAAAGTGGGTTTAAAATAGCTCTTTTAGCTGTGTCATGAGTTCTCCATCTACTCCAGAAAGCATATGCCTCGGAGGCTTCTCTAAAATAATCTCTAATAAGCCAAAACCCTGAAGCTATAGTTTTATGACCCTTTTTTGTATTCATTAAGCCTAACAAGGAATTTAAATCATTAAAAAGGTCATACAGTTCAAAAGTTTGCGGTCAGTTTTTAATATTTTTGAAAGAAGTCTCTTATGCTTGCCAAAGCATTTAGTTGATTAAAAAGCTATTAAAAACAGTAATATTGTGAAATATTATTACAGTTTTAAATAACTGTTTCCTATTCTGATGTATTTTTAAATGTAATGTATTCCTGTTATAGCAAAGCTGAATTTTTAGTATCATATGATCTTGTCAAAAATCATATTATCAATGTTGAAAACAGTTGTCCTGTTTAATATTGTTGCAAAAATCATACACTGACGTATAAGGATTTTCATCAAGCCAATTTTAAAACACAAAAAAATATAAATATAAAATACTATCTATTGTAACTGTTCAAACATTACGAATGTTGTAGTGTTTTTCATCTCAATGAATTGGCCATAGCCTTAAAAAATGTCATGTGGTGTGACCATGATTTATATTAAAATTAATATATTAATTAATATATTAATTAATTTCCTTAAAAATTTTATCCCTTACCAAATGGAAATTTTTCATACCAAAATGGTGCCTATGGCGAGTGTTTATTTTACTTAGCTTGGAAGTGGAATTTGGTGAAATAAATTAAAATAGTTAATAGTTATATATTATTATATATATTATTTAAAAATATTAAATTACTAATAAATGCATAATTACCAAACTAAAATTATATGCTCTTAATTATTATTATTATTAATATTAATATTATTATTATTTACTTTGAATAACATAAAAATGACAAATAACTAATGTTTTCTGAAAAGTTAAAGTGGGTACATGCATGGGGGAGATACTTCATATATATGCCATCTTTTTATGCATTTACAACTATTTTTAACTTAATTTAAGTGTTACATCATTAACCCAGATAGAAAGTTCAAAAGTTTACATTTATTTAGAATAGAAATTTTTTGTAACAGTGTAGAAGTCCTTACTGTCACTTGATCAACTCAATACATTCTAGCCGAATAAAGCATTAATTTCTTTCTCCAAATTAAAAAAAATAAAATATCGTACTGACCCCAAACTTTTAAAGAATATCTTTTTGTCCCAAAAAAAACTGTCTGCAGTAACTTGAAAGCCTATGGTCATTACTGACTTTCATTTTATGGAGAAGAGGAGCATAAACTTCTCCTTTTCGTTCCCCGGTACAAAGAAAATCACACTGGTTTGAAAACGCTCACAAGTCTGAGTAAATGATGACAGAACTTTCAACTATTTCTGTATTTCTCTAAGTGTATGTACCATCTGCATTCGACAATATAAAAAAGTGCCTATGAAACTGGCAGAAAATCAGAGGCAAAACATTGTTTGTTTGTCACGGAAACAGTGCTCGCAGGTATACTTGTCACACAGAAATGGCGAAAAATGCTGGTTGTGGGCTTATTTGTCAGCAGATGCAGCAATTTTGCCCCTGCCAGCACTGTGATGTTTTGACTACACTGACATGAACGCTGCCAGGACTGAGGAGATTTTATGCTGAACTTCCCTCCTACTTGTTCCGCTCCCCTCACTCGCTGTTTGTCCATCCATCGAAAACACACGCTTACCAGTTGATACATTAACGATTTCTTACCGTCACAAATTCCCCCGAAGGCATTTTACAACGTTTTATAGATCCCCTAAGAGTTTTTAACGAATGCCTATTTGGCCATATTTATAAACTGAGGATGTTTAATTAGGACAAAGAAATAAACTTAGTCTCCAAGTAAATGCTCTGCAGCATCCCATCTGAGCAATATAAGATCCATTAAGGACCAAACGGACTAACACAGATTTTCAGTCACTTTAGCTGTGCTTTTTGGCTTTCTGAGTGACAAACATGGGGAGACTGTATGCTAATTCCCCACCCTGAAGTCTGAGCTAGCAGGAAAAGTGAAAAAGGAAAAGTGGGTTAGCCATCTTCAAAGCACATTTGAAAAAGACAGTTTTAATGGCGGAGGCTCAGATGAGATCTCTCTCAACATAGCTGAGGGGGGAAAAAGCTCAAATTTGACGACTATAAGAGTCTGCAATTTTTTAAGCCCAGTGCTTTTCATACAGATGTATCTTTTGGCTTAACACCTTTTAAAGATGCTGTCCTAAGGTAATGTGTGTATTTTTTTCAATGTTAAAATACATTTTTGCATCCCAGTTTAATGTAAAGAGACACATTCACATATATTCCCAAAGAATGTAAATGCTGTGCTAACATGTCAAATCCTGGCTCAGCCAATGATAAGAAATAATAAAAATGATCATTATTTTTCCACAAATACATAACAAGGAGTAATTAAGCTTGGCCTTAGTAAGGATAAAAACTTCAGAACAAGCCATTTTACTATCTGTGTGAATACAGGGACAATTGCAAATTTTTCCTGATTACTCTCTACATCCCCGAATGACAGTAATTTCTGTATTTCTAGACAAACATCATAACTGTGCCAGCACGGAAGTTTCTGTGAGGCAGGGGAATTTGATTATTATAAACTCAAGGACAATGAAACCAAAGCACGTCCTTCACTTGTGAAGAACAAATTATTTCAGATCTAAAAATATTATGTTGTTTGAAGTAGTCATGGGGGATATCTTTGCCTTACTTAGATCTCGGTACAATGGGGATCTTACGGTAACATTACAGTGTGAACACTAAGGGAATGTTAACATCACGTGTATTTGCATTCAAAGCAGACTGAGTGCAACAGCTTGGAACAGAACGCAAGGGTCTTGATATGCACAACGATGAGTGTTGCAACAGCAAAGACATCCTTCTAATGCATATGTATATAAATTAACAATTAAACAGCGGAAGAAGAATCCTAGATCACAAACTGCTTGAGTTACCCATTTCAGGGCAAAACAAATAAAATACCTTGTTTGTACATAGAAATCTCTGTAATCATTTTCCTAGAGTAGTATCTCACTGTCAGATTGTGTCTACTGAGTCAGACAGCTCCTCCCCTGCAGAAGTTTCCCACCTACCTGGCAAGCTTGGTACAGCAGCTGGTGCTCAAACTTCTTGATCCCCAGGATCTGCTGGAACATCTCGTAGAGCTGATCTTTGCTCAGGATGAGCTCGGAAGCTGCGCTGGCTGTCATGCGCTGCTGTGCCTTGCGGGGGTCCTCGTCTCCACGGTAGATGGTATCAAACTTAGCCATCCAGGAACTCAGCACAGTCTCCTTGCTCAGACCGTCGATCTCTGGCAAGCTCCGGACGCGTTTCTCGATATGCCGTTTGAACACCTCGCGACAGTCAAGAGCGGATAAACCTCCCGTCTGGACCATCTTAGCAACACGGTCGCTCTTTAGAAAAACCTGCAGTTCACAAAAAATAATTCAAGACATACTTAGAATTGGAGTTTTTTTTTAGTTTTTAGTTTTAGTCAAGGACTTATGCTATATGCTACCTAAACACTAACACTGATAGTTCAGCCAACAATGAAAATTCTGTCATTAATTACTCACCCTAATGTTGCTCCAAGCTGTAAGAACTTCATTCATATTCAGAACACAAATTAAGATATTTTTGATTAAATCCGAGAGCTTTCTGACCCTGCATACACAGCAATGCAACTGACACGTTAAAGACCCAGAAAGGTAATAAGGACATTATTAAAATAGTCCATGTGACATCAGTGGTTCAACCTTAATTTTATAAAGCTATGAGAATACTTTTTGTGCACAAAGAAAACAAAAATAATGACTTTATTCAGGGCACCCCCCGGCCCCCCTTGAAGGTCAAGTTAATTTTATTTACTTCTATTTTCTATATAGTGCCAGATCACAACAAAAGTCATTTAAGGTTCCTATAGAAAAGGTCTGTACCTTGTTCGTTTATTAAACAAACTTAATGGTCTTATGTTATTTATCTTATTTACATGCATCAATTTTAACAGTAAACCTCTGTTTGTAAAAAATAGGCCTGTATGACAAATACATTTTACTTAAATCATATATTAACAAAACCAAAGAAAAATACTGTGCAACAAGTAGTCTAGTATGCGCAGTTTTGGGTTATTTTTGTGGTGCACAAATGAAACCAAGACAGCAAAAACCGGCATCCTATTTTTCTTTATTTTACAAATGCACAGAGATTTGTTTTTTTTTATTGTGAATGTACACAAATAAAAGCAAACCTTTAACAGTTTAAGCATTAAACATTTTGTTTTACGTGAATATTGGAACACGAGTGCCCACGAGTACAAACCCAGGTTTACATAATACCTAAATACAATGTGTCAAATGAGAGACCCAACGTTGGTTTCAGTTTCTTTTTATCCTGAATGAATTTGTTTTGGCTTGTCTGACAGTATGTAGCTACTTATTTTTTAATACTTGTTCTTTTCTGAATATGATCTGTTAAATTGAAAGGATTTGTTGTGGAGTAAGGGAACTAAACATGCCTAGCCTTGCTATGTTTATAATGTTTGTAGACATTTCAACATTATTTTACACGCATATTTTAGCCATGCAGCAAATGTTTTAAAATATTTTGATAAATTAGGCTTTCTGAAAAAAATTAATTACTTTTTAAACCATTTAACTGATTCTATTGTTGAATAAAGTCGTTATTTTTGTTTTCTTTGCACACAAAAATTCTTGTAGCTTCATAAAATCATGGTTGAACCACTGATGTCACATGGACTATTTTAACAATGTCCTTACTACCTTTCTGGGCCTTGAACATGGTAGTACCCTTGCTGTCTATGCAGGGTCAGAGAGCTCTCGGATTTCATCAAATATCTTAATTTTTTATTCCAAAGATGTACAATGGTCTTACGGGTTTGAAAGATCATGAGGGTGAGTAATTAATGACAGATTTTTCATTTTTGAGTGAATTATCCTTTTAAAGGTGAGGTGGTGATAAAACCAGGAAAACTGTACTCCCCTTCAAAAAGTTTCACTTGGGTGACTTCAAAACAATCACTCCAATCTGCTAGAGGAAATTATGCCTCAGTGCTCTTTTAATATTCTATGCTGTGATAGATACAATATCATCTACCGTGATATACTGCAGTAATATAACCAACGCCATTAAAGCCATGGAAAGCAATGGTAACTGTAAAATTCCGCAGCTTTGAAATTATGGGATCAGTGTGGGCAAAAATGTTGCAGTCCTATGGGCTCTCGCTTTGAATTATTCAGAAGATACTTCCTAATTCAAACCGGAATAACGGGAGAGAACATTTGTGATTTTATTCTTTAGTTCAACCCGAAATGACTGTTGAGTTCTAACTGCCTCCTCTTTTCCTATTCACAATGTTTCAAATCTAGTTTTATAGAGGTGCGAGTAAAACGTGATTTATGTTTTTCTTAACAAGTGGAGTGCTTGGCAGCTGCTTTTCTTCTGTCCTTTTAAAAGCCCTTCTATCGTTCTCCATTCAAGAAGACAAATAGAGCTTTAAATTGCTGTCTGGTCCCAATCCAGACTGCAGTTTACAATGAGCTTCTCTTTCTGTGGCCTGCTATGACAAACTGATTTGGAAATTAACAGTTCCGCAAACAGACCCTGCAGTGGCTCTTCTAGTTGGATCATTATGGCAACCTGAAGGGAAAAACTGTCTGATTGCATATGTTACAATGTTAATATGAATTTTCTATATTGTTTTGACACCTGTATAACACATATTGTGTTTTAGGCTTAAAGGAAATGTCCTTGCAGAACATTAGCAGTACCTTTTCTGTTTTTCTACAGATTTTATGAAGTGTTGCAGTTGCAGTTCACAATCTGCCCATTTCATAAATAATTGCCTGTTGCACTTTTACATACATTTTCATTTACTTTATATGATTAGCTATTAATTCTCACATATGTCTAAACATTTCTAAGTTAGCACTCATACTGCATACAACACTCGTGAGAATCTCGTAATTGCTACTGGCTAGAAGAAATCATTATTTACAGTTTTAGCAATTAAACACAATGCACATGTATTAATGATTTCATATGTGAAGTAGACTGAAGTATTCTAATAACCACTTTCAGCCATATTGCACAAGTAATTAGCATGCACAAAGGCCCAAACCACAGCAACAGGAAATAATGTGGTGACCTTACCATAATATCTGAATCTATTAGAATAGCAATCTCTTCACAGGGCATGTGTAAACACTTGTGTTTTAGCTAAGGAGAGCCGTCCCCGAAGGGCTATATAGGCACTCATTTCTATGGTAATTGACTTACAAAGTCATGTCATCATCTAAATGTTTTGTCTGCAGTGCGGTAACTACAACTGGCTATGTAACATTTAAACGCACGGTGCAATAATCAAGGGGTCATTGTTGTTTTCCATCATTAGCCTGAGCTAATCGCCTAAAGGAGAGGTTAACATGGCACAACCTTACGCGGACAGAGACACCAAACTCATTTTAAATAATGTAACGCACGATTCTGTAAAGGACAATTTGGTGAATTCACAGAAAAATGTTAATAGTAAAGCTCCTAGATGACTTTTCGCTGCTAATTCTACTTAAATGTCCTTTAACTAATACTTTAATATTTACTATTAGTTTAGCAATTTTTAGGAAGCAAGCATAAACAACTAACTGTCTGATAGTGTTTTTATGTGATTTTGGGAAATCAAACCCATGTCCTAGTAAAAATGCACAAAAAAGGGGAGTGGCCTACACTTTTTTAGCCAATCGGAAAACTAGACTATTATAAATGCTCTCACGTTGCACATTTTTAAAAAAATATTTTTTTAATAAACTACTCAAATGTTCGGGGGTCAGTAACGCTTTTTTAATGTTTTTGTTTTTCGTGCTCATAATATATTTTAAAATTTAATTTAATCCAATGAAGGTAAAGCTGTTTACTCCAGTCTTTACTGTCACATGATCCTTCAGAAATCATTCTAATATGCTGATTTTGTGAAATTCTTATTATTATCAATATTGAAAACAGTTGTGCCGCTCAACATTTTTATTAGAACCCATTCATTTTTTCAGGTTTCTTTAATGAATATAAAGTTCAAAAGAGTACATATTTTTTAGATGTCTTTACTGTCACTTTTTATCAATTTAATATATAATATATAATATATATATATATATATATATATATATATATATATTTTTTTTTTTTTTTTTTTTTTTAACATTACTGCACATTCACTTTTTAATGGTAGTGCACAGGTCATTATATAGATATAATATGTGACCCTGGACCACAAAACTTAAGTAGCACGGGTATATTTGTAGCAATAGGTAAAAATACATTATATGGGTCAAAATTATCAATTTTTCTTTTCTGCAAAAAATCATTAGGATTAAGTAAAGATCATGTTCCATGAAGATATTTTGTATATGTCCTACTATAAATACATCAAAACTTATTTTTTTATTAGTAATATGCATTGCAAAGAACTTCATTTGGACAACTTTAAAGCCAATTTTCTCAGTATTTTGATTTTTTTGCACCCCCAAATTCCAAATTTTCAAATAGTTGTATCTCAGCCAAATATTGGACTATCCTAACAAATACATCAATGGAAAGCTTATTTATTCAGCTTTCAGATGATGTATCAAACTCAGTTTTGAAAAATTGACACTTATGACTGGTTTTCTGGTCCAGGGTCACATATCAGTAACACAGCAATAAACATAAAATGCCCATTTAACAGTTTAACAACATTCTCCTTTGACCAATAAGGAAAACAATACATTATTTTACCGTTGGTCAAATATCAAACCAAAATAGGCCGATAAGTCTGAGGCGGCAGGTTTGAGACCAAACTGATGCTTAAAAAATTTAAGAGTAGATGTTAAAAAAAAGGCTGAGCGACCAATAATGCCATGAGTAATTACTTGGGCAATACACGGGTCAATTTCCGCCATTCACTCTACTGTTGCAATGATACTTCACCTCAAAATAGCTCTGAACTGCATTGATGAAAGCTTCATCCGCCACAATCTGTGTGTCTCCTTTGAGAAAAGACTCAAAGCGGTCCTTAGTGGTCTGCAGCTGCTGCTTGGTGATCTACAGGGAGAAACGAAAAAATAAAACAATGTCAAAATTCAGATAATTCGTGAAAACGCAAAAAGCAGTGTATTCGTTTGTAGTTATTACAGATAATATGATATAAAAAAATGTTAGCTTTTTAATCAGTGACACAATCTAAAATGGTCTCCGCTGAATCTGTTATCAGATTTTTGCACACTCAGATATGGATCCAATTCTATTACGGTTCAGGGCTAAAGTAAATGATGTTACCGCAAAAAGGGTTAGAGATTTTTCAGAAACACATGACAAAGCAAACTGGGTTCTTTTTTAGGAAGAGACATTTAATACATCCTTGTTTTTCCCAAAACACTCCCACAAGTACATAGTCTCTTCTCAAGTCTACACTTAAAAATACGCTTTCTGCTTTAAGCCAAAAAAGAAAGAAAGAAAGAAAGAAACACCCACCTTCTAACTCAATAACACACATGCTCTCTATTCTCACAGCCAGATATCTCTAGCTACATCTCTCTCACACTCATTCTCTCACTTGCACGCTCTAATTTTAACTTTCCCTTTGCAGAAATTGTGTACCTGAATTCTTCATATTTTTTATATATGTTGATTTTTCATGCATAATACATCTAATTTCACCGCAAGCCTACAAACGCTTCTACTTCCTTCTCTCTCTCTCTTTCTCTCTCTCTCTCTTTCTAATGTGATTCATCACTCTCCCTGAATGTCATCAGGGCACAAGATGACAGAGTGACGAACGAGTAAGCAACAGAAATGAGAGAAGTGTTGTGAAGGAGAAAAAGAGCAGGCCAAACAGTATCCTCCTCCTCCTCACATAAAGCAAAAGAGCGAAGCACTGACAGTTACAGTGCCACTGTGTTTTATGGCAGTGGTTATCAACTGGTTTTGCATCAGGGCCCAGATTTTACAGTGGATAAAACATTGCGGCCAACACTATAAAATTGTTTAATATATAAAAACAAGCCAAGAAAAAAAAATCCCTCAAAAATGAAAATTCTGTCATGTTATGTTTTTATTTACATTACATTATCACTTACATCAAAAGAGCTGTGTTAAGATTTTAAGATATTATGTTTTTACTTTCATAACCCATTGAAAACATAAAGGCAAATGTGTTTGGAACAATCCCAGGCTGAGTAGATAATGACAGAATTTTCATTTTTTAATGAACTATCCCTTTATATTACTTTGAACTGCACAACAATATGCAAAATTACGACAGGACAGGCTGAATAGGAAAATTGTCAATTCTGTAAACGCATAAACAGCAGTGTGTGATTTATCAGCCTAACACATGCAGCAAACATTGGGCCAAATATTGTATTAGGCTGCTGAATATGAGAAGTGCACAGCTATTAAGTGCATAAACATATCAATGTGATTTCAGTGCAATTAACAACAGAGGCAATAACTCAAAGCACAAAACACATTGTGGTCGGCACAAAACCATCCGTGTTGAACCAGTATTTAACATAGCCTGGGTCGTGTTTTCTTTTCATTTTTACACACTACATTTGACATCAAAAAACATTTTCTCTAGTGCTGTCAAATCGATTAATCGTGCTTAATCACATCCAAAATAAAAGTTTGTATTTACATAATATATATGTGTGTGTGTGCTGTGTATATTTATATGTATAAATAAATACAAATACACATATATCAGGGCCCTGAAAAAAAAGGCAGACTGAATCGCGGAATCTAGTCATAAAACGGAATTTACTAAATAACGCGGAATGTCACGGAATTTGTCAAAGTTTGAATGAACTAATCAAAAGTAGGTCATCACACTTAAATCAAACCGCAATATGGACTGGTATCTGTAAATTTCATTTAAATGTGAATCCCGGATGTTCTGTGTGTCTCTGTTTTAATGAAAGGAGCAGACGAGCGGTTTTGTTTTAATACACACACCAAAGTGCACGTGACGCTCATGGTGATTTCAGCATTTGACCGTTCCATTTTGGGAAAACTAGCATCATATCACAAAACACAGAAACGTAAAGGTAGACACGGCAACCCGTCAAAATAAAAGTCCGGTTTAACTTGAAGACATTGTGCCAGAAATATAGTACTACTACTACTCCTAAATTAAGCAAACATTATTTTTTTAGGGTATAATCACACAACATTTCTTCCACATTTTAATTTTAATGGTAAATTCCCCTTTGTTTGCAAAAAAAAGTTTGCTTAATTTTCAATAATTAAAAGATAAATGAAATTAATGTTTTATGCCTTCATTTGATAACCAGAACATTTTAAATACACAACACAGAATTTCTGAGGGTAAAAAAAACTTTCACAAGGCTATTTTAAGAATAAATTTAAATAAATTAAGTATGAATTCAAAGAATTAGACATGCTAAAACACAGAATTTGATAACAATAAAACATGGTGAGAAAAAATAAAACATTTCATAGGGCCCTAAACATGTCATTTTTGTTAAACCTTTATTAAATTGATTTGAAATTGTATAAGTTTCATGATTTTAATTAATTAGACATGCTCTTTGATTAATAAAATGTAATTTACCATTAAAAAGGAGTTGAGAAAAATTAAAACAGGAAAAAAACGGAATCCAGAAAAATTTAAATGGAAAAAACGGAATTTGAAAAAAAAAATGAAATGGAATTTGGAAAAAAATAAAAAGGATTTCATTGGGCCCTAATATATGCGCATTTTGGATGCTATTAATCACGATTAATTGATTTGACAGCACTAATTTTAAGAGTCAATCTTTCAAAAAGTATTTTAATTAGGGCTGTCAAATGATTAATCGCGATTAATCGCATACACAATAAAAGTTTGATTTTGCCTAATATATGTGTGTATACTGTGTGTAATTATTATGTTTATATAAACAAACACATTCATATATATTTAAAAAATATTTACAAGTATATGTATTTATTATAATTTTTGTATAATTTATAATATATATAAATAAAAATATTTTGTACATAAAATTTCTTTTAAATATATACATTCATTTGTGTGTATTTATATATACATAATAATTACACACAGCACACACACATATATTAGGCAAAATCAAACTTTTATTTAGTATGCGATTAATCATGATTAAACGTTTGACAGCCCTAATTTTAACTGAATTTCATTTGCATTTATCATTGTTTATCCCTGTCCTCAGAGCAGGTTCACAAGTAAAACCACCGTTTTACTGTATAACCTAGCATAGTATACCGGAATAATTGATCCTGATTGGTCCATCATGGCGTTCTGTGGTCAAACATTTAGCATAATGACCTATAAACTGTAGGAGCATGTGATTTCCAACAAAGCTGTGCTACATCTTCCATATACCTCCACTCTTTCTTCTCACATTATAAAAACTCATATCAATATTTCATAGGTTTTTATTTATTCATTTGGTAAGTACCAGTGCAATAAGCAGAAGAGTTTACAGTGAGCCATTATCACAAAAGATAAACCCTATCTTCATCTAATCATCTTGTCAGAGTACATTTTGCAAAAAAGACAGTTTGACTGTACATAACCCCTCACATATAGTATTTTTAGCCTTACTGTAAAGTATGTATGCATTATTTCTGTTTATGTGATAAGGGACCAATGATGTGCATGACTATATTTCTTTTTTCTAGGTTTAGTCACAGTTTTTATTATCTCACTGAAACATTCCAAGCCTTTAAATGTGCTCTATTGCTCTTTCATGCATATGGTGGCTTGCTAAGCATACAAAAAAACACAAAGTTAACAAGACGTTATGTTGCCGTTCGCCTTGAAACCACCAGTGTGACAAAATCTAAAGGAAACAGGGTTTTCTGTGTGCAAGTGTGTAGGAGGAAGGTGGAAAAGTACAAAGTAGCATGTGCCTGTGAGGCATCACAGCACCATCTGTGTGTTCATCTCTCTGCTACTGTCCTCTCTCCTTCACACACACATAGAGCAGTTGACTTTATCTGCCTTCTGAACTGTCTGTACAGAGAATACTATAACCCTGAAGAACAGCTTGCAGCCCTCAATATTTCAGAGTATGCTTTTTCTCTTTGTTATTTCCAGAATAGTTTTTATGAAGGCCGGGTACAGGCACACCGGAGGTGATGTGTGTTAACACTCTAACCTGACAGCTTTGGAGTGTGTTAGTGTGTGTGCGTGCCCTGTATGATATGAATATCTTTCATCCATGTATATATAATGAAGACAGTCGAATGCAGGTGTTTAAAGGCGCTATTTTCTTTCCTGTGTTGACATATTTCATACTGGAAGAGGAAGCTGAATATAAGGTACACATCAAAGGGAGGACACACTGTTTATGAAGAGAAAGATTATACATTTTAAATGCATCAGGTCTGTTAGAAGTTTATTTTGTCAGTATTTTGAAGCACATTAGCATATCTATGGCCTCAAAACTAACAGATATGGACTAAACACCTCAAAACTTACATTTCGATTTCACAGCATCCTTAATGCCCATATTGTTTACATCTACTAGCCCACAATTTTAAAAATTTCTCATAATTGTGAGATATAAACTCGCAATTTTGAGAAATAAAGTCAGAACTGTCGGATATAAACTTTCTGAGTTCTGACTTTTTTTGTCAAAATTGCGTAATTAAAAACTTGCAATTCTGAGAAATAAAGAAATAAACTCACAATTTAGATTTTTTTCTCAAAATTGCATGAATATAAACTCACAATTTTGAAAAAAAAAAAAAGTCAGAATTATGGGATATAAAGTCGTAGTTCTGACTTTTTTCTCATAATTGTGAGATATAAATTCGCAATTGCGAGTTATAAAGTCAAAATTGTGAGATATAAACTTGCAATTCTGAGAAATAAAGTCAGAATTGTGGGATATAAAATCGTAGCTCTGACTTTCTTGTCAGAACTGTGTGATATAAATTCACAGTTGCGAGTTATATAATCAGTATTGCATAATTAAAAACATTCAATTCTGAGAAATAAAGAAATAAACTCACAATTTAGATTTTTTTTTTTCTCAAAATTGCATGATATAAACTTACAATTTTAAAAAAAAAATAAAGTCAGAATTGTGGGATATAACCCCTAGTTCTGACATTCTGAGAAATAAAGTCAGAATTGTGTGATATAAATTCAAAGTTGTGAATTTATCAGTATTGCATAATTAAAAACTCATAATACTAAGAAATAAAGAAATAAACTCACAATTTTGTTTTTTTCCCCCTCAAAATTGCATGCTATAAACTCGCAGTTGCGAGTTATAAAGTGAGAATTGCGAGATATAAACATGCAATTTTTTTACTCAGAATTATATAATTATATAACGCACAATTGTGAGATTATATCATGAAATTCTAAAAAAAAAAAACTCTGAATTGTGTGAGGTTATGTCTCACAATTTTGAGCAAAAAGGTCAGAATTGCGAGTTTTTATAATGCAATTCTTAAAAAAATCTGAATTGCAAGTTTATATCCTGCAATTCTTAGAAAAAAGTCTGAATTGTGAGTTTATTATGCAATTCTGAAAAAAAAGTCAGAATTCTGAGATAAAAACTCTTCTTTGGTAAATGAAATTAAATAAAAAAAAATTTAAGTATTAGATAAAAAAATTAGAAATTAGAAAAGCTTCCTTGGAAAATAAATTAAATAAGGTAAAGTATATACTACTTAAAACTAAATATGAAATGAAAAGTAAAGCACTAGAAATATATTCTTAAAAAATACAAATGGCATACGCACTTAACAAAATTATTTGAAAAAATCACAATTAAATTTAAATGAAAACTGAAAATATGAAAAAATGCTGTAATACTATATGAATGTGTTTCGCAGGTGTAACACAATATAGAACATCACCACTTTTTGAATAATTACATTAGGCTGTATAAAGCTCCCCTATATTTCTCTCTACTGAGCCTCTAGACACAGGCGTAACCAATATCCATCAGCATTTTAATGGTACCTCCAACCCCCATCTTAGAATTCCCATTGATTCCCTTTGGATCCCTCTTATCATGATTGCCCTGTAACAGCCTGATTCATTTGTACACACTCTGGAGCAGTCAAACACATATTTCAACCTCCATACGTCACCACCAACGCAAGTTCATTTTAAATAAGTAAGTGCTTCCCTACAAACTACTACAGCAAACCTCAAATCTCTTTAAAAAATACATTTTAAAATCACTATCTGATCAGAAAGAAAGAATTTAATACAAATTTTCCTCCTCTACAACCATCTAGCAAGAACCAATATATCTAGTCCTAATGTAACATCATGTTTCAAAAGGAAATATGTCAACACTAAATGGAAAACTGCACTTGTCAAGTGATTTCTCCAATGAGCAATTCGGTAGAACCACCTAACAAGACAGAAATAATAGACGGTTCATCTGGGCTTGAACTTTTTTGGCTTATTGTCTTTTTCAGCTTTAGCTAATGAGACTCAAGACACTCTTTCTTTAAAAAAACACAATCACAGTGATTTTTACTTCAGCTTCACCTGATGAATCCATTCTCCTGCTATAACATTATCATTTCAGCAGCCGTATCTTATTTATAGCGTCATTTACATTTCATTTGTGTGAAAAACAAAAGTGTACATTTTCTTTTGTGTGAATGAAGAAACAGCGGAAGAAAATGAGGCACTCTTTCAGTGTGTGCGTGTGCACACTCAGCAGCAGACTGCAGAGTCGTTAGTAATTATGATAATTGCATGAGTGCAGCAGCTTTTGCTTTGGGCCAGAGATGATGCATGAGAGAGAGAGACAGAGAGAGAGAGAGAAAGAGAGAGAGAGAGGAAATATGGATGAGTGATTTCAATGTTACTTCACAGAAGGGGAAGTATCACGTTTGCATTCAATCGTTCGCATCTTAATTATTTTCGTAAAAGAAAAGAAAGTCCTTTTAAACCAAATTTAATTTGAAGTTATCTCAATGTAAATTTGTTTTTGGATTTGGGGTTTCAGTTTCCTACATACAAGCCTGGCATCAAAGAAAGGGGTAGATGAAAAAAAAACATGTTACATAACTGAATAGGGGAGAGAAAATGGAGGTGTTTGCCAAATTTAGACCCAGACAACTAAATGAAATGGAACAAGAGGCTGAATTTAAATGGAACACACAAAGCCAAATTAAATATTGCACTTGCACTGTAATCATTTGTAAGTACATTATGTACAACTTAAATGGATCTTCCCACTTGTTTTCAGAGTTTATCTCAAAGTCTTAAAATAAATTATATTAATGCATTTAATAAGCCATTTTGACTGAAGCCATTGAAAATATTTCAAAAACAAGTCAGTAAGATTTTTTTATATATGTAAGTATAATTAAACCTTTTAGTTTTCAATTTTAATATATTTTAGTGCTGTAAAAGCATTTCTTATTATTATCAATGTTGTAAACAGTTAGTGAAAACCGTGATACATTTTTCCAGGACAGCATTTATTTAAAAAAAAAATAAATAAATTCTACATTTTTGTAACAATTTAAAAGTCTTTACTGTCATTTCTGATCCATTTAAAGTATTGTTGCTTAATACAATAAAAAAAAATCTTACCGACCCCTTCTGAATAATATTCAAAAAGATAACATGCAAATTTCTCATTTCGTTTCCTGTTACAGAGACAAACTTTTGAAAAAATAATGCATTATCTTATATCATATAATAAATTCCACCTAACAGATAGTAATATGTAACATTTCATTGGGAAGCAGGCACTGGTCTGTTGCAAATTATATATTATCATTAAATAATTAACAGCCATTTTCACTCTGCCATAAATTGAAAAATCTATGTAATATAATATTAAATAAAAAGAATATTTTAAGTGATGACATAAGATACAATGTACATTATACAATCACATATCTATTACATAATGAGGAAAAACTGAATCAATGAGATTGTGTGGTTAAGCATTAGAGATAGTGTGATTCTGCACAAACTCATTTTGTTGCATTGATGATGCTATTAGCATGATGTGCCAATGAGAATATCAGCACATCTAATCATACCAAAGGGGTCGTGCACTTTCTAGCAGAACATTTATTAATGCTTGCTGTACAGTGGATGCAATTAACAATCAGAACAATAAGCAAACAAGCACATAGAAAACCATTCACATAAACAAACAGAATTCTTAAATAAAGGCAAGGAAACAATACCAGCAGGACTGCAGTTACAAACACATGCACAGACACTGAGCAAATAATATGAAACCTCTGAATACAGGGCTCAATCGTCAAAGCTGATTTGGCTTAGGAACATTAGCATCACAAAACTGCCCTGACGAATCATTCCCCAGCTTCACTGGACTCCCTGGAACTGATCTGCCAAAGGGGAACAGAGTGTTCTGCATTGTCCTGCAGCCCGCAACTCTTTTCCTCCTCTCCTCTCCCCTCCCTGCGTCCCTCCATGGCATTTTCTATGTTTAGCATGATGCTTAGAGCGCAGAGGAGCTATGAACCCACAAAGCCAGTGCTGAAGATAGCAGCTGGTTAGTTTTGGTGTCTCTGAGCCACAAGGCAGAGACACCGGCCCTCTACTGTGCAGTCCCCGCAAGCACATTACATCGAAAATTAATAACCACCATGCAAACCAGCATTTAGCATTTCATACCTGCTGTTTGAAAGGCATAAGATCTCCGTTTTGGATTTCATTCACATTCGAATCTGAACTGAACTTCAAGTCATCAACCACACTTAAGATAATTATGATATGTTGAGTAATAAATAAATAAGAGGGTGGAGAAAAGGCAGACAGCTGATATTCGTAAAAATAGCAACTTACATTTTAGGCAGGATATTTTCAGTTACTTTGTCTGTTTTTGCTACAAAAACAAATTTCCAAACAGTACAGTCACAAAGTGGCATCATCACGCACAGGGGTTTGTTCCTCACTGAATCATTGTTTTGAACAAATCAGTTAAGTAAATGAATCAATGACTCATTCACAACAACTGTGGCTTGTTTCGCTTCTGAATGTTTTGAAAGGATTGGTTAAGTGAATGATTCAATTTAACTCAGTCAAAGCTCTTTTGTTTCCTTCTTGAATGAATTAAGCGTTTTCAACAAATCGGTTGAAAGAACAACTCAATGAATCACTCTTAAAGACAGTCACTTTTGACCTATCTGTGTAATGTGCAGGAAGAGTCATTGAAAAATACCCTCAATTAATACACATCTGTTTATTTATGACGTCTTATCATAAGGAATAGCCTATTATTTAATTAATTTGCTACTGCTATTAGGTGAATTTAGTAATAAATTATTAGAAATGTAAACATGACAAAAAAATAAACAATTCTATTTAGCCTAATTTTGAAGAAGAGAATTCAGCAAGGATTATACATAACTTTTAAAACAGATTACAGATAACGCAGATAAATATTTTGCGTGTATTTTTTATGTAACCTTTCTTATTTGTTCCTGGCTGAATCAGTTTTTTGAACATCGGTTGAGTGAATGAATCAATGACTCATTCACAATGACAGTGGCCTGTTTTGCTCCTGAATGCTTTTAATGAATCGGTTGAGTGAATGATTCAATTACTTGCCTCAAAGCACTTTTGTTTCTTTTTTGAATGAACTTAGCGTTTTGCGTGAATCGGAACGAATCTCATAAAGACAGTCACTTGTTGTGCAGGAAGAGTCATTGAAAAAATACCCACAATTAATACACTTTTTTTTATGACATGTCTTATAAGGAATCTTATTTAATTAATTTGCTACTGCTATTCTGTGAATTTAGTATAAATTATTATAAATGTAAACATGAAGAAAAAATAAACAATTGTATTTAGCCTAATTTTGAAGAAGAACATTCAGCAAGGATCATATCTAACTTGGAAAAACAAGAAAGTTTAAAATGTGTTAATGCAGATAATTATTTCTGTGCATTTTTATGTAATCTTCCTTTTTTTGTTCCTGGTTGAATCAGTGTTTTGAACAAATCAGTTAACTGAATGAACTCATACACAACGATAGTGGCTCTGAATGAATCAGATGAGTGAATGAGTCAATTACCTTACCTTTTTGAATTAATTTAAAATTTTGAATGAATTTAACATTTTGAACGAATCAATGAATCACTCATAAAGACAGTCACTTGTCGCCAACTATTGACTTACCCATGTAACAGCTATTTATGACATGCCTTATCATTGTCAGGGTTATGTTCTGTTTTGTCTCGTTTCTTCCTAGTGTTTTTCCCTTGTGTTTCTAGTGTTTGGTTTAGTCTTTGTCTCCCCCCTTGGTTTGTTTAGTTTTGGTTTAGTCCAGGTTTCCCCCCCTTAGGTTTGTTCTTTTGGTTCAGTCTTGCCCTTATTTGTACTTCCCCTCGTTTCCTCGTTTGTGACCACTCCCCTGTTTCTGTGTATTTAAGTTTGGTGGTGCCCCTGGTCTTTGTCGGTGATTGTATTGTTTCACAGAGTGTTTCGTTGTGGTTGCTGGTCTCTGCTGTTCTCCCTCGGTTCCTGTTCTTTTTGGATTGTTTAATAAACTTGCAATTATTGGATTCCGCTCTCCTCCTGTTCATTCTCGCACACGACGACATACCCGTGACAGAATCACCGACCTCAAGGACAACAACATGGATGCCGAGAGGAGGATCATGGGCATTCGTCGGGGATTGAGGCCGGTGGAACGATATGTGGAGGAATTTTTGGAGGTTTGTCATCTGGTGAGTTGGAGCGATGCGATGATTAATACATGTTTTCTAATGGGGCTAAATAATTCCCAGTTGCTCAGTTCCATACCCTATGAGGATCGCTATAAACCGGTTGCTGAATTTATCAACCAGGTCCTCACCCTCAGTCATTCCGGTTTTACGTTGATGTGAAAGATTCCGATCTTTCCCCCATTAGAGAACACGTTGCCGCTCCAGCCCACCATCAGCCAGCTTCCTCCACATGCCGTCCCGACCGGTCCGCTCCCTCTGGTCTTCCTGCGCTTTCTCCTGTTCGTTATTCCTCCTCTCGCATCGTCAGTCCGGAGATCGCGGCCAGCCCTCCGAGGTCATGGCCAACCTTGATGGCCAGTGTGCTAGACTCACCACTAATGTCTGTACGCACCGCCAAGCCCGAGTCTGCACGCAAGATGGCTTCCGCCACGCCCGAGTCTGCACGCAAGATGGCCGCCGCCACGCCAGAGTCTGCTCGCAAGATGGCCGCCACGCCAGAGTCTGCTCGCAAGAGGGCCGCCACGCCAGAGTCTGTTCGCAAGATGGCCGCCACGCCAGAGTCTGCATGCAAGACGGCCTCCGTTCCTGAGCCCCCGGCCAAGATGGCCTCCGTTCCTGAGCCCCCGGCCAAGATGGCCTCCGTTCCTGAGCCCCCGGCCAAGATGGCCTCCGTTCCTGAGCCCCCGGCCAAGATGGCCTCCGTTCCTGAGCCCCCGGCCAAGATGGCCTCCGTTCCTGAGCCCCCGGCCAAGATGGCCTCCGTTCCTGAGCCCCCGGCCAAGATGGCCGCCAAGCCTGAATCCCCGGCCAAGATGGCGTTCTTGCTAGAGCGCCTTCAAGTGACCGCGCCGCCAGAGCCCACGTCTCCTTTGTCACTTCCTGAGCTTAGTCAAGACTCAGCTCCATTTCCTGAGCCAAGGCAGGACACAGCTTCGCTTCCAGAGTTAAGTCAAGTTGCAGCTATAGTCCCAGTGTCAAGTCAAGCTGCTGCTGTTGTTCCAGTGTCAAATAAAGTGACCGCTGTTGTTCCAGAATCAAGTCAAGCTGCAGCTGTGTCTTCTGAGGCAAGTCATGTCGCAGCTGTGTTTACTGAGTCAAGTCAAGTTACGGCGACGCTTCCCGAGTCAAGTCAAGGAACGGTTACGTTCCCCGAAGCAAGTCAAGTGGCAGCTGCGACCCCTGAGTCAAGTCTAATCAAAGCTGTATCTTCTGAGTTAAGTCAAGTTCCAGGTGCGTTCCCTGAACCAAGTCAAGCTACGGCTGCTGTTCCAGTATCAAGTCAAGTTAACACTGTTGCTCCTGTCTTAAGTCAAGTTACAGCTGCATTTCCTGAGTTCAGTCAAATTTCGGAGTCCAGCCAAGTTGCAACTGTGTTACCCGAGTCAAGTCACGTCACGGCCGAGTCAAGTCACGTCACGGCCAAGTCAAGTCACGTCACGGCCGAGTCAAGTCACGTCACGGCCGAGTCAAGTCAAGACACAGCTCCACTTCCCGAGTCAAGTCAAGCGGCCGAGTCAAGTCAAGCGGCCGAGTCAAGTCAAGACACAGCTCCACTTCCTGAGTCAAGTCAAGCGGCCGAGTCAAGTCAAGCGGCAAGCGGCCGAGTCAAGTCAAGCGGCCGAGTCAAGTCAAGCGGCCGAGTCAAGTCAAGCGGCCGAGTCAAGTCAAGCGGCCGAGTCAAGTCAAGCGGCCGAGTCAAGTCAAGCCACTGTTGCAGTTCCTGAGTCGAGTCAAGCCACAGCTGTAGTCCCAGCGTCAAGTCAAGCCACGGCTATACTTCCCGAGTCAAGTCAAGCCACGGCTGTAGCTGCTGAATCGAGTCAAGCCATGGCTGTAGTTCCTGAGCCGAGTCAAGCCATGACTGTACTCTCTTCCACCAGAGAAGCCGCGCCCATGCCCCCAGAGGTGTCAGCCCCGGCTGTAGAGCCTCCTATGGGGGCGGCGTCAACCCATAAACTCTCTGCTTCTCCCCTTCCTCTGTTCACCTCCTCTATCCCTGCTCTCCCCAGGTCCCAGGCCGTGACGCAGTTGCTCGCGCTGCCCAGGGAGGCCCTAGCGCGCCCTCCTGCTCCTCCTCCAGCGCGCCCTCCTGCGCGCCCTCCAGAGTCGGCTCCTCCTCCAGTGCGCCCTCCTGAGCCAGCACCTTATCCAGCGCTCCCTAGGGCTGTCAGAACCATAAAATCCCCCAAGAAAATTTTGGGGGGGGGCTACTTCCCTGTTCAGCCATGGCCTCCTGAACTGTTTACCCGGCCATGGCTTCCCGAACCCCTGGACCCGCCATGGCCACAAGGACTGTGTGCTTGGCCATGGCTCCCCGAATCCTCAGACCCGCCATGGGCCCCTGAGCTCCCTGATCCGCCCTGGAGGCCGTCTCCACATCCGGTGCCTCCTGTGTCCCTGCCTACCGGCCTCCAGAGCACCCACCCCCCCCACCCCAGTGTGTGTTACGGCGCGAGTCGCGCCTTGTAGGAGGGGGGGGTAATGTCAGGGTTATGTTCTGTTTTGTCTCGTTTCTTCCTAGTGTTTTTCCCTTGTGTTTCTAGTGTTTGGTTTAGTCTTTGTCTCCCCCCTTGGTTTGTTTAGTTTTGGTTTAGTCCAGGTTTCCCCCCCTTAGGTTTGTTCTTTTGGTTCAGTCTTGCCCTTATTTGTACTTCCCCTCGTTTCCTCGTTTGTGACCACTCCCCTGTTTCTGTGTATTTAAGTTTGGTGGTGCCCCTGGTCTTTGTCGGTGATTGTATTGTTTCACAGAGTGTTTCGTTGTGGTTGCTGGTCTCTGCTGTTCTCCCTCGGTTCCTGTTCTTTTTGGATTGTTTAATAAACTTGCAATTATTGGATTCCGCTCTCCTCCTGTTCATTCTCGCACACGACGACATACCCGTGACAATCATAAGGAATATTATTTAATTAATTTGCTGCTATTCTGTGAATTTAGTATAAATTACTTTAAATGTAAACATGACAAAAAAATAAACAATTGCATTTAAGAAGAACATTCAGCAAGGATCATATCTAAACCAGAAAGGTTAAAATGTGTTAATACAGGTACATTTTTAAGTAACCTCTCTTTTTTTTTTTTTTTTATTTTTCTATTTAATTGTTTCTTTGTTTAAATGGTGGGTAAATTCACAAAGTATTTGCTTTGGATACTATTATAATCATTTAAAAAAAAATCTCCTCTGATAAAATTCCCACATTAGGAGCAACTGAGCAGTTTCTACTGTTGAACAATTTTTAATCTAAATGTATTTTTTTCTCTGTATTCACAGTCGTTCTTGTCCTCTCTAATAATATATTATTGTTGTAATATAAGTCTTGCGAACAATATATAAAACAATAATAGGAAAAACAAAACAAATGGGCAGTCTGTTGTTTATAGAACTTGTACAAAAGCAAAAATGGCTCTTAGTAACAGCTGTGCTGACATTCAATAGCTCTTTTGCTGGCTCGCAAGCGCTGTAATAAAATATTCCTTTGTAACAACCCAAAGCATATACAGAATTTTAGCAGAAACATAAAGCCTAAAGCAACAGAATCTCATCTCAGAGCGAACGGATTACTTTGCATTTGCTTACACAAAACTTCACACACCACAATGCCATTTTAAATATGTTCAATTCAACCCCTGGACTTAAGCTGTTATGCGTGTATGAGTCTCTCTGTGTGCGAACATTGTCTCACTAACACTCTATCGGCGTATTGACAGCACAATAAGACTATGTGATGTAGGATTTGGATGCGGGTGAAGTATCCATCAGCAGAACAGAGTATAGTGCTCTTCAGCGGATTGTGAAACTGTAGCATTTTAATCACACGTCCAAAAGACAGAGCCCACAGCCAGCCTTTTCTTTGACAGAAGTGCGCGAGGCACGAAAAAGACATGTTCAGAGTGAGTAAGGGAGTAAAGTGGGGGAAATGATGGGAAAAGCTAAAAGTCTCATGTGATGGAAAGACAGAGAAAGTGCCTTTAGAAGGTTTTTGGTGCTTCTGTGTGAGCTGAGAGGTATGTAAGTACGAGACAGTGTGTGTGACAGAAAAAAAAAGCTACAGTGTGCTCAGTATTAGAGTTAATGGGCGTGTGTGTGTCTGTCTCAGAGAAAGCTAACGTGTGTGTGGGTGAAAGCACTTGCCTGAAACTCCACTAATCCAGCTAAAAATAAGAACTTGTGCCATGTGACACACAGACTCTGTAAGATGGCTTCCTCCCGTAAAGAATTAATGCTACTCTGACAGAAAAGATGCAGTCAGTGCAGACAGACTATGACAAAAGCGACATGCGCGTACCTCCTCAGTCAAATGAATTTTGAATGCAACCTAAAATGAACTTTCAAATATAAAAAACATTATATTCAAACATTATGCATTATGTTTTATGTTTTTATGTAATATGCATTATGTTTTTTTTAACAGTAAGGTTTTTATTGTTTTTAAATAAGTCTCTTCTGCTCACCAAGCCTGTGTTTATGTGATAAGCGCAGCAAAAAAGGTTACATTTTGAAATATATTTAAAATAACTGTTTTAAAATATTTTAAAATGTAATTTATTCCTGTGATTTAAAAGCTGATTTTTTTAGCGTCATTACTCCAGTCACATGATCCTTCAGAAATCATTCTAAATTCTGATTCGCTGCTCAAAAAACATTTATTATTATTATTATGTTGAAAACAGCTGAGTAGTTTTTTTTTTTCAGGTTTCTTTGATGAATAGAAAGTTCAGAACAACAGATTTAACTGAAATACAAATCTTTTCTAACATTAATTTTATCGCTTTTGATCAATTTAAAACATCTTTGCTAAATAAAAGTATTAATTTCTATCATTTCCTTCCCCAAAAAATTATACTGACTCCAAGCTTTTGAATGGTATAGTGTATAATGTTACAAAAGCTTTTTATTTGAAAAAAAAAGCTGATCTTTGGCTCTTTTTATTCATCAAAGAATTCTGAAAAAATGCACTCAACTGTTTTAAATATTGATAATAAGAATAATTTAAAAATAAATTTATTTATAATAGTAAACAAAATTATAATAATAAAAAATGTCAAAATAAAAAAAATGATCAAATAAATGCAGGCTTGGTGAGCAGAAGACATACATGACAACATAGATATTAAATATATGTATTACTCAACACGCATTGTTATATCTTTATATAGATGATGAAATGTACATAATTTAAGTTTTAAGACATTAAACGAATACAGCCTACACTGTAAAAAAACAAAAAACACAATTTGTTGAGTCAGCTTAAAATAATTTGCTACCCTGCTGCCTTAAAATGTCAAGCTCAGTCAACTCACATAAGTTTAGTCAACTTGAAATGTTAAGTTGTACTAAGTGACAACTTAGATATTTGTGTTTGTTAAACTCAAAAGCTGGGTAAGTAACCCAGCTGCCCTAAAATTTTAAGTTGAACTCAACTCAAATATCTAAGTTGTCATTTAGTACAACTTAACATTTTTTGAGTTGACAGAACTTAAAATTTTAAGGCAGCCGGGTAACAAATTATTTTAAGTCGACTCAACAAATTGTTTTTTACAGTGTATATATGAACAACTTCAGAGGCAAATGTTAACAAATCCATTTAGACTAAAATAATATTAAATTAATGTAATTAACAGGTTGATTTTATTTCATTGAATAAATTGTGCTAATTAAACACAATCAGGGACAACAAATTTATCTAATCTGACATTATATATCTGCCCTTTTTTTAATGTTTAGAGGTAGAGGTAAAGTTAATCATTCAAAAGGAATCAAAAACATCTATATAATAATAAAATGTGCCTTACAATATAATTATAATATAAATACAGTATAAATAATTTGCACTTTTCTAAAGTTGAGTACACTTAGGTTACATTAGGTTATACATTAGTTTTTTTAGGGCTAGGGTTAGATTTCGTCAACATGTTCATATTGTAAGTTTCAACACATATCCAAATAAACAAAAATGCAAATGCATCGCTAGATGTACACCTGATATATGAATAACACCAAACTGAACTATATATATATATATATATATATATATATATATATATATCCTCTTTGCATGCAAAACCAAAACTGTACCACTAAATTATTACTTATTATATTTAAGTTGTGAAAAAAGTGTATATTTTTCCTTTGGCCATGTCTTATCTCATCTAGGCCACAAAATGGGCCAAGACTGCCTCTTTTGCCCCCTTAAAAATATTAAGATAAAATGGGATTAGAGAGAGCTTTCATCTAAAATGTAATGGATGCTCTCTTCACATGTTCACTGTCGAAATAGAGACCTTGAGAAACACAGAGGTCATATCGGCCTGCCAGGAAATAGAGGAAGAGGGAGAGACAGGGAGTGAAAGAAAGGAGTGCTGCCGCTTAATGGATTATAGGATATGGAAAAAGCTGGATGGGAGGGAGGAAGAGGAGAAAGAGTGTGTGTGTTCTGGTTTACAAGGGGGAGAGTGGGTGCGTGTGGTGGCGACGGCATGAGAAAATTCTGTCACATGCTTTAGAATGAGGGTCCAGGCAGCTCTCCTAGAGAGACACGGCTGTAGTGCCACAACAACTAGTAGCTACTGCTGTTCATCACACTAGACTGTGACACCATCCTCCTCCTCCACTCTGGCTAATACTACTTCCCTTCATCCTACTCTCCATGCCTCTAGGCGAAAAAACCTGCAGACTTATCTAAACTACTGTTCTGGCTCAAGGCTAGTGATAGGCCTATATATATATTGGGCAGTGATTAACAGGCTGCTTTGTGAATATCAGCATGAGACAGCCAATAACAGTTCCCTCTTGACTAATTAACACTCCCTTGCGTCAGTTATGTCCTAAATCTACAAATGCCCTAAAAAAATAATAATTTATATATATTTGAATTTTTTTCTTTACATATTTTAGTGGATTTTATTAAAACACAAATATTTAAATGTACTTTGTGTTCTGTTTTCAGTTCTAGATAAAAATTTGGATTTTGGTTGCACATTAAATCATATAAAAAAAAATCGACATATTCCTTTGCACACCAAATCAAAGTTTAACACATTAACCGGTAATAAAAGTTAAATTTAATTTATAATTAAATAATTTTATTAAACTCTATACAGAAAGGTTAACAACTTTTAGTTGCCTTTTAATTTTGTAATGTTCTGCTTTTCAGCTCTAGATCAAAAATGTAGCTTTGGTTGCACATTAAAACCATAAAAATTCAACATATCCCTTTATACACCAAATCAAAGGTAGTTTTGGTTTGCTTCTGCACTGTACAAACTAGGGAGGCTTGCTATTATTTCTCTCAACCCTAATTGAGCCGTCTATCTTCAAAGTGCACAAATATGAGAAGCCAATTAGTCCTGAATACCATAAATTAAACATAAGTTTTGCCTCTAATTGATCATGGGCAGGACAATTTATTTCCATGAATTTTAGAAGTCTCATTAGGAGCTTTATTAGACCAGAAGTAAGTTATCCATAGTTTCTGAAATATAAGTGTGAATGCACATTTATGATTAGGTATCATCTTACAATTACAGCAAAACAAAGACAAATGCACATGTAAGACTTTTAGCCTCTCATCTCTGTTATGCAAATGCACTTCATGGTATCCTTATCCAGTCTTAATATTTACAGAAAAGTGCTCCCATTGCTCGAGCAGATGTCCCTCATCTCGCTATCTTTCTCAGACTTTTCTCAGAGCAACACTTATTTAAATAGCAATGGAAAATCACACATGTACGAACCCATACAAAAAATACAGATTTCCACACATACTCCAATGCCCCTAAAAATATGAACAAAAATCAACACGTTTTCAGCAAAACCAAACATTTTCAAACACACACTGCGCTGGCTCTTTTTAAATGTAAATACACTGTTCCAAAAGTTCAAACACGGCTTTCCAAATGAGCATTGATTAATGAATATGCATGCATAACATTTTTGTTGCCCACATTTACATTACACTGAAATGACCTCTAATAGTAAAGTCACTGTATTAAATTATACATTCTATGGTTGTATGTTATATTTATATTACATGCATGCATTCAATATTTGGATATAATTAGCATGTTTTTGTGCATTCATCTGTGTTGATATATCAATATCATAAATCTAAATTTATAATTTTAAGATCGCCAAGCTAAATTTACTCCAGAGCTGGGTCATAAGTTAATAAAAGCAGCACTAAAAATAGCCACCATTTATTCCACTATTTAATAATTCACACTCAAATGTGAATGACCTGCTATTTAAAGAAGGTTTAAAGACCGTCCAGCTGGATGTTTATTACTTCTGACAAAATGAATCTGCTGGTCTCTCACGCTCTGTTCCTCTCCTCACCTGTCCTTTTCTCTCAGTGTGCTTAATGAACCGATAAATTTCATCGCTCTCACCCTGTTATATTAATAAGGTAATTTCAAAATCTCCAAATCTCTTCTGAGTAGATCCAGCTCTGGCCTTTCAATCAACCATCCTCTTATCTCCACGGGATCCTCTCCTAACTAACTCCCGCTCCATCCAGCTGCCATAACCGCTGCCGTCTCTCAGGCTCTCCTAATCTCCTGTCTGACCTCCACTCTCTTTCTATTATTGTCTCTGTCATTGCTGTGTCCTCAACCTGTTCTCTTCACTACAGACCCCTCCTCTACCCTTATATATTCCCTTCTCTGTGTTATTAAGAATTAAAGACGACATTAGATGCACATTTTCCACAAGTTGGATTTTTTTTTTTCATGAAGTTGGTCTTCATGAAATGTATGTAACATACTTTGGTTAAAATTCCTCAGTGGTTGTGTACATCAACACCCTTTTTCAGTACATGTCTCTTTAAATGATAATGAGCTACTGCTCACCCCGCCCCTCTCTTCTGTTTTTCCCATCAAAAACAAAACTAATCCACTGCATCCTCAGTGGCTCTGATGTCAGGAGAAAATAAAGAGTCTTATGTTCACTTTTACATCTAATTACAAAACACCTGCATTGCTTACGAGACGTTGTCTCTACCTGCTCGAGCATCGAGAAAATGGTGGACAATGGACAACTGGCTGAGGGTGGAAATATGCTAATACATGACAGTCCGTCAGCAGTTGTGGGCGGGGCATGAGCAATATGATGTCACACTGCTCAGAAAATCAAAACGGCTTTATACTTGAGACTGTTTAGTTTTTGGGGATTAAAAAAAAAGAAGCAAATGGATTTTTATCATTGTCGGGTGGTTGTGTCCATACACGGCTAAGACACATTTATATGCAAACACCTCGTAAAAGTGAATTTTGCATCTGATGTCTGATGAAACTTTTAGCAAAACAGGTCAAAATTCTTTGCTGAGCCAATCCGAAGATTTTTATGTGCTTCTGTCTGTCAATCATTTTGGGTGTTTATGCCGTCCATATATGGAAAGCAGAAATCTGACAGTGATAGTTGAAATGTTCTTGTTAAATGGCATATTTACCTTCACTGTCAGTTGTTAGTTTGTCTTGCAGGAATGATGTTTTCCTACTGTTGTTTTTGACAATACTGAGATTTGCTACTGCTGTCCTCCTCTGTCTTTAATTAATCTTTGAGGGCGGAATTTTGGAAAGATGGGGGCGTGTCTATTCATACTGCAAACTGCTGGTTTTCCTTAACAGTTTGCTGCCTGAATTGATGCATTGTGAAAAAAAAAAAAAAAAAAAGAATTCGCTTACATAACTGTTCTCTAAAAGTAATTTGTCAGTAACTTGACATACACAGAAACCAAAATAGCAAATATAATGTGGATCCATTAATTTCTCTCATCCTCACTGACCTGTTTTAAATGAAATGGCTCGTAAAATCACAACCCACACTGTATTACTGATGTTACAGACTGTTTCATACAGCATGTGCAACGTTTGCCTTGCCTTTTTTTTTTTTTTTTTTTTTTTTTTTTTTTTTCTAGAAAACGAAGCATCACTTGAATTTAAATTTCCAGTAACATGTATTTGGGCTTATTAATGCAAATTTGGTTTCACATCTTGTTTTTCATATCAAAGCCCATCACAGAAAAGACCAAAAGACACTGGTTATTTTTCTCGACAGATTTTTATGTTTTTCTTCCCTCATAATTTTTTTTTTTTTTTTTATTTTTCACTGTTCTACAAATCTGATATATGGGTTACTTGTGAAAGATGGTTATTTCATATTTTGATATGTTGCAATGAAAATCTTCATGCACTTCAATGGACATGGATCAAGCACCTTGTTTTATTAATATTAATATTTGGACATTCTGTATACAGTTGTCTATCCTCAGAATTTTTTTCTTTCCTTTCTTGTCTCGTTGTCTCCTTTTGTTTCATATTTCACACTGACCAGAAGCTTTACTTTTGCTTAGCAAACTGACCTTCCTTTCAACATGTGCATGTGGGATTGCGGCAGAGGTTTCATACACACACGCACACACACACACACAATACATACTGGCAGTGTCGCTCCGTAAAAGACCTCAATTGGAAATCAGTGGAGAATGAAACTGAATTTGTGAGCCTGGCAACTCGATACAGGCATGGTAACTTCATCCATCACACAAAGCTGCTCTGATTTTCCTTCCTGTCTGAACAAGAATAAAATCATGTGGCCAGCAGGCCAACCCAGTGGGGCTCTCAGACCGTAGAGGAGCCCTGTTGGGTCATTCCCGTTGGATCTGATTGTGCTAAATACTCTAAAACACAGGGTTTGATTGAGTTCATTCCTCATTCACCCATCCTTCTTGTGCTTGCCTCTTGTAATAAATAGAAAAAATCTTTCGGTATCTACCTTTTGCAAGCCCTACAGCACTGCAGACATTTAACTGGTTTGTAAAGCCTTTTATGTGGGACAGGCATTATTTCTCCTAGATAGACGCTATAAACAGACCCTCATTTTAATGCGTGAACACCAGACATCGCATTAATAAAAGTCTCTAGGTGATGCATCTCATTTGAGACCAGCAGTTCAGTATATTTCCATCCTATTCATTCATAACCCTTTGTGTGTGATACAATCCGCACATTTGCTGTATGCACATACAGCATTTTTCCTAGTACTGCATATCTAAATAGCATGAGTTTTAGATTTCAAATACGCATCCACTAAAGGTTTGTACATAGATAAAAGGGCAAGCTGTGAGTGACAGTATAACACTGCAGTCCCTTTGTGCCGTTTTTCACAAGGTCAACAGCCTTTACAAGGTGTGACTGTGCAACACAAACAATAGTCAAGCTAAGCCTGTCAACATGTGATTTCACACGCAAATGCACACAAAAGCAGACAATAATGCAGATGTGCAAACTCAGTACTGGTGTGTGCATCTTCATCTCAGCATACAGTCAGCTTTATCCTGACTCCAATTAGGAATGGTAAAATCTGACTGATAAAATAAATAAATAAATAAGTGACCCTGGACCACAAAACCATCGTAAGGGTCAAAATTAAAAGCTCAGTAAATAAGCTTGCCATTGATACATTGTTTGTTAGAATAGGAAAATATTTGGCAAAGATACAACTATTTGAAAATCTGCAATCTGAGGGTGCAAAAAAAAATCAAAATACTGAGAAAATCACCTTTAAAGTTGTCTAAATTAATTCTTAGCAATGCATATTACTAATCAAAAATTAGGATTTGATATATTTAAGATAAAAAAAATTACAAAATATCTTCATGGAACATGATCTTTAATATTCTAATGATTTTGGCATAAAAGAAAAATCGATCATTTTGACCCATACAATGTATTTTAGGCTGTTGCTATAAATATACCAATGCTACTTAAGACTGGTTTTGTAGTCCAGGATCACAAATATAAAATATATTCATTAAAAAACACCTGCTAAATTAATAAATGTAAAGATAAATATGAATATTAATATTTTTATCATGCAAAATACTTCCAAACACATTTTTTTCTACCCTTGCACCATTGCTGTTTTGTGTTTTAATATATCAGTTCAATAAACACAATTCTGCAAAATTGAGAAGCATTATTATGCCATTTCAACACAACATTTACAGTTATTTAGTCTATTTTTCCTCTACCAACATGCAAAACTACAGCAGGACACCACTGTGAGTCTCCAAGAAAAACACAAGAGTTTTTATTTTTCTTTTCTTTTTCTGAATGAATCAGTTGTGTTGAAATATTTGATTGACTGAACAGCTGCATGACTCAGTCATACTTGGTTGGCTGCTAAACAAATCAGTAGGTTTTAAGGGTTCATTTGAATGACTCATAGAAACAATCATGGCTGTATGTGTAACAATGCAACTTGCAGCTGCTGATAAAAACTATGAAATGCAAAGACCAGAACTAACTGTTGTGTATAATATGTGCATTTATTAATTATAATATTTGTTTGTGCATTTATACATGTAGGCCCTTTTTTAAATTAGATCCTATTATAGGAACAGGTAATTGTGACCAAGTGATTAGGTAAAATAAAGATAAAGGAGAAAAGGATAGGAAAGCAGACCTCATCTGCAGATAAGTTCAGCTGAAATGACACGAGGATTTGCTTACCCAGCTAAGTAAAAGACAATGAAAAGCCCTTGAAAGCTGTCACTGCCGGTTTTATTCTAGGAGGTGTGATCTCTCAGCACGATGTACACACAGGGAAGTATGCACTGATCTAATGAAAATCCTAACGCTTCAGTTTATAGGTGCATCATAAAGTTAGAGGGTCTGGAGTCTGTAAGGGCCTCTGATGTGCCTTTGTTACAAGACCACCTTATCTGCTGAAATGGGGGGACATCTACCATCTATCAGTGATGAAATCAAACACGGGAAGGATAGAGATAATTGAAATTCTATCCTCCCCCAAGGCCCGTGAACAAAACTGCTGAGAGATCTCTATCGTGTGCCTGTATCATCTGGGGTTCAAGCAAGGGCTGTCGGCCCAGACCAGAGGCTCAGGAGAGCAGATACAGGGTGAGTACAGGAGACGCTCCTGACAGCATACAAATTAGTCTAAGGTGAAACACACAGTGCAAGTGACCTCCTGGACTTAAACTAGAAAAGAAAATGAAATGTGATTTATATAGAAACAATGAGGCTCTCATTCAACATTATTGAATTTTGTAATGAACTGGCCGAGCATTGGAAGGCTGAGTAATGAGCAGCTTGCTGAAGATGTGAGCTGCGATAAGCCCTTTAGATGCACCAAACTTAGATGAAAAACTCATCCAAGCTTGGAAGGTAGCCTTTTAAAAGAGCTAAGATTTTAAATCTAATTCTGGACTTGAATGCAGTGTAAACACAGCATACTTGGATGCTTTAACGTATTTTGTGAATAAACAAAAACTGAAGAAGTTTTGATACTAGCCAGCTGCTAGACTCAGTGATACCCAAGAGTAGAAATGGACATATAACTGACAGCAAATTTAATAATAATATCCCCAATGTACGGTTGTGATTTACAAGTGAAGGAGAATAATGTGGAATTCTGATTAGGCAGAATGCATTATATTATTACAATAGATTACAACGTCCATTTAGAATGACTTTTCCTTGCAACAAAATCACCATGACCTAGCATAATATTTAGGTGACATTATAATGAACATTTGGGCATGAACTTGATAAATGACATACACTGTGTCCCTGCTTTAGTCAAATAGCAGCGACAGAAATAATGCATGAAGGAGATTTGATTTTCTTCATGATAGAAAAACTGTAATTACTTAATGAGACATATGCTACAGCCATTACCTTCCATCCCTTGAGCTCTTCTGATATCAGATTAGCTGAATAAGTACCCATAAAACTACCAGTCAAGCTTTCTGCAAATAAAGTACCGCAGCCCAAAGAGATTTAAAAAAAAAAACATTTAATGAATCTTAGTGATGATATCCCAAAATTCATTTGTGAAAATCCAATTTTTTAAATTAAATGGTCTTTTTCATCTAAAGCCAGGCTCACACTACAGGATTTTTAAAATCCTAACCAATAATGAAATCTGGTTGCAGTGCACACATAAGGAGAATATTTGCAAATTATCTTCCCTGAAATCTTAAACATTTACACACTACAAGATTTGAAAATCGTGGCGCACACTACGTGATTTTATGTACCTTTCTCACATTTCTGGGTTTCTCCTAGCGGAAGTCGTCATAGAGCAGTGAACGGGAGAGTACCACAAATATATTTTTTTGCATTCTCATTTGTTAAAATAGCAGAAGAAAAACTCCACACAAATCGGGATGGCCCCGATTTGTGTGCGAGCAGATCGGGAGGTGCAAGATTCGATCTGTGAACGTCTCAACATCGGGACCGATTGAGGTGCTCGACGGGAAAAAAATCGGGAAAAATCGAGGGCGAAAATCCTGTAGTGTTAACCTGGCCTAACACTCCAGAAAAAATATCAATGTAAATGTTTTTTGATCGTTTTTCAACTTTAGTATATTATTTTGTATAAAATGTGCATTAATGTGTACATATGTGTCTTTTTTCATTTTCCATCCATTATCCACAGGCCTATATTCAGTTATTTTAATTTCAGATTTATATTCAGTGAGTATACAGGTAAATGTCATGCTGTCATTTGGCAATAATTGAATCCTATTGACTATGAATTCTGTTGGAAAAAGTTCATCTTAAAATGACTATAGCACAACATGGTGCATGAATCTATGGAGTACCTTTTTAATAAAGCCTCTTATAACTCAATCTTTTACCCATCACCATACCTCTCAGTGATGTTAGTGCCATCAACAAAAACAGAATTATACCCATCCTTCGACCCTGCTCTTGATAGATGTCCTTGATGTCGATGATTCAGATGAATGATTCTGAGTCACTGAAGTGATTGACTGCAATGACTCTATTGAACCTAAAGGACCTCAACAGTGACTCAACTCTGAGATTCGTTGTTATGACCCAAATACCACCAGCCCTGACTCACTCGACTGAACCGGCACACTGCAAAGATCAGAGGTTTGAGTTCTTGTAATGACAAACAGCAGGTATTCCAATGCAATGTTATTGATCAAAGCTTTTCCATCTATAATGGCCTCTTTGGCCTCACGTGAGGCATTGAATAACAATAGTGTGGGACAAATGCATGCAGTTTTTCAATGAGCTCTATTGTGTTCTCATCTGACTAAGCCATATTGCATAACCAAATCTGGGACTATATAAATCTTGCCACGTTGACAATGTCAGATAGCTTTTGTTATTTTACACATCACACATGCTGTATGTCCCATTTTCACTATACTTCTTTCTCTTTTTTCACACTGTGAAAATAACAGTAGTCAGGTCAAATCCATACAGCCAACGGTCTTTGTTTAATTGTCTAAATATTTCAGAAAAAAAAAGTGTGCAATAGCAAATGTGAATGTCAGAATACGAATGGACAAAAGAACAGATGTTTTTCCTTTCATCACTTACTCTAGCAGTAACTCTAGCTGTTAACTGTGGTCTCAGAGCATGTTGTAAATAGTCAGGGATCAGCCTGGATCAATAACTAGGGGAAATTGGATGGGATCTCTGAAAGATACCTCTTTGAACAAAGAAACATTTTTATGGCAGGTGGGCTATAACAAGTTTCTTTTGTTTCTTCCAGTCCTAAGTCAACTGCATGCAAATTAAACTCTAAACATAATTTCTAAACACACGTTAGATTTGTTGCACTTCATTTAGTCAGGAAAAAATAAAAACGAAAGCAAAATATGATGAACTTAAATGAAGTCGTTTTACTTAATCGTATTTCATCATTTCACTATGACAAAACAAGGTGAAGTGTTTACATAATAAGGTGACATGACAAATGCGTTCGTTGTGCTTTTTCGACCTTCCGAACAGTGAATCCCGCGTTCGCATCTGTTACACCAAAAGTCACCTTGGAAGATGAATGAGTGGCGCTAGAGATGGCGCAAATGGAACTGAATATCCTATGGCCGCAAGACTGCACACAACCATTGACTTCCAATGTGAACGAGTCACATGACCGTACTACGGCAATGACACCGCTTTATTTTGGTCCATCAGCCTCTTGAAGAATATCTATAATTAGAGCTCGTCTAGTACGGCCGAATTTGACCGAACGTGCACGAATTCCTTCGGGTTTGGGGTCTCGCGACAGGACTTCTCGGGCTTAAAAACAGCCTGCAAATGAAGGCTGTGATTTTCTAGGTGTCCCATGCAGGATGTGGTGATTTTACAAATGTTCCCTCACTTTAAGAGTAATATAACCTGGCATACACATGGGTTTTCAGTGCTTGTAATTGCATGACACAGAAGGTGCATTGTGATGCATAACGTTTTTCTCAAGGTGAGACCCGGACACCTCAGGCTCTTACCTTCAGCTGTCGCCTTGCCATGTCGGTCGGCTGCTTGGCGTTGAAAGGATATGCGATGCATCGCATCACAAAGACATAGAGTTGCAGCTTCTTCTTTCGTTCCTCTTCTTCCCGCTGCAGTTTCTCCACGTCTTCCTTTTCCTGCTCGCTGGCGGCCGACGGGCTCGGGCTGGATGGTCGGGCGCTGGAGCCTCGGCTGGCGGGTTGGAGCCTATCGGAGCTCTCGCTGGTCCTGCTGGGGGAGATGCGAGAGGATCCGGACTGAGGAGCCATCACCTCTCGGCTTTCCTCCTCCACTATCCCGTCTGATTCCTCTTCGCTGGAGGATGGATCCAACATTTTTGCTCTCGGACAGCGCTTGCCTAACCGTACAAGCGAATTAAACGCACGATGGGATGTTTACGGCGTGGAAACGTATCAGTCTGTTGACGTAGCGTTCGGCATTCAGAGGGCTGGTCGATTGTTGGTGAATTTTTAATATCCTGAAACACTTCGGGTGCGGAAGCACACACTGCAATCTCTTCACACGGCCAGAGCGAAGATGCTGCTGCTGCATACGTGTTCCGTGCTGTGCCTCCGTTCGCCAGTCATTGCGAGGGACTCGGGAGGAAAGGGGATGGGAGGGGTGCGCGCAATGAAAAGAGCGAATGATGGCCACTTCCTGCTGAGTCTCGCGTGAGACGCAGGCGCTGTCCGCGGTGCTGGATGAAAGAGCGGGTCATTTCGGTCGCAAAAATGGTGAAGGTAGTTGACACCGAGAATGTGCTGTTATTTCATTTGACCTCTGGACTTCACTCACAGGACAGGGACTTTGCCATATTGCATCACCACATTCAGTTTCGTATTAGATGCATGCTTTATCCTGAACTATATTTTTAGATATAGTCAAAATTGTGAACTATTTATGTAATTAGTAGGCTATCCCTAAAACATCATAAAACATATAATACACACACAAAATAGCGCATCTTGTGCTTTTACACTGAAAAGAGGTGTAGAAACAATATTCTCAACCTTTTTTTTTTTTCGTGAAAATTCTAGTAAATTTCACAAACAGCCTAATTATAATCAAATCCGCCAGTAACACTGAATTAAACGTGACATTTTGAAGATTGAAATAGTATTTTCATGCACAACATACTATAATTATTTGTTTTATTAACATCTAACAATATTTTATACAGTGCAGGAAGTATAAACTATTTTTTAACTATTTAAATAATAGGCTATCACCTATACCTTACTTTTTAACGTAGAAGTAAGCCTATGGGCGAGACTTCCGGTTCATTAGCTGCTATAGGGAAAAAACACGTGCAGTAAACGGTAAAACTGTTTGCACTACAAAACCAGTGTGTTCATAATTAACATAATACATTAAAATAATATGGTAAGACACACCCATTTGCAGTATCAAGCAGTAAAACAACTGTTTTGTACAGTTAAAAATAGATGGACACGAAAGCCAGACTCGTAAAATTTACAAATGCTCGTGCCAGCTCTTATGGGAAAAATAAAGTGGATAAACACCATAAAATCAAAATCACATCGAAAGTATACAGACATATGGGATTCTATCCACCTTTTTCTTCAGCATGGAAGTAAGCCTACGTGAGACTTCCAGATCATTAGCCGCTATAAGGAAATGACAAGAAGAATAACAACATGCAGTAAATGGTAAAACTGTTTGCTTACAAAACATTAAAATAATACATTAAAATAAGACGGTAAGACACACCAATTTGCAATATAAAGCAGCAAAACAAGCTGTTTTGTACAGCTAAAAATAGTACTATTTTGGTTTTAGAGCTAAAAGTAACCTAAATTGTGCTTCTTGTGATTTTTTTATTATTATTTATTTGACTTTTTTATTATTATTTATTTGCTAAACTCTAATTAAAATATGAACAGTTGATGTGACTGAATAAACCTGAATATATTAGGTTACACCAGTGAAGGTGATTTTAAAGGTCAGACAGACTAAATAAATAAATACATTTTTTAATTACTTTTTAAGAAAATACGACAACCACCAGTAGTTTGTACACTGCTGGCTAAATATGGATAAATCTTTTACTTTTTACCTTAGAGAGACGTACAGTCCTTACAAGCTTTGCCATTTAGCAGAAGCTTTTCTATCCAATGCGACCTCCCTTACTATGGCAACAGTCCCTGTGGAGCAACCTGGGGTTAAGTGTTTGACTCAAGGGCACATTGGTGGTAGGGGGTTTTGTTTGTAGTTCTCTTCCTACTTAAAGCAACATCTCTTAAGGTCGTTTTGGGGGCATTTCTAAAAGAGCAGCAAGTCACAGAGCAACAAAAACACAACATAAGGTGTTTCCAGTTGTAGCCACAAAGGACGAAATCAATAAACAGCAGACACAAAGAAAGAAAACGAGATAAATTACGGCGGCAGCTGATAAAAGGATAGTCTGATTTATGACAAGCCCCACCCTTATGTGAGGCCTGCTCTTTCTCAACTATGACATGTTAAACAAAATTCACGATAAAAGATTTAGGATCTGTTGCCTTCAAAAACAAATACATATTTCATGTTTCAGAATTTAACATTATTGGCTTACATTCTTGCCGTCTAGTGACTGTGACAGATTTTATCATCACACACAGCCCTGTGGCAAGAATTAATCCTTGACTAGTCATATAGCCATATATATATATCCAAAGGCTTATGTGAATTTTCCTGATGGATAGGGGAAATGTATTCCAATCATGTTGGCTGCATTTTGATAATTTATCACGATATTTCACCCACTATAAAATCAAAAGAAAAGCTATAGTGCAGATAGACAATACTTAACATGAAAATTGCATAATAATTATGCAGAAAGACTTCTGGACTGGACTTAAAATAAAATAAATAATAATGATCAGGGTTAATTTATATATATGGATGTGTGCAATTTACATTTTAGAGCAAAGCGTCCAGTTTACCACATAAAATTCTAAATTTCCATTATAAAAACCCACAGGAAAAGTCTTCCAGGTTTTGACATCACAGCTGCAGCACTCTATAATAATGACACAGTAAAAAGGTTTAAAGCATGAGAAAACTACAATCATAAAAACATTGTTTCTGCAAGTACTGAATACTGATGGGAGTCATCTCTCACTATGTTCATCTATATGCTTTCCTGTCAATGGATTGCTAACAAATATACAGAAGCCTCACTCTGATCATTTAGTGAAAATGTAACTTAGAAACTGTAATAAATTCATTATATTCTTTATGTATAATAAATATCATCATCACATACAGCCCTGTGGCAAGACTTAGTCCCTGACTATGTGTGGTCATATGTCGAACGGCTTATGGGAATTTTCCTGATGGATGAGGAAATGTACTCCAGTCATGCTGACTGCATTTTGATCATTTATCAAAATTATTCACCCACTATGAAATTAAAGTAAAGCAACAGATAGACCCTGTTTGACATTACACAAAGACATCTGGACTCCTCGTTCTAAGAAAAAGGATAGAAAAAAATCCTTCTCAAAAATTGCCAAAACAGAAATACCCTCCAACTTTGTTCTACGGGGCTTGCCGGAGAATTATCAGTTAAGACTATAAATATAAAGTCCCAGTGGTTCAGACTATCACACCAGATGTTCAGTAAAAGCGGTGCTCTCCAAAAACACGTCTGCATGTTCACACATCTGCTAAATATAGCTAAGTGTTCGGTTTATTTCAGAATAATCACACTCCTCGAATGTGTCAATGAACCTAACCGATATGAAACCTAACGTTGCTGCAACAACCTACAGTGCACACAAAAACCACTTTTTATGTAAGGATATCCTACCAAATAAACACTCTACATTTAGCAATAATTTTTTTTTGTTGTTAAATAAACTGATCTCAAACCAAATTACTGCATCAAGTCTGGTTTAGTCAAGAAACTGGATGATCAGATTATACAGGCCATGCAAGATTCTCTTTGGAGGTCTGCTTTCAAGTACTGTAGCACAGATGTTCAGCGTTCCAGACCACAGGAACCACCCCTGGTGCTTCCAGAACAGTGCTGCTATGCTAGCACTTCCTGTTCGGGCTTTCACCGGTGGATGTTGGCACAAATGGTTCTCCAGATCCTCTGTCAACCACCCCCCCCCCAACCAACACCCACCCACCCTTGCTCCATCTGCAGCAGCACTCTCTCTGCATCTTAACCATCAATAATTGATTGAGTTTCTCTCTGCCCTGCTTTACTTCAGCTTCAATGTATGTTTCACAGTCTCTCTGTAGGTTGGAGGAACTTGTGTGGCAAAGCTAATATTGGCTTGCAGTGTTTTTGGCTTGGAGGAAGAATCCATTTCTAGCGACGCTTTGTTTTTGTTGGTTTTTACAGCATTTATGTTATTCCTAAAGTTAGCTCATGCTTTTCCATATATATTGTCTAAAGCATTAAATATTTTGAAGACCACACTATATATGTACAGTAATAGACTATAAACAATATAAAGTCAAAGAGGGTGCTTTGGTGTTTGTGTGCATTTGTTACATGTTTTCAAATTAGATGTCAAAATCTTACAATATGTCAGTGATTGTTTCACAATATAAAGGCAGAAGCAGTTCATTTTATTCAGTCCATATCATCTCCTGCGGTAAAAGACAAAATGGGTTATTAATAGAAAGATTTGAGCTGGCCTTGACCCTGCCATTTTCACATCCTCACTCCGCTCCTTTTTTCCTCAGTCTGTTTTGACTTTAATACTTCAGCCATGACAGTTCTATAATTGCTATATTTCAGGATTCCTACCAGTCGTATTCTCTCTCTCTTACTCTCTGTACATAAAATAATGCTGAACATTCAGAAGTGTCAAGCCAAATCTAACCGTGGCACATGACCCATCAGAGCCATACACTACCAGTCAAAAGTTTTTGAACAGTAAGATTTTAATGTTTTTTTTTAAATATTTAAAAAAAAAAAAAAAAAAAAGTAAAATATTTTTACTGTTTAAAATAACTCTTTTGTATTTGAATATATTTTAAAATGTAATTTATTCTTGTGATCAAAGCTACATTTTCAGCATCATTACTTCAGTCTTCAGTGTCACATGATCCTTCAGAAATCATTCTAATATGCTGATTTGCTGTTCAAGAAACATTTATTATTATTGTTATTATTGTTATTATTATTATTGTTAATATTTAAAACAGTTGAGTACTTTTTTCAGGATTCTTTGATGAACAGAAAGATCCAAAGCATTTACAGTATCTGAAATAAAAAGCTTTTGTAACATTATATACCATTCAAAAGCTTGGAGTCAGTATAACTTTTTTCTTTTTGGAAAAAAATATAGAAATTAATACTTTTATTTCGCAAGGATGCTTTAAATTGATCAAAAGTGACGATAAAGACATTTATAATGTTATAAAAGATTTCTATTCATCAAAAAAACTGAAAAAATTCTACTCAGCTGTTTTCAACATAATATTAATAACAATAATACTTTTTGAGCAGCAAATCAAAATATTAAAATGACTTCTGAAGGATCAAGTGACTGGAATAGTGATGCTAAAAATGTAGCTTTGAGATCACAGGAATAAATTACATTTAAAAATATATTCAAATAAAAAACAGTTGATTCAAATTGTAAAAATATTTTAAATGTTTACCGTTTTTGCTGCACTTTGGATCAAATAAAATGCAGGCTTGGTGAGCAGAAAAGAATTCTTTAAAAAACATTAAAAATCTTACTGTTCAAAAACTTTTGACTGGTAGTGTATATATATGGATACATAAAAAATGAAAATATATAGAAAGCAAAGTAATAAAGCAATACAAGTAATAAAATAAAAAGGAAAGTTGTTCCGGAAACTACTCACACAGTATTGACTATGATGAGTAACATCTCTCACTGCGTTCATCTATCCTATAAGTTGATTGCTAATAAATACTGAAACATCACTCTAAATATGATTTAGAACTGTAACAAATCTGAATAATTCATTACATTCTTCAAGCCCTATATTTTAATTAGAGGCTGAAATATAGGCCGCTCTCCTTTCTCTACCTGTACAACCATAAACAAGTTTTCAAAACGCGTGCACATCTGTGTACAAGATTTAGGCATGCCAGACACGTTCATTCTACAAACACCTCCTTATAAACATTGTTTCCTTGCTCTGTGTAGGGCAATTAGACTGATACAAAATGAAACAACACTGAGGAGATGGGAGTGTGGGGAGAGGTGCACTGTTCTGGTAATCAATCAATTGAACAACCATAATTTGCATATTAATCAAGTAACCCCCCCTAACCACCTCCCTCAGATGACGGATTTTAAACAGTGAACATATGCACATGTATTGACAAATAGATTGTCAAAGGGGATTCGGTTCGGTCTCTCAAACAAGTCAGTTTTAACTCTTCCATGAAAACTGAAAAATATTGTTGTCATCATTTTGCATTTGGCGATGTATACATTTTTGTCCAATAAAATGCTCTGATGAACATCAAACTATTTTCTTTAATAAATCTTCAAGTTTCAATAGGAAAATCATCTGTACAGAAAACAAAACCACATTCGTCAAGCCATTTCACAGTTTCTTTAACTCACAATGTCATGGAGTAAAGAACATCTAAAAAAGCTCAGCTTTTCTTCTTAACCGTGTGACATTATTAAACAATGTCTGTGTGTGTGTCTGTTCAAGGTGTGAAAATACAAGGCAGAGTCATGGGAAAATGACTGGATGTGTGAATATCAGTGGGGTAGTGGCAAAGAGTCTAAATGGTTGAAAAGCTCTCTATAACATTAAAACACTTTGAGTCTCTCTGTCTTTTTCTCCCTCAGTCACCTTTCTTTTTATGTTCATAGGAAACAAACTGATGAAACAGGACACTTGTGTACAAGTATGATGAATGCACCTATTATTCAGTTTCCATGACCACATGTACGTCTGTGTAGACTTTTAGATCTATATTCATCAGACCTACATTCAAGTCCTCAGGTCTTATTGATCAGAATTAGACCTACTGTAATTGAAACAACTCACAACAGCCTCTCACTTATGCGTCAGTCATGGTTCATCAAAGACTACACTGACATGACGAGACCAGCTTGCATCCTCCCAGGCGTCTGCCTTTTACCTCTCTGTACCCCCTTCTAGAACAGAGCTGGGTTTAAGAGGACCATTATGTCTAAATATAGAGCTCTTTAATGCACTGGTCCTTGATCTGGTACAACACCAGGCAGAACAGCAGTGACACCAAAGGCTACGTCTGCACTGTTAAGTTCTCTCATTCTAAGGTGAGTCTCATCTTAGCACTCACCTCTTTACATTTCCATTATTGCAGCAAAAGAAGAAGAATGATGATTAAATCACTCTAGAATTATCTGTGAATCTCAATCACTCGTACTTATAAGGAAAGCTCACCCAAAAAAAGACATTTTGAAAAATGTTTTAAATGTTTTTGCCCATACAGTAAAAAAAAAATGAGGTCACAATAATCACTGGATCCAGCTGACTTTCATTGTGTGGAAATGTGACCATAGCATGAGCATATGTGTAGCAATAGCCAAAAATACACTGTATGGGTCAAAATCATTAGAATATTAAGATCATTTTCTATGAAGATATTTCCTACATAAATATATCAAAGCTTAATTTCTGATTAGTAATATGCATTGCTAAGAACTTCATTTGGACAACTTTAAAGGTGATTTTCTCAATATTTAGATTTTTTTGCACCCTCAGATTCCAGATTTTCATATAGTTGTATCTTGGCCAAATATCCAAATATTGTCCTATCCTAACAAACCATACAACAAAGGGAAATTTATTTATTCAGCTTTCAGATGATGTATAAATCTCAGTTTTTAAAAAAATTCCCTTGCAGCTGGTTTTGTGGTCCAGGGTCACAAATGATAACAGAATTTTCATACGGGTCCCAGAGAGGAGGTTACTTGGATTTTGCCTTATTAAACTGAACGGAAATTACAACGATAAAAAAAGCAAAATAATATTTGTAAGATTTTAGTTTTTTAAACTAGTTTTTTTTTAATTTTGCAAAGCAAAATTTTGCAAGCAGAATAGTCATTCCATCAGAAATTTTGCATGAGTGCAAAAAAAGCTTATGCAGATTTCACTCATGTTTAAATCGGTTATTATGCGAATTTGCTGTGTCGAAGTTAACTTCAATTGACAGTTGCCTTTATTTGCCTGCAAAATTTAACTAATGTGACCAGATATGTGACCCTGGACCACAAAGCTAGAAATTTATAGCAATAGCCAGAAATACATTTTATGGGTCAAAAAGATCAATTTTTCTTTTATGCCAAAAATCATCATGCTCCAAGAAGATATTTTGTAAATTTTCTACTGTAAATATATCTAATATATATAAATATATATATATAAATATATCTTAATATATGTAAAAAACTTAATTTTTGATTAGTAATATGCATTGCTAAGAAGTTAATTTGGACAACTTTAAAGGGAATTTTCTCAATGTTTTGATCTTTTTGCACCCTCAGACTCCAGATGTTCAATCCCAGCAGGCACACAACATCATAAGACACTGGTATTTGGCTAAATTTCGGTTGCGACATCGGCTGACCAAAATTCAATGTAAATTCAACGTTTAATGTCAACGTTAAATTAATGTCCAATACCAATGTCAGCTGACGTTGATATTTTGTTGTTTTTAGGTTGTGTAACCAAAATCCAACATTAAGTCAGCGTCAAACTGACATCAAATACTGACGTCAACACGATTTTCATTCTCAACCAAAATGCAACGTCTGTCCAACATCATGTCCAACGTCAACCTGACGTTATATAGACGTCCAGTGCCTGCTGGGATAGTTGTATCTCGGCCAAATGTTGTCCTATCCTAACAAACCATACATCGATGGAAAGCTTATTTATTCAGCTTTCATATTATGTCTAAAATTTCAAAAAAATTACCCTTATGACCGGTTTTGTGGTCCAGGGTCACATATGGTTGTCAGTATTGTATTTCGGTGTCATTCAGGTTCCGTTACTGGTTCCTTTATTTTTTACGTACAATTATATTCACGTTCCGTTACATAATGTTTGAGCGTGACTAGCGCATAGTAGAAACGAACTCACACTTCCGTAAATCTTCACAACTAATAATTTTTATCGAACGTTCGCTGAGTGAAATTGCTGCGTGTCCCATTTAGCGTCACTGCTTTACGTATTGCGTGTTTTTGTGTGTGGTTTCGACTCACAGAGTTGGAGACACAAACTGTGGATCATCCGAAGGTATTATATCCAGTCTCTGTCTTCACCTGGAGCATTTGAGCTTCAAACTCAATACTAATGCATTCGAACCACTGATCTATAATAGAGAACTGGATAGCTCATGACGTCATAGAAGTGAAGCCACTACGCCGCCATATTGCTATTCCCTAGTACTCGCAAACGTTCTATTGAATGAATAGGAAATAATACGACTTTAATGAGAAAACATCACCTAACAAGTCAGCGTTTTCATATCTGACGTCTCACTGTACTTTCTCACAACGCAAACGTCCTAAGCATGTAAACGGTTATTGTTTAATGTCGGGAATTCGCTCTGCTTATTAAAAATATACATTGCAGTAGCGAACATCATGAACATGATAAACATCGGACGTTCACCATGTTTACAAATGACAAAATGCTCATTCTGAAAACTAAAAGATTTATGCTTTGTATACATATAATTTGCCTTGCACAGTTAATAATTGTTTGTGCTGTTTTGTTATACTGAGGAAAATCAGGTAGTGTTATAGTCAGATAAATGTAATTTAAGGCACTTAATATAATAGAATTTGCGCGATCTTTAAGAGTTTAAAATAGATGTTGCTCACTTAGGGACATTAAAATATGCACATCATAACTTGGAGAAATAACGCTGACTAATTACATTTGGTACGGATTTAAAGACATCAAGCTTTATTTCCAAGATTTTAATTTCAATACAGCATAGAGCAATATAACATGCTTGTATTATTTATTGTATATTCGAATCAATTTCAGATACTAATTCCAGATATATGTTCATGTTTACTATTTTCTGCATAATTCCTTACGTTAAGAAATATATTTTGTGTCTGATCAAAACGTCGGCAAGTGCGCAGCTGACACACCCACCTGAACGATTTCAAAACATTGCTTATCCTGCTCGAAAAGACGATAAACACTGCAGATAAGATTTTAAGTAAAAATTAATTTACATACACATATCATAAAAACTAGTCCTGTGTGACTGATACACTTAAAATCGGGTGATTTTAGGTCAGCGGTTTCGCTGTGAGTCAATGGTGCTCTCTGTCGGTAGGGAGTAGTAAGATCGAACACTTCCGGTGGCTTCACTGCCTGACGGCAGTTTAGAACGCAATGAGCGATCCAGTCATATATATATAGATCAGTGATTCGAACCCACGCCGGTGTTGTGGACGTCCTTATCGCTGTCGCTATGGTTACAGATGATATTCGTGATATTTATATTTTAAGATGTTTTCTTGTTAGCATTATAGATAGTTTGTGTTTCTGGCGTAGAACCAAACTTTATTTATCTTACATTAATGCTGTATATTAAGCAGATACAATCAAGATACCTGAGGAAAAAAGGAATTGTTGGTCGACGCCACCTAGCGTGCAGGCGTGAATTAGCAAAGGGCGATTAATCGGTTCGCAATCGGTGTGAAAGCAGCATTCGTCGGCGATTCACCTCGCGTTTTCACATCGCGCTCAGTGTGGAAAGGCCTTACCTTAAAAAGTGGTTTGACGCTGATTATTCGACGTGTATGAGTGTCATGTGATAGTGGTTGTCAGTACCAAACACTGATAATTGTGTGCACAAAGAACCAATATTTTTAGTTTAATGACTTGGCCATATTGATGGGGCTGTACCTAAGACAAACACTGTTTAGATCACAGTTTAATTACACTGAAACTTGCATTCTGTTTGTCTGCTATTTAACAGTATGTAATCAGTCTTTTTCTTTCTTCTCCCTCTTGTACCCAGGCTAGACAGGAACAGGAGAGAAGAAAAAGCCAGAAAAAGAGTCATTAAATATGCAGTGAAGAGCAGCAGCACTTCAGGCGTAGTGAAAAACTCACTGCTGTCAGAGCTTCAGACCTGCCATCCACTGGGAAACACCAACTCCTTCCTTATTCTGAGAGACATAGGCAAGTATTTGAACACAGGGTGTTTAGATGAAAACACAGGGATGAGTAGGAAGCTATTATGGTTATTCTGTCAGTTATAAACACAATGCAATTTATCAGTCTTTACCCATTACTCAATCGTGGCGTATCACCTCATAAAAGATTAATGCAACTGACATGCCTAAAGACACCAAGCGCTTTGATTCACTGAACAGTGCAGCATACATGTGATAAAGCAAACCTGCAAAATTACTTACAATTTTCTCATTTAAGCAGTATAATAAAGCCCTGTTGTTAGCTGCATATTATGACACCTCTAATTAGGCACTTTGAAATTCTTTTTGTAGTATTAATTTATTAATTTTACTTTAGTACTAGCATAACTGATTACATTTAGACCTACCACATTATTATTTCACAGGAATATTAGAGATAAAGCCTCTTTCTGTGTAGAATTGCTTACTTGTAAGCTGTTTCTGCTGAATCTTTTTTTACGGTAACTATGCAGACCATCATTTAGTTCTGTATCTCCCCAGTGTAGGTAAGGGTTTTTCTTGCCAAAGGTTGCCTGCATCATTGGCTCCATTCTGGGACATATATTTGTTGCCTGCCCTAATGCAAAAATCCCACTGTATGTGAGCAAAGAGCTGATAGGAAGCCAGAATTAAATTAGCTTTGAGTGGATCCTGGCATTTGAGAGATCCAAAGCAATGAGCCAAAGAGAGAAAGAGAGAGAGGTATTGGGTGGGGGAAAAAAAGAAGATGGAAAATGAGACAATTGTAAAATAACTTCATAACTGGGGCCATTTACTATCATGTTTATGACATACACGTTTTCATGTCTACGTGTTTCATTAAAAATTAACATCACGGAGGTAATATGTAGCTTTTAGCAGAGAAAGCTGACTACAGAAACTGTAAAGATGAGGAAACCACACTTCATGACTTCACATTAGTCACTCAAAATAATCATCACCATTAAAAGTAAAGGGTCTAGTTTTTGTGCCACTAGCGCCTAGATAATGACTGTTTACAGAACTCACTAAAGAAAAACAGACATTTTTAGCATTCAGTGCTGCTGAGTATATGTGAATGGCTGGTTTGTGTTGTTTCCACATCATGTTCCACTATTAAAAACAGCAAAAAAGAACAGAAGGAAACTAAACTTAGAACTATCATTTAAACTTAGTGTACTATCAGAATAATTCTAAAGCTGAAATTTTTTAAGGTTGAAAGTTTCCATTAGTTGCTTCCATTCATTTTTGCTTTAAATGCATTTCAAACACAACAGTCCTCCTAGTGGAGAATATAAGTAACAGCATTTTTAATTCAAGAGGCATATACAGTATGAAAAAGAAAGTCACTGAGTGATAGTGGATTAGAGCTCATGAATATAAGATAATAAATAATAAATATTTAAAAATTGTATATTTATGAACATTTATCACATTATGAATGTTTGAAGGAATAGCATGCAGAAAACAACTTTGAACAGCAGATGGCAGCATTGTATAACAACTCAACACAACTCAAAGAATATTAATCTGCAAGCACTTGACCAGATTTCTTTCTTTCTTTCTTTCCTTCCTTCCTTCCTTCCTTCCTTCTTTCTTTCTTTCTTTCTTTCTACTGCAAATGTGTTGTAGGTATTCATGACTCTTTAATTATGTCTTGGCTCTGAAAATGAACTTTTTACTGATCAAAGGAACTATTTGGCTCAGATCTTCTGAAGCCACCAATACCTGCTTTGTTTGGTACTTTCAGGGCACTGTTCTTTATTCATGACTTGCGTTTATAATACCTGAAAGGAGACAAGGTGGCTACAGGAGAGGAACATGAGAGAAACAGCCCACATTTCATTAAGGACACCCATGTGTTGTATATTAATGACACCTATATGTACTGTTTACATTATAATACTTCTATTCTGTACTTAAAGTAGCTGACTAAGATGGAGTGACTACAAATATTTCCTACTAAAATTAAAAAAATAAAGTAATATAAAGTTAATTTTGTTCACAAATCTTGCCAACATGATTAAATAGCTTTAAGGACTGTGATAATTCTCCTTCTTGAATCATTCACATTCACAGACCAGATATTTAGTCATTAAGCTGTCAAAAATATGCAGGGGAAAATTAATTTACCAACAGTTTAGATTCCACTGTAATCGTTTGCAAAAATTAATGAAAATAGAGGGCCATTACTGTGGCAGATTTATTGTTTATAATCATAATTATTTATTTCCCACATGTAAAACATTCAGGTAATGGCTGAAATGTGGCCAGTACATCTGTTAAGGATTACGTAATGTGAAATTGATCTAGATTGTTACATTCTTAATTGTATATTTTTCAGTGCATGTACAGAATATGTGCATAGTGACATACACACATGCAATAGGTCTGCATTTATATGATCTGCTAGGGGTTTGTGTGTATTATCATCTGTCCCCCTCATTATGTGCATCTGTGTGTGTGTGTGTGTGTGTGTGTGTGTGTGTGTGTGTACATGTGTGACACAGAGCAGACACACACAGTGCCAGTTTCCCCTGTAGAAGCATCTCCATGGTGTTCATTCACTCAGTATCTCTGGGTTTGGCTGGCAGAGGAGCTGAACACTCCTTCATAGACAGACACACAGGCTGATGCTTAATCCGCTTCATCAATGTGTATGGTCATATTTGCTCCGGTAAGACCTCTCTTTTTCTAAAACCTTCAAGATTCATTTTAAAGCATTAGTTGGCACAATTATACCACTTATTTCAACCACTGCTTTGCAAACTTAGCTAAAATAAAATATGTATTCTTTATTTATATTCATTTATATTTATTTATTCAATTTATAGAATTTTTTTTTTTTTTCTGTGCAATATTAACCAAATAGAAATATGAAGTGTGTCAGTATGTAATTAGTTTTGCTCATAATTTGAGAGTCACAAGATAAAGTGTTTAATTTAAGTAGTTTCAGCCAGTAATTTGTGCAGTTTCTCATGGTTGCATTCTTAAAATAGCGTTTAAACGCACGCAAATGTGTCTGTCAGAAATCAGGTTTAATTATTAGCTGCTCTTTGGGGTCGCAGCGTCGGCTCCCTGTTTGTAGTCTCTCTTGCTTGAATAATTCATCTGCTCTTGTTGAAATGTGCAAAAGATCGATGCCATCCAGCTCTTTGACAGACTTTAATGATGAATATGAGCTGAGCTAAATACAGCATGATTGCATATTTGTATTTGCACGTACTATATCCATGAATATTTACGCAAATATGAGGTAATTAGTGTATGTGTGTATATATACATGGGTGTGTGTGTGTTTCTGGGTGTGCTGGCAACCCCTGGGTAACCTTTGCATAATTCACTGGGTCTCATCAGAGACTCATCAAAGAAGCTACCTGTTTTCTTCATTGCTTCATCTGTTCTGTGTATTCATAGTTTAAAGACCTTATTATATGTTATATGCAATCTCTGTACATGGCATGTGATATTGAATAAATATTCACATATTTCCAAAGCAATTTTCATATATTCTCAAAAAGATATGACATAATACATTTTTTAAAAAACTCTCTATGTCTCTATGTCTTTGACACACACAGACCCACACACTCATAGCATAAGTATTCCAGACTGTATTTAATTAATATACACAGTGAAGGCTTTAAATCTTAATTGAAATGGCCTGCTTCCTTTCACCTGCTGTATCATAGTATCAGAAGAAGAGACACGCAGAGAGAGAGAAAGGGATTGGGGAGAGAATAGCAGGAGACTTGGACACATTTCTTATCAAACACCTGTGTCCGCAGAGAATAAAGCCCTGGCACTTGTCCAGTAAACCTCCAGCCCTTTCATTCATTATGCCAAAGGCAAAACTGAACCGGTGAAAAAATATTCAAATCGTGTCAGACAAATGTGTTAGTGCCTGGCATCCAGGTCTATAGTAACGGTAAGGGTTAGTGGACTTAAAAAGCATCTGTGTCTAATTTTGCACGATTAATTGTGCAGCAGTTGGATGAGAGGTCATTTAAATTGACCTTAATTCAGAAAACTGGAGGATAATTAAAACAGAATGTTTTAATGTTCTGTGAGGTTAATTTGTCTGGACTTTGTGTGATGAAGTAAAGCTGCTGATGGGGAGTCCAGAGAGCTGGTCTTTGACCCCTCCATATATAGGCTTATATCATTAATATTTTGCTTTTTTCTCCCACAGCTTTTTGCTGTTTTAGCATTTGCAACATGTGGGGGATATTCTGGCCAGATAATGGTTAAAGTAGAATGTTTGGACAAAACCCAAAACAACATCAGCATCAGTTTCAACTACCCATTCAGGTAAGTGTTCGTAATGACCACAAACACAGTATAAGTATTATTCTGCATGCTGTACTGTAAATATTTATTGTCAGTTTACTTAAAAGTTGGTTTGGTGTTATTAAAGGATTAGTTCACTTCCAGATTATTTCCTCGACAATTTACTCACCCCCACATCATTCAAAATGTTCATGTCTTTCTTCAGTCAAAAAAAAATTAAGGATTTTGAAGAAAACATTCCAGGATTTTTCTCCATATAATGGGAACCAATGAATTGAGGGTCCAATATGCAGTTTCAATGCAGCTTCAAAGGTTTCTACACAATCCCAGCTGAGGAATAAGTGTTTATTTTCTATAAAAAAGAAAATGTATTTTTATCTACAAATGCTCATCGATGCACGTGACTTCGCACATTACATAATCACATTGGAAAGGTCACGCGTGGTTAGTTCTTTATCTGTGTACTTCTGGTTCAAAAAGGTATAGGGTAAGGTGAAAAACTCCATCCCATTTTCTTCTCCAAGTTCAAAATCATCTGACATTGTCGTTTTACCTTTTTTGGTAAAGGGTGTTTGACTTTTTTTTGCTTGTTCGCTTTGTAAACACTGGATCGGTACCTTTTTTAGAAAATGGCCAATCGTTTTGCTAGATAAGACCCTTATTTCTCAGCTGGGATCATGTAGAGCCATTTGAACCTGCATTGAAACTGCAATTTGGACCTCTAACCAGCTGGCTCCCACTGACATCCACTATATGGAGAAAAATCCTGGAATGTTTTCCTCAAAAATCTTAATTTCTTTTCATCTTGAATGACATAGGGGTGAGTAAATGATCAGGAAATTTTTATTCTAAAAGTGAACTAATCTCATTGCAGCCACTATTTTGAATTCATATGACAAGGCAAATACTATTACCTCAGTAACACCCAATTTTGGCTACTTTTACTTTTAGAATAATTTTAGAATAAATTAATCATAGCTAACTGCCAGATATGTATAATGCCGTCAGCTGAAGAGAGTGACTATTTTCAGAAGGTGTTTGACATATTAATGGCATTCCATTGTCACAGTCTTGACTTATAAAGAATACAAAAAGAAACTGTGCTTGAAATGAAAAGATATGCTTGAAACATATTAAAAAAGGGAATTCCTATGTTTTCTCTTTTTAGATTGCAACAGGTACACTTTAGTACTCCTCTATGTGAAGGACCTAGGAAAGAGACTCTCTTTCTGGAAGGGGATTATGCTTCATCTGCACAGTTCTTTGTCACTGTGTCAGTCCTGGCTTTTCTCTATTCCCTTTTGGCCACAATTGTTTACATCTTCTACCAGAACAAATACAGAGAGAAGAACAGAGGTCCAGTAGTTGTGAGTGCATTTCAGAATTTCTATATGAAATGGACGCTGTAAAAAGAAGTGTGAGAGCACATACTGTGCTGAAAAGCTCAGTATAACTCAATTAAATCATCAAGACCCTCTTTCTGTTTATACTCTTCTTATTTTCAATCCCCATAGGATTTCTTGGTGACTTTAGCGTTCTCTAGCCTGTGGCTGGTAAGCTCAATTGCCTGGGCTAAAACTCTGTCTGGGGTGAAGACAGCCACTGATGTGCATCAAATCCTGCTGTTAATGTCTGCTTGCAGAGCCCAGGAAAACTTATGTGAGGTCTTGCAGGAGCCCATCTGGACAAATCTCAATATGTCTGTGGTGAGTAGATTATTTTTCCACAGCATCGATATGGGAGAGAGAAAATCATAGCAATTGATTAGCAGTTGACCATTCAAAGGTTTGGGGTCAGTAAGAAATTACTACTTTTATTTAGCAAAGATGCGTTAAATTGATCAAAAAAGACATTTATGATATTACAAAAGATTTTTATTTGAAATAAATGCTGTTTTTTTTAAACAATCCTGATTATTGAGGTCAAAATATTAAGCAGCACAACCATAATAATAATCAGAAATGTTTTCATTTTCACCAAATCAACATATTATAATGATTTCTGAATGATCATGTGACACCAAAGGCCGCTGAATATTCAACATAGCTAATGTTATACAATATAATGTAAACATAATGTTTCACAATATTATTAACTGTATTTTTGTAAAATAATGTATATTTGTACAATACAAGCAGCACTGGCAAGCATGAGAGACCCCACATTTCGACCCCACATTTTTGAACAGTAGTGTACATTTTTACTTTACACTCTGTTCATGTGAAATAAAAATGTACATTAAAAATCCAGCATTGATATATTTTTTTATTGTTTCATAATTACGTGGGCTGCACATAATTTGGCGCCAACCAGAATGCCACAACTGTCTAGTAGGGCTGGGTTTTACAAAAATTTTACAGTTTGATTTGATTATGCTCCACAAGGTTGCGATTCAATTTTCTCCAAGAAAAAAAAATCTTTCAACTAATGCTGTAAAATATACATGAGAGTCAGTTGGTACTACACTACTGATTCGTATACAAATGTTTAAATTACACTCAATAACGTTTTTTATCATATTAAGTTACAATACGAACTTTAACTTTAAATTACATAATTATATTTCCAAGGAGAAATTCATAATTATAATGAATATGTTGTATTGCGCATATATATAGCAAAATGCTTCTCTCTAGAGTTAGTTTTTCTAGCTGACTAATGAGTTTATGGTCACCGAATACATTTTTTTTCCTGAGGTAAATGTGACGTTATGTGCCATATTGTTTACAAGCTCCCTGATAGCACATGTACATCACAGAGATGTCTATTATACATCTGCATTTGCATCTGCAAGACGTATTTTGTTTAGAATGTTTGCTCATAATACGTCTATAGGACATTTCCTATCAGATGTCAAATAGACGTTTAGAAAATGTCTTTAAGATGTTTATGATTTATAATTTATGTAAAACTGACATCTTAAAGACGTCTATCAGATGTTTGTACACAGCAGATGCTTTCCAGATGAAACGCTCTTCAGCAGACATCTTGCAGATGTACGTGTGCTATCTGGACTGTTATATTGACATCTTCTCCGTGGTTAAAACACTGATAGAGTGAATACATGAGACAGGATACCGATTTTGGTAAGCTGTACTCTTTTTTTTTTTTTTACGTACCTTCGGATGTTCATTCATGTTTATATTGTGCTGTAACTGTATCAAAGCCGAGGAGATGATCAGTTCACATTAGCTTTGCACAGCTTCTCTTGAACAAAAGTCGCTACAACGATCTCTCACTCCACATTAAACAGCGCCAAAATGGTATTTATTGTAAATAAAAATAATAAAACAGACAAAATTTGAAATCTGAGACTGTTTCATATTAAAAGTAACACATCACAAAGCTTATTGCGATTGGGATGCGTGCTACAATGTTTCGTTCATGAACTGAAAACAGGCTAGACAAATTGATTCTTGGAATTTGAGAATCAATATAATTTCGTAAAAATGAGAATCGATTAAAATCGAGAAATCAATATTTTTTACCCAGCCCTACCGGCTAACAACCACTCAAAAGCACCCTACAAACCACCCAAAGTGCCCTGTAAACACCCTAGCAACTTCTCAGACTTTTTAAAATTCTTAAAAATGTTCTACATATTCAGACAAGACTTAGTTAAGCCAAAAATAAGTATATCTTGACAGACTTTCTTTTCCTATAAATATGACCAGGAAATGTTGCATTCCATATTTCTAATTCATCATTGTCTGCTTACAGGCCTTTGGCTTTTTGAACTTCTTCCTTTGGGCTGGTAATATCTGGTTTGCCTACAAAGAGACAGGTTTGCATAAGTCCGTTCAGCGCTATCCCTCCAGAACTCCCTCTGAGAAACGCGGCAGCTTCAGGCAGTACAGTCAGACCAGTTTTGATCAATCTGGAGCTGGTTTTGGCCAGAGGCTCTACAACCAAGGGAGTTTTGACTTATCAAGCGGAGGCTTCAGCCTACCCCAAACCAATCTAGGACAGCCCATGCTGTACCGACAGGTGGGGAGTCCCACATCCAGAGGTCCTCTCATATTCGTTAATGAGATGTGAGAGAGAATGTAAGAATAGAAAGGAGAAACCCTGTTGATTTTCAGTCATAACACTGATGATTTGTCATTGTGAATTGGATATTTCTATCATGTGATGTAAAAAATTGTGACATTTTTGTAGATATTTGTGTGTATACTGTTATTTATTTGTTTACTGTATAATTAAGTGCCATTGAATTGAAAGTTCTACCTTGATATAGCATATAACTTTTTTTGCATCTTTATAAATATATATACACACATATATAAAGATATATACAAATATGCATATGAACAAATGAATTTACCATGTCAGATATGGCTGTCGATAATTTGTGAAGTATTTAAATGGCTTTTAGCATAGTATGCCTACATTCTAATAGTTTATGCTTTGTGTTTAAAGATATCCTTTACAAAAAGTGCAGTGACTGTTCCATCGGATGGCAATACTTTGCTATGGCCTGTATTTTGAAATGGCATTTACTTTTTGGCTTCTCCAAAGTACTTTAAAGCATAACACAGTATTACTATCACAAGATGTGGTGTTCTTTTTGTTATGTTTCTGCTATGAATAATGATAATTACCAGTAGAGCCTGGGAAAACAAATGGCTTGAGTCAGAGAATGACATGGAAACCCTGTGAACCAAGGATGATGTCCAGTCGGAGATCTTTTTAATGAATCATTTTGTCTGACCGTACAGTGTTCATTGAAATGCATGCAAAAAGATGAGATCAAATCCAACGCAATAAAGTCAGTCTGTTGTGCCAGTTTATTGTAGCATTAGAAATTGTACAAATGTTACTATGTAATACTGATTGCGTCGTAAAATTAAGTAATAAAATTCTTCTAAATGGTTGTTTTATGTATTTCATCATGACACATGCTACCATTACCAATTCAGATCGTTCCTGGAAAAACAATGAATATTAAATGAACAATCTTAGTGGAAATTACAGCAAGAAACACAGAAACAGCCCCGTTTGGGGACTTGTAGTGAATTATCTTTTATTATATCAGTGCTACTCTTGTGCTGTTTCTTTGTTTTGCAGCGTCTTTTACAAAAAAGACAACCTCCACGGCTGAAGCTACTTGTTTTCCCCATTAAGCCTTTTAATGAAAGGGTATAAGGGAGCAATTAGGATCTTTTGGCCTGTCAGAGCCCTATCAGAGCCGTGTGGTTAACATCTCTATATCTGCAGAGTATATCCAGCACTGCAGTGAAGCTAACTGTTTGCAGCTGCCTAGGATCCAAATTGCAGCTTTTAGGTGATCATGAGATTTTAGCCACTGGCATGTTGCTTGTGCCAAATTGAAGGTTACCACTGAGAATCTCTACAGCTGTTCAATTACAGGCCTTAGACTAAAAGAGTGCAATGAGCGTGATTTAAAGAGCTTGGTAGAAAACAGAGAAATAACTTTAGAAAGGCAGTAATGCATATATAATTTGGGTTAACAGGTGTCAAACACAATACATACATTGTAAATATTGCCAATATACATATTTTTATAATATTGAACAGTATTTCTTAAACTGTAAATATACATTATAGTGCAAGGCTAGCTAATAGAAACAGCTCACCCAAAATAGTTCAGAATTTAATTTAGCTTTACATCACTTGCTCACCAATGGATCCTCTGCAATGAATGGGTGCCGTCAGAATGAGAGTCCAAACAGCTGATACAAACATCACAATAATCCACACGACTCCGGTCCATAAATTAACATTTTCAAGTGATAAGCTGCATGCTTGTTATCAAAATGCATCATCATATTAGTTTAGAACGGTTTTTGCTTGTAAATGGTGTTTCATCTATGCTTATTTCTCTCCTGTTTCAGGTAAGACTGGAGAAAGCAATATTATGGTCAGAGGACTTGCGTTTTAGCGATAAGTTGTTTGAAGTTAAAGACGTCTTGATGATCAATGTTTATTGTAAATACACAGCTTTTCGCAAGACGTTATACAATGTTTTTATTAGCTTAGTTTGGACTCTTATTCTGACGGCACCCATTCACTGCAGAGGATTCATTGGTGAGCATGTGATGTAATGCTAAATTTTTTCAAATCTGTTTTGATGAAGAAACAAACTAATCTACATCTTGGATGCCCAAAGGATGAATAATTTATTTATTTATTTATTTTTGGGTGAACTATTCCTTTTAAATTACTCCTTTAGCGCTTAGTCAGTTAATTGCATAATGGCAAAATTAACATCTTACATGGTGACACCATGATGATGTCGCAGTGGCAATTATGTTTTACTCTAGGGGACGCAGTCTAAGCTAATCATGGACTCAGCCGAGCAAATAAAAAGACGTCATGGTGTTTGATATTAGGAGGTACAAGTGTACGTGAAGAGGAGGCTGGACTGACCCTCGCTGTTCCTCTACTGCAGTCCAGTTTTTGTCATTCTGTTCATCCATCTGTTACTTCTGGCTCTTCGACAGGGTCATGGTCATAGGCTTAAAGATAAAACATAAAGCTACAGATACACACAGAACATGATTTTAATTGCAGCCACCACCAAAACCACAAACCATTACCTAAAACCACAAATAAATGTTATCCTGATTTATAATTGTCCCAAAACCTGCTGTAGAAAATTCACAGACTACAAAAATGCATGCATTAAACTTTAAAGCAATATCAAACACTACAGAATTATACTTTGGTTGAAAAATATGAGTTTGTAGGAAAATGACAGATGTTTACAACACACAAAATGATATAATTTTGATATAAGTACATGTTGCATAAAAAACACATGTGAAACAAGAAACTATCAAATACACACACACATAATCATCTACACAATGGGGCAAATGCTGTGCATAGCATAGCAGGATGCTGGCATAAATGGGCATCTTTCACAGAAGGGGATGAGAAATGATAAAAGCTTTTTTCACTTTCCAGTTCCTGCTGCTCCACTATCACAATGTTTCTTCTAACACAAATCCTCTTACAAAATTCATATGCATCCCATACCTTTTGCATTTTTGTGTTTTACTGTTTAAGTGTTGCTTCCCTAATCAGTGTCAAACTCTGAATATTGTTTAAACTGTTTATCTTAGTGAGTCTTCACATTTGACAAGTATTTAGATATTAGGCCTAAAAAATTCTAATATTATATGTAGTACTCACCTCATTGCCATTTCAAATCTGTATGACTTCCTTATCCCTGTGGAAAACAGAACTCCAGTCTTTTTTAAGGTATGTGTCTATAAATCTGCCTTTCATAATACTGTACGGTTTCTCTGAATATAAATTTTCCTGAAATGACAAACAAGTGATTATAAAAGGTCACATTAACATCTAAAACAGCTCCCAATAGATTGGATAAGATGACTGTGGAAGGTTGCTTAGCCTTAATAAGATTAATTTCTCCAAGGGTCATGTTAGGCTTTTGGAGTTGTTGTTGTCATCATATTTATTAGTTTAGAAATTAGGAAACGTCATCATTCTGAGAAAACTGAGCAGAACAGTGTCCACTGTCATTTCCACCTGCCACCTAGAGGTGTCGCCAAAGGAATGTTAGTAATACAAATGTCTGAAGGCTACAGCTACTCAGAAACTACTGGCTAATACATGTTGTGTCCGCAACAGAACAGCTGTCTTGCACCTCAGTCAGCCAAAAAGGTAAAAATATATATATAAATAAAAATCAAGCAACTAACAGAAATAATATTACCTGCGTCTGTGTGAGTGAACAGAGTTTTTAGGCTACTGACCTTTAGCCCAGTCTTCTGTCTTCCGGTTGTATTTCCACAGTGATCCGACGGATTTATGAATGAACCGCTCATTTTAAAATCTTCCTGGTCTACTGACATTTGTTAAAGGGGTCATCGGATGCCCATTTTCCACAAGTTGATATGATTCTTTAGGGTCTTAATGAAAAGTCTCTAATATACTTTGATTAAAAATTCTCAATGGTTTTGTAAAACAACACCCTTTTTACCTTGTCAAAATGAGCTCTGCAAAAATCATCTCATTCTAAGTGTTTTTTCCTTTAAATGCAAATGAGCTCTGCTCACCCCGCCCCTCTCTCTGTAAAAAGACGATCTTGTTTACATTAGCCTCATTTAGCCGCGTTTAGCCGCTAAACTTCCTAACTACCATATTATAAGGAAAGGCAATCGCAAAGATTCATTAAAAAAAACCTTATACTCCTGCTGTAAGTGAAGCTGGATCATGAATGATTTGTGCAAACATAGACGGATATATGTAGATCGGGAGGTGCATTCCCTTCACAAACAAATGTAATCCACTGCATCTTCAGCAGCTAGTGTCGGGAGTAAATGACGACCACTATGTTCATTATTACATCCAGCAACACAACACCTCACTTGCTCAATCGGAGATATTCTTGTCTAACTTACATCCCTGCTCCGGCATCGAAACAAAGAGGGCGGACTGTTACAGCTGATCTGAGGTAAGAGCTCATGTCAATCAACTATTGTGGGAGCGGCCTCTGTCAGTGTGACGTCACACCGACAGGCATCTGAGAACGGCTCGATTTGAAAAAGGGGATATTATTTTTACAGATTAATTAAAAACCGCTGCATGGATTTTTATCATTATAGAGTAGATTTGTACATACACTGCCAACACACATTAATGTTCAAACAACATGAAAAAGTGAACTTAGCATCCGATGACCCCTTTAAGACATTTGCTTTAAACACAGTGCTCACAATAACTTTCGTTAACTTTACAATACATAAATCCACTTTAACGTTACCAGCTAAATTACTCTTAGATAGCGATGCCATAGAAATATACAGAGCCACCGCGCAAACGGAAGTTCGAAGACAATATTGTAAAGATGGTGACGTGCTTGTTTCTCTGGAGAATAAGGTCAGTAACAAAAATGAACTTGTAATTGTAATTTTTGTGGAATGATTTTGGGCCTTCGCTGGAATCGTATTAGACGTATTATTTATATTATTATCCACCGTATTTTTCCCGTAAGAGTGGGCGCGGTTTGTACATGTGTACATTTTATGGGTCAGGCTTCCGGTCTCATCCACGTCCTACTATTTTTAGGTGTACAAAACATTGCATTTCGCTGCTTGATGTTGCAAATTGATGTGTCTTACCATATTTTAATGTATTATCTTAATTATGAACACACTGGTTTGTAGTGCAAACAGTTTTAATTTTACTGCACATTGTTATCCTTCTCCTTATTTCCCTAAAGCGGCGAATGAACCAAACGTCTCACCCACAGGCTTACTTCCGTGTTGAAGAATAAGGTGGATATTACTTTATAGGTAAGCTGTAAGTCCAAGTAAATTTTGTGAACACTAATCTGTTATATAAATGTAGATGTTGCAGATGTTGCTTATTTGTAAATCTTGAACGGATTCCTAAAAATGTATTTACTAGTTTAAAAATGAAGTGACTTAAACACAAAACCTTTATCAAATGAGCAAAATCACTGCTGAAACAAACTGAAACCAAAGTGAAAAAAATCATTAAAATAAAAACTAATTTGAAAACACACAAACAGTTATTTTGTATGAAAGTAATTGGAACTGTTTTCAGACTAGCTTTCAGGGCACCATAACACTGTGTTCAATAATCTAGACTAGAACAAATTCAAACTTTGCATAACAATGCATTTAATAATTATTTTGCAGTGCCATTAATGAATGTATGTATCTCTCTCAACCATTAGCACAGATGCCTTTTTTATACTTTCAACCAACTGCCAAAATGCATGAACAGGATTGTGGAATATTGTAAGCAGTAAGGAATGTAAAAAACAGATTTTAAAAAGGCATCTTAGACATGAGATTAAATTAAGTTGGACGTGCCGACCTTTTTGTTATATATAAACAACTGATCTATACACACATTTTATTTGACTGCTTTATGGCTGCTTTATTAGTAAATGATTCTGCCATGGTGTGTGCAGAAATGCTGGTGATGGCAAAGTGTTTCTTGGCAATGTTCAGCCTCAAATGTTCTACTACTACAATCACCCCATTGTGTTTTAGCTTCCCTTTACACTTGGCCAGTAGTGTGATTCTTGTCAGTCCCATCAGTGGGACACTTTCCCAGCTGCATCTCTGACCATTAGCGCACGTAAAACCAACTACATCATCGTAATTACAGTCATTTTATTAATTTCAGGTAATTACTTTGTTTCCACCATCCCGGATCACTGGAGAATTCTTTTATATTAGCTGCAAAGATTCCTGCTCATGAATATCTAGACTGTGAACTTTTTTGTAACAAGCCCGTCATAAAATTTATTCAATTTTTAGAGGGTAATTTGAGTGCAGCTGAGATATGATTTTGGGAATGGATTTACAGATCTGAAGCCCTGGCATTTGAAAGGACTACGGTATAAATTGTGAGATTTACAAATGATGTCATCAAATAACAGTTAAGATTTTTACTCCAAGCATTTTTCACCAAGTGTCCCCTCTAGGACTACATATTGTTTATCCTGTGTTTTTAATTATGTACAAAATACATTCAGATCTTGGACAGAACTGCATGTAAATCTACTGCATGCTTCTCACCATGAGGGAGAACCCAATTAGTTTAAACCTATAATTCCTTTAGCCAGAGCAGCCAGGTTAGTGTTCAGCACCACAGTTGGGTGAGCACCTTGCAAATTGGCTTAAGCAGATCTTTGTCTTATCTTTATCTTGTTGAGTCGTGCCCACTGAGAAGTCAATGCCGCTCCTACTACCAGAGCCTGATCTCGTAATCCTTTTAGAGTTAGTTGTGTCAGGGCTCGACAAGTGACACTTACTCTACATGACTGCAATGTGCAATGAGGACAACAAGGTCCCATGAGGGCAAGTTCCGGAGAGACAGAAACAGACAGTGAAAAGGGAAAAATGCATTATCATTAATAAACAAAATCATAGACAGTACTGTTAAAGCAAGGCTAGGTATGGGATAGGACGAATTCCCGATTTTTTGCTTGTTGACAGTTGAGGATTTATTATCTCCAAGAAGATTCCTGCTGCATTCAGTCAAACAGGATTATAATGCTACAATAAAGACTTTTGCAAAGTAAATGACTTCATAAAATGCTCACAAATGACACTTAGTGAGTCACATGTTAAAAATAAGCATTTGATCCAGTGCATACCTGTTTGTTGAGCAGCATATTAATGATAAGGCTGAATAAGCAGTGAAAGTGAAAGCAGTGAAAATGACAGCCAGAACAAACATGTACTGTGAGAGTAAATTGTTTATATTGGAGATCATTTGTGACCCTGGACCACAAAACCAGTCTTTAGTAGCATGGGTATATTTGTAGCAATAGCCAAAAATACATTGTATGGATCAAAATTATTTATTTATTTTATTATTTTTTTCTTTTATGCCAAAAATCATTAGGATTAAGTAAAGATCACGTTCCATGAAGATATTTTGTACATTTCCTACTGTAAATATATCAAAACTTCATTTGGACAACTTTAAAGGGGTCATCGGATGCAAACTTTACTTTTACATGGTGATTTGAACATTAATGTGTGTTGGCAGTGTATGTACAAATCTACCCTATTATGACAAAAATCCATGCAGTGGTTTTTAATTTATCTGTAAAAATAATTTTAACTTTTTCAAATCGAGCCATTTTTAGATGCCTGTTGACATGGCGTCACACCAACAGAGGCCGCTCCCACAATAGTTGATTGACATGAGCGTCTTACCTCAGATCAGCTTTAACAGTCCAACCTCCATTGTTTCGATGCTGGAGCAGGGAGGTAAGTTAGACATGAATATCTCCGATTGAGGTGTTGTGTTGCTGGATGTAATAATTAACATAGTGGTCGTCATTTACTCTTGACCAAATGTATCTGAGCCGCTGAAGATGCAGTGGATTACATTTGTTTGTGAAGGGAATGCACCTCCCCATCTACATAAATGTGTCTATATTCGTGCAAATCATTTGTGATCCAGCTTCACCTACAGCAGAAGTGAGTGTAAGTTTTTTTTTAATGAATCTCTGCAATCACCTTTCCTAATAACATGCTAGTTAGCAAGTTTAGCGGCTAAACGTGGCTAAATCCGGCTAAAGTAAACAGGCTCGTCACTCCACAGCGAGAAGAGAGGGGCGGGGCGAACAGAGCTCATTTGCATTTAAAGGAACAAACCTACAGAATGGGATGATTTTTACAGAGCTCATTTTGACAAGATAAAAAGGGTGTTGTTTTACACAACCATTGAGAATTTTTAACCAAAGTATATTATAGACTTTTCATTAAGACCCTAAAGAATCATATCAACTTGTGGAAAATGGGCATCCAATCAATGGATACATCAATGGAAAGCTTTGTTACATCAGCTTTTAGATGATGTATAAATCTCACTTTTGAAAAATGTACCCTTATGACTGGTTTTGTGGTCCAGGGTCACATTTGTTATTTTAACAAAGGAAGCAGTTGACTGAGGTGAATAAATGAAGGTATTGTAATCAGTTTTGCCTTCCTCATTTCAAAACTTGTCTTGTTGTTAGGGCAGCATTTATATAATGTAAATGTAAGCTTAAATGTAACCCCATCAAGCTGCTTGAAGCAACACATGCTGTTATGCTCTCATAAAGGTTACAACCTTGCCATTGAACATCGTTTCTCAAAATCAGGATTAGTGACTTACTGCCATGATTACTGATATCATTTTCTGGTTAAGTAGGAGTCATTATTTAAAATTCTCTATGAAGACCGGAAAGAAAATGAGACATGAAGAAATGTCCATTACAAGACATACAACCTTTTAAGGATTCCAAAGGGGTAGTTTTTGACATTATTTGCTAAGGTGTTGCTGATTCTTGTTTATCTTTGAGAAAACACATTACTAGAATTGTATTTCCTGTTGAATGGCATTGTGTGTTAGCATAATGGAGGTCATATCATGGAGGATCTCTTTGCAGGATCAGAATGGTATGAGAAATTGGTGCTGATGTTCACCCTGTTTTCACTAAGGTTTTGTTAGAGGGATTTGTAATAGCTTTGCCATATATTTATTTTATTTTATTTTTTTGTGCATTCTAAAGTTTTGTCTGCATTTGTAAACTTTGTCTACAGTACATTATTCTACTACTTCATGAATAGCTTGTCTCTCAATTTAAACATATGGTGTGCACTATAATATTGCATGCAGTATGGTAGAAATGCCACTTTCAGTATCTTCTATATCTGGTATATGTGACCCTGGAACACAAAAACTAGTCAAAAGGGTCACCTGTTTGAAACTGAGTTTTATACATAATCAGAAAGCTGAATAAACAAGCTTTCCATTTATGTATGGTTTGTTAGGGCAATAGGACAATATTTGGCCGAGATAAAAATATTTGAAAATCTGGAATCTGATGGTGCAAAAATATCAAAATATTGAGAAAATCGCCCATAAAGTTGCCTCAATTAAGTTCTTAGCAATGCATATTACTAATCAAAATTACGTTTTGATATATTTATGGTAGAAAAATTACAAAATATCTTCATGGAACAGTTCTTAGACTTAATATCCTTAGTATCCTAATGATTTTTAAAAGAAAAAGAGCATAAAAGAAAAATCAATAATTTTGACCCTTACAATGTATTTTTCGCTATAGCTACTTTTGCTACTTTTACTTATCTAGTCAACCAGTTTAATAGTCATAGTGAACAACCATATGAGATGCTAAACTAATTTGATTCTGTTTTTTCTTTCTTTATCTTTCTTTTTACGATGTCCAATTGGTCTAAAAGAACATAAACATGTGAGAAGTTCAAAAGTCTATGCTGGAGATGCAGAGGACAAAACAGAGGACAAAAACAGTATTTAATGCCAGTGTTTATTTCTATGTATTTCTTTTTCATTATTTACAAAATATATATACATTTTAGGCAAAAGATACAAATGCTAGCCTCCCGGCGCATAAAAATAAAACCACAATTTCAACGTTCACTTATCACCCAATAAATACTTTTAAAGTTTGCACACATCAAATATATGTGTCTTCTGCATTCACAGAGTTAATGGGGATAGTGAACACAATCAAAAACTAATTCAACTGTATTTTTTTTTTTCCTTTTTTCAGATGCCCAAATTGGTCAATGACTAAAAGAACATAATCATGCGAGAGGTCCAAAAGTCTATGCTGGAGATACAGAGGACACCTCCGTCTTGCTGGTGGACACAGTTGAGGACTCCTCGTCGCCAAGTGGATTCTTTCCACAGAATAGAGTGGTCAGCATGCAGTTTCGGAACTGTGAAGAAAAATGTTTCATTTAGTATAGAGGCAGTAGATATGGGATATGTAGGGCAAGTCGGATAGATGATTTACCTGTTTGTTTAGCAGCACATAGATGACTGGGTTATATAAGGCTGAGCTCTTTGAGAAGAAGGCAGGAATAGCCATGAACTGGGCACTGAAAGCTGCTCCCTTATTAAAGAAGATCCAGGCAGCAACAGTGGCATAGGGTGTCCAAGCCACCAGGAAACCCAAAACCATCAAGATGACCATTCTTGTTACTTCCCTCTCAGCTTTCTGGGTAGATGCTGAGTCCTGCTGCTGTGCTGCAGCCTAAAAGAATAAATAACAAGGATGATGTCATTTTAACATAGTATTTCAATAGTTTGGAAATTACAGGAATGTTTAAATTGACATACCGCCTTGACTGTGCAAACAAGCCGTCCATAGGTGAAGAAGATTACGGCGACTGGCAATATAAAATGGCAGACAAACATGTAGATGACATATGATTCATTGTTGTATTCAGGATTCAGGGTGTAGTAGTCTGGTCCACATGAGCACTGCATTCCCTCAGGAATATATCTGTTATAGAAATACATCTCATGTTAGGAAATTCCAGTCAGAGTACTCAGAGTAGACAGAGTTTTTGTCTATTTAGGCATGTTAAAACAACTATTTTTAGTATAAATGTCGTTACAAAGGAAAAAGCTGTATTGTGCTGCTTTAAACTAAAAAAGTAAAAACCAATGTTGTGTTCCTACATATTGAAATGTTTGGATAGCAGATTGACTGCATAATATCTTATTAGACTAACCTAGACCAGCCAACCAAAGGGGGAGCTGCACATGCCATGGCCATTACCCATGTAAATGCAATTCCTGCAAATGCATGGGTGGAAGAGAATTTGAAACTACCCATTGGCTTGCAGACCACAATGTATCTTTCGATGGCAAGCACCACAAGTGACCAAAGCGCAACTTCACCTGTGTAGCAAAAAAAACATAAAATTCATGAGCACCCTACAAGGTAGGTTTCCCAAATTGCAGTCTACTACTCTTCACAGCAGTTAAAATACAACAGAAAACATCACAATTTTCCTCACCTCCAAGTGTGGCCATGAAGCCCTCAACCGCACAGCCAGTTGGTCCCAGAACAAAGTAGCCATTAATTGCTGTGTAGAAAGTGACCGTGAATCCAAAACAAACCATGATGGTACCAGCCACAGCCAGGTTGACCAAAATGAAGTTGAGAGGTTGCCGAAGCTTTTTGTGTTGAGCTGTAACCACCAATGTAAGGCCATTGATGGGTAAACCAAAACAGATGAGTGTGAAAATGTAGATGGCAAGCAATTTAAACTGCCACGGTTCAGCTAGATAATACTGCGGATACTCGAAAGGACTCCTCACTAGCCCTGTCCTGTTGGACAAGGGGACGTAGAAGTTGTTTCCCTCAGTGCCGTTCATCTTTGCCCACTAGTGATCCAAAAGGATAAAAAGGGTGTTATTTGCTGCTATGGTACAGCTGAGTGGCTGCTCTTCACCTGCTCTTTCTTTGCAAAGATGCATCAGGAGTGTTTATATATCCCTCTGAGGCGCCATATAAGGGATAAATCCAGGAGCGTAAGACAGGGAGGGTGTTACAATGTGGGATTTGAATGATAAGAGCAGACATAATCACTTTTGGGCTAATCACCCGGTAAAGCTTTGGATCTTCGGAAGTTCTTTTGACTTTTTGGGATCATAAAATTAGGCCACGATATTGGTTGTCTGTACAAAGTAAGTATAAACAAAGCTGTGTTTATTTTGAAGGATAAAATGTAACTGAAATGTGATCCTTGTTTGATGTAATCCAGTATTGATCACATTAAAATAACACAAAAGTCACAACTGTTGTGCATTTTATTTCAATATTAAACTTTTGGATCTGTCACTATTGTGGCTGTGTAGGGTGGCACTTGGGTGGACAAAATCTCCACCTGCATAGAATTCTGTAATGTTTTACATTTTTACTCTCAATATCATTTGCAATAAAAATAACTAGAATATAAAACTGGTCAACTTAAATTTCTTTTAAAGGGAATGCTTCACGTTGGTGAAAACGAATTTATTGTCAGTCACACAAGCTTTAGTATCACTTCAGAAGATTTAGAATATAATGCACGATGTATAGCCTATAATTAATTTTTTAAATCATGTAGAAATTTCTGTCTTTGTAGTATAATGGATGATCAGGAAACGAAGTGGTAGGGAGAGAAAGAGAAAGTGCACTACGAGGCTTTGAACTCAGATCACACGAAATACAACTGCGTTGAGTACCGTAGCCACGACCATGAAGCTATCAGACACTCGCTATAGTACTTATACACATTATGGATTAGTTGTATGGAAATTAGCATAGTTAAGAGTTTGCGTTAAACAGGGAAAACTATACCGATTTTAAAATACATATGGGTGAGTAAAATAATGAAAATAATGAATCCTTTTAAAGTGATTTATGATTTTTTTTTTTTAATGTATAGGATATGGCAATGGTAAAGGAAAATATTTTAAGAAAATAGTACAGTAGTGAGCTGGAGGATGTTTGCCTTATATCGTTCATGAAAAGAAGTTGTTGGCACACTGTTTGCAAAATTCCAAAAAATAATACATTTAATGGATTAAACCCTGATTTACTTTTGTAAACAATATTCTGTTCATGCTTTGACAGCGCAGCTATTAGGCCTATATCAGGCTGTCGTAACGCATTTTATTATTGAGTTCATTCTTTATTGTGAGAATTTTGGGCATTTCGGTTTTAAAAGCTAAATAACACAACTGTAAGTATGAGAATTATGTTTACTTCTGTAAAAAAGTAGGTTATAAGAGTATATTAATTCGCAATTGTCAACAATTGTGATCTCTGCACACTCCAGCATTCTCCAACCAACTCTCATTATAGCTCTCATTATAGTTCTCAAGTTCTCATTAAGGAGCGCGTTTGTCTCTTCATTTTCTGAGAGTGCAAAACTGAAATAGCAGAGGGCAGTAGATGTATAGTCTGAGTTAGATTAGGAAGAAAAAAATATCATTTGGGGCAATGCTGTTTTTGAAGTTATGTGCTTGGATGTCTAATTTTTACTAACAACTCTTCAGAATTATAAAAGCCCCTTTAGTACCCCCTAACAAAACTTTTGGATCTGTACTAGCTGCATGTGGCACATTAGTGCATATTCATGTTTACTTGAATCAGTCCTATTCGTGAACAAATCTTTCAGACCTGTTTTGAGAACTAAATCAACCGATGCGTTGAAATGATCTAAAAGTGAAAATGTCCAAATGCAAACTATCTATAAAATAGCAAAACACAGTTTTCTTTTTTTCTTTATTTTGGGGTAAATGGGAGCTGGACATACAGGTATACATGCAGGCTGCGCTATACAGTGTAAACAGCTAGCGCTCTTCTTGAGCTCAAAGCACTTAACAAACAGTAAACATATGATCTAAACAATAAAACCACTATGAACATTAACTACCACACAAATTCAGAAAAATCTTTCTGAAAGTTTGGAGTGAGAACATGGAGCGGCATATGTCCGTCCCAAAATCCGAAATTAGCCTTAAAGATGATAGAAAAAGTGTAATCCGTTGTAAAGAGAGGGCATCCTTGTCAACCCTAGTCTTGCATTCGACAACGCCAAGACGGGAACACAGGACCACGTCGACAACCACCACACAACCACGAAATCCACCCGTCACAGAAGCAGCTGCACCGTCCAGTCAGGTAGGCAGGCAGGGTGTCAGGTGTGCAGATGAAACACCGCAGCAGGGAGTGGAGCGACAGTCTTTTGAGATCCATGAATGTCATTTTTTATGAGTTTATGTGTGAAATGAAAGACAAGCGTAGCCTACATTTACAACAACGAGACAAAATACAAACTCAGAGGTGGAAGCCAAACGCGCGCAGCATAATCACCGGAAGATATAATCACACTGTTGAGCTGTGTTTTGTCATCCAAGCTAACTGACTAACATCCAAGTTTTAAAGTTTTAGAAGCTGTTCCTAAGTCGAACTGCAGATTGTTCAAAAGTGTCAAACACGACATGATCTTGTTAAGCTGCTGTGTGAGAGATTCTCAACATTGCAGTGGGTAAACTTAGCCTACTTAATTACTAAGTTACCCGTCTTGGATCCCACAATATAATTTGTCTGATAGTAACCTTATTGGACCACTTGCCAAGGTGCTGTTGACATGTCACCTGTGTTTGCTCTGACTTAATTCAACATTCCTGGAGATGCATTTGCTCATGTCTGCTCCTGTGTTGGCCAATAGTGCTTTGTCTGAGCATCATATATGTCACATTAAGATATTTAGGCAGAGTCAGAACTCTGATTCAGAATGCTGATGTTCCATCTGGTAAGTTCTCATTAAAAAGCCCTGTTAAAACAACAACAACAGAAACCATCACAGAAATTCTAATGGTTTCCACTACAAATACCATTACAAACATTACAAACTATCATCTATAAACCATTAAAACCATTTAAAATGGTTACCTGTAGTGTGTTTTGGAACATGTTCCATTAGGATTTAGTGGTTTTAACAAGTCACCAATAGAAGACAACCAATTAGAGACCATCAGGCACCATTACATTTTCTATTAAACCAGTACAATTCCCATTATAACCAGTAAAACCATTACACTTTCTGTGATGGTCTCTATTGTTTTATTTTGGGGGGGTTCAGCAGGAAGATCAGAATGCTTCATACGTGAATATCCTGGATTCAATTCCAACAGCGTTTGTGGCATAAAGCTGATTACCACAAAAATAATTTATCTTTGTCATTACTATTCTGAAATAATGACATAGACGTTGCAGTAACCAAACTCTTTTTAACATTTCAAGAGCAACATGTACATTTGCACTAAGGTGATTTTACTGTTTCATACTTGGTCTACCATTCAAAACAATGTAATTGAGGCATGCTAGTGCTTAACTATGGTAAACTGATTTTTTAATTTCAGTATCATACTGTAAACATGTGTGTGATCAAACTGAAGATTAAATCAGTTCATAAATGTGACCCTGGACCACAAAACCAGTCATAACGGTCAATTTTTTGAAACTGAGATTTATACAGTACCTGAAAGCTGAATAAATAAGCTTACAATTGATGCATGGTTTGATATGATAGGACAATATTTGGCCAAGATACAACTATTTGAAAATCTGGAATCTGAGGGTACAAAAAAATCAAAATATTGACAAAATCACCTTTAAAGTTGTCCAAATGAAGTTCTTACATACTGCTAATAAATGCATACTGCTAATAAAAAATTAAGTTTTGATATATTTATGGTAGGAAATGTACAAAATATCTTTGCGGAACATGATCTATATTTAATATCGTAATGATTTTTGGCATAAAAGAAAAATCGATCATTTTGACCCATACAACGGATTTTTGGCTACTGCTACAAATATACCCGTGCTACTTAAGACTGGTTTTGTGGTCCAGGGTCACAAATAATGAAAACAAAAACACTGTTAATGCCAATATTTAATTCTATCAATTTTTTGCATTATGTACAAAATATATACACATTTTAGGTCAAAGATATAAATGCTAGCCTCCCAGTTCATAAAAAAAGTTCACTGATAACCCATTAAACCAGAGAAGCCTTTTACATATTTAACAGTTTTTTGTGAGTTCACCAGTTTAAAAGTCATGGTGAACTCCATAATATGAGATGCATCAACTAATTCTAATGTTTTTTCTCTCTGTTTTTTGGACACCCAAATTGGTCAATGACTAAAACAACATAATCGTGTGAGAAGTTCAAAAGTCTATGCTGGAGATACAGAGGACACCTCCGTCTTGCTGGTGGACACAGTTGAGGACTCATCACCAAGAGGATTCTTTCCGCAGAAAAGAGTGGTCAGCATGCAGCTCCGGAACTGTAAAGAACAATATTTCACTTAGTACATTTTTGAGTATGTGATACTTTTTAAATAATTGGTTGAGGAAATGGAATGTTTGAAATGTGTAGGACTTTTCATTATGATGATTTACCTGTTTGTTTAGCAGCACATAAATGATAGGATTAAATATGGATGAGGTCTTTGAGAAGAAAGCAGGAATAGCCATGAATTGGGCGCTGAAGGCAGCTCCCCTATTCAAGAAGATCCAGGCAGCAACACTGGCATAGGGTGTCCAAGCCACTAGGAAACCCAAAACCATCAGGATGACCATTCTTGTCACTTCCCTCTCAGCCTTCTGGGTAGATGCTGAGTCCTGCTGCTGTGCTGCAGCCTATAAGAGAGTAATGATGATGTAATTTTAACATAGTATTCCAGTAGTTTGGAAATTACAGGAATGGTTAAATTGACATACCGCCTTGACTGTGCAAACGAGCCGTCCATAGGTGAAGAATATTACGGTTACTGGAAATATAAAATGGCAGACAAACATGTAGATGACATATGATTCATTGCTGTATTTAGGATTGAGGGTGTAGTAGTCTGGTCCACATGAACACTGCATTCCTTCAGGAATATATCTGTTAAAGAAATGCACCTGATGTTAGGAAATTTAAAACAAGTGAAATAAAAACATCTGCATTAAAAAAATGTGTACCTGGACCACCCAACCAAAGGTGGAGCTGCACATGACAAGGCCATTATCCATGTAAATCCTATTCCTGCCAAAGCGTGGTTGGTTGAGAATTTGAAACTACCCATTGGCTTGCAGACCACAATGTATCTCTCAATGGCCAGCACCACAAGTGACCAAAGGGCAATTTGCCCTGTGAAGCAAATAAAATAGCACCCAAATTACAATCACTATTAGTATTAAAGCAGTCAGAAAACATACAGTATAATAATTTTCCTCACCTCCAAGTGTGGCCATGAAGCCCTCAATCGCACAGCCAGTTGGTCCCAGAGCAAAGTAGCCATTAATTGCCGTGTAGAAAGTGACCGTGAATCCAAAACAAACCATGATGGTACCAGCCACAGCCAGGTTGACCAAAATGAAGTTGAGAGGTTGCCGAAGCTTTTTATGTTGAGCTGTAACCACCAATGTAAGGCCATTGATGGGTAAACCAAAACAGATGAGGAAAAACATGTAGATGGCAAGCACTTTAAACTGCCACGGTTCAGCTAGATAATACTGTGGATACTCAAAAGGACTCCTCACTAGCCCTGTCCTGTTAGACATAGGAATGTAGAAGTTGTTTCCCTCAGTGCCGTTCATCTTTGCCCACTAGTGATCCAGACCAGAGAGAAGATGCAATCTGCTGCGATGGACCTACTATTTATTTGCAATGGTGTTGTTATATATCTGTCTGAGGTTCCTTATAAGGGATAAATCCAGGAGCGTAAGGTGGGGAGGGTGTTGCATTGTCGGATTTGAATGATAAGAGCAGACATAATCAGTTTTGAGTTAATCACATGTAAAGCTTTGGATCTTAACACTCTATTGAAATTTGAGATTCTTATATTAAGAAACTACAATAAGATATATGGGTAGTTGCCAAAATATAGTTTTTCTTGATTTATTAATTTTTTTCCTGAACGCACATAAGTTCAAAGTATAGCTTATCATAAACATTGCAATTTTGTAGTCTCCTTACACTTTATATACTTTATATAATATCTGTATATCAAACAATAAAAAAACTGCAAGTATCACATTCAAGCAGCAGCGTAAAATTAAATGTCTTTACTGGCTAACTTTACTGTTAGACCCACTAAAAATAACATTAGTTATTTAATAACATTTTGCAAAATATATACAGAAAAGCTGACAAAGCAGTTAAAAATAATGATTAAATATAATCAGGCATGATGTCATTGACTTTAAAGGTCATTCTGTGTATTATTATGTTTCTCACTGAACACTTGGGTGGGTTTAAGCAGTTCTGGTCATGACCTTTGCATGTGATAATGTCAAGAAAAGAGGCTTATGTTTAGATTTAGTGGTGAGCTATATCTTGTTTTGAAGCATTGGTGGAGAGACATGAGATATAAACCATGTGTTGAGCATTGCGCAAACTAATCTACACATGCTCTATTTATTTAAAGAGTATAGAGGCCAAATGTGATGTATACCTAGTCTGCATTAACAAAAAAGGATCAGGTCAGGTCTTCTTTAAAATAAAATGTTCCAAGGAAGGTAGAGGAGCAGCATATGGCCCATATTTATGGAGATTACAGAGATTGATCCATGTGAACTTAGGCTTGTTGAAGACAGTGGACTGAAAAGCTTTAAAAGAAATTAGAAAACACAGCTGGCAAATAGTTCTACAGAGAAAATACTGAGTACACCTCTGTGTTGCTCAGTGACATTAAGGACTCATCAACAAGAAGCCAAAAACCATCAGGATGAAGAGTTTTAGCCTTTTTGAGTTTGAGCCTTTCTGTTCCACTGATTCAAAGTGTCTAATTACCTGGACCAGCTATGACTGCTATTGCTGTCACAATTGAGAAAATTAGAAAAAAATTTAAACAAAACAGTCTTTAATAAAAATAAACCAATGGGAATACACCACGAAGGAACAAAATGACATTTAACACTGAACACTAGACATAAGAAACCCTGGGCTTAAGAACTAAGGACTAAACAAGGTAATTAGGGAAACACAGGTGAACAGAATGAAACAAATTAAACAGGAACAGGAAGAAAAACAAATTTGGGCATAATGAAACACAAGGGAAAACTAGGTCAGGGAGCACATGGGAGCCAAAACAAACACACAGAACAGTCCAATGGCGTTTGAAGTTAATTTTTTGGTCACAATCTCAAGTACAAACAGAGACCAATATGAAACCTGGCCTGTAGACAAAAATGAAAAGGACTCACAATATGGAATCCCAAACAACTAAACAGATTCACTTATCCTGAAATCTTCTTTCCACCAAGTGTAGCAAAAGAGCTTCCAATGGCACAACATGTGTGACCCAGAGCTATATAACCAGCAAGGAAGCAGTAGAATGTAACCATGAATCCAAAAGAAAGCCAGGTGCCCCAAAATGAGATTTAGAGGTGTGACCATCAGCATAAGCACACTGACTGGTAGCCCAAAGCAATTCAGGAAAACAAATAAAAAGCAAGTGTCTTTTATTGCCATGGACCCACCAGGCAATACTGTGTATAAGGATTTCTCACTAGCCCTGTCCTGCTGGACTTTGGAATGTAAAAGTTGTTTCCCTCATTCCATCCATCCTGCTGTGGAGGAGCCAAATTTGCCTAAAATGCCCAGATGCCTGCTATAGCTTCCCAAAAGGTCCCAAAGTCAACGAGGTGACTTTGAGAAGATACGGTGGATACCAGACTTCATAACTAACTGGAACAAAGTTTCTAGTGTTGATCTGTAACCAGCAATGTGAGCCCACTGAAAGGTAAACCAAAAATGACCAGTAGAAATAGAGACCCGAAGCACTGATTTTCCATGGTTCTGGTAAATAAGACTGGATGTACTCAAAAGGACTCTTGACAAGCCCTGTCCTGGACATGGGAATGTAAAAGCTTTCATGCTCTGTGCAATTTGTCTTCAATCAGAAGAGTTCAAACTTGAATCAGAAGAGTAAAGCATGACAAGTTAAAGTCTTTACTGTGCTGTAAATTGTGTTTTTTTTTTACTCTTTTACTCGTTACTGTAAAGACGTTATAAATGAAATAAAATGTATATAAACCTTTATTTTGACTGTAACTCAGCAGCTGGGTTGTTTCATCAGAGACAGGCTTAACCCAGCATACAGTATTAAAAATGACCTAGCAACTTAGTTACAAAAAAAACTACCCAGCACCTGGGTAAAAAATATTAAAAATAACCCAATAAAATGACCCAACTAGTTGAACCCAGCATTTGGGTTAATAAAAATAACCCGGCACCTGGGTAAGAAATATTAAAAACAACCCAATAAAATGACCAAACAGGTTGAACCCAGCATTTGGGTTGAAAAAAAGAAAGAAAGAAAAACAAAATTTTTTAAAGTGCACATGACAAATTTCACAAATTCGCATTTTTGTAGTTTACACGGTTCATTTTCAAAACCTTGCACTTTGAAACTCAATATTTAAAAATTAGCATTTTCCGGCCCCCAAAACACCATTGTCATGTAAATAAACAGCCAAAATGCATTAAAAAAAATCTAATTTTGGTTGAAAATGGTGTCATGTAAACTCCTTGTGAGTTCTATTGTGTAGGTCCCTCTTATGCTGCCAAAACAGCTCTGAATAGTTAAGACGTAGACTTCACAAAACCTCTGAAGGTGTCCTGTGCCACTATTATTCTGCTGAAAGAGGCCACTGCCATCAGGGAATCATTTCCATAAAGGAAAGTATGTGGTCTGCAACAGTTTTTAGGTAGTATGTGTCAAAGTAACAACCACATGAATGCCAGGACATAAGCCAAAATGTTTTCAACACATTAAATTCAAAACCTGATTGTTCACTTGCTGCCTAATGTATCTCACTCATCGGCAGTCACTATTGGAACAATATAATCAATGTTATTCACTTCACTTGTGAGTGGTTTTAATGTTGTGGCTGATCAGCCTATGTGTTAATCAAACCAAACCTAATCATGTAATCAGTTTGTGATATACAAGATATATTCTTTAAAACATAAGGCTACAGCTGTCTCCTCAGGTTATAACAGTATGCTGGTGCTAATTCCCTTACCTCCAGGCTTCTGGCCAAAGTGCAACCTGTGACAAGAATAATAGCTTAGATCTAATTATCTACTTTACGTTATTGAGAGTGAATTGTTTTAACACACTTACCTTCCTTCCCTAAATCATTGCCAAAATCACTCATAAGGTGTGCTTAGAAAATCAATCACAGATAAATAGAAATGGTGCACCGAGGTGCAGATGAAGGTTTTTCACCAGTGTTTGGCTAACACAGTGTGTAAGATTATTTTGAGGGAACGTGATTTGAAAGATGCTCTTAACAACTCAAGATTTACCATAGTTATGAGATCAGGTCATATGAGACGAGTGTCACCAAAGACGTTCACTTTCTGGCCTACTGTGGACTCCTAATGAATTTATTATTATAATATTATGTGCAGATTATGTGTTATTTGTATTGACCAAACATGAATGGATCCCTCAGCTTACCTAAGAATAAATAACAGTTCTAACATAGAATCTTAGAACTCTTAGAGTTATTCTGTGTTGGACTCATACAGCTACTCCTAGATGCTTTAAAATATCAGAGATCTGCACCAGTGAAATCAGACTTTGTGGTGACTGAGCTAATATACTTAACCAATGACTTCTGGCAAGTACAACTCCCTTGCAGAGGTAATAGATCTGATTATCCAATTCAAGTGAATTTTATGACCCACCCCCTTTGCTCTCTCTTTTTAGCCAATCACCTGTTGTTTAGCTAATTAAATGGTATGCAGTGTTTTCTGGGTAAATAGCAGCTGGCAAGATGCATTTCTCCAGTTGGTGCTCAAAGCAAAGAGTTCATTGTTTTACCCTACAGAGCCTCCCTATCCAAATTAATTCCTCTTCTTTAATGCTTCTTTATTGCATCTTCTTTAAAAAAAAAAAAAACACTAATCGGATTGCTTCTTTATTTGCTGATGTTAAACTTTAATTTAGTAAACTATATTAATACTTTGTTTGGCTTAAGATGATAAAAATGAAACAAAATCTTAAAGTCCCCCTGTAGTCAAAATTTGTATCCCTTAAAACTGATCTTTGATCATCAAAATGATTCGCGCCCACGAGCACATGCGAGTGAAGTGCAGACAGCAATGCGGGAGAGGTGCATCTGACTCCGGGCTACTTTTACACTGTTGCCGCGGGTTACTTTTCAAGTTAGCGAGAAAATACTCAGCAATGGTGTTGATTAATGGACATGGTTTGTCTAAAAGCATATTAAAAACACCACATAGACAAATAAACAACATAAAAATCTTGATTTTCAGTACAGGGGTACTTTAATATTACATTGTCTGTTGACTTGAGTCTCCAATTTCAAAGGGAAGATATTAACAGTGTAACGCATTACAGTTTTCCCATTTATTGACTGACAGGTCTCTTGTCCCCATGTTGAGAAAAATTGGGAGTAAGATGTTACTTCTAGAAAAATTGTGACCATAAATGAATTCATCTAAAAAAAAAATGAGAATAAAAACAGTGAAATGCAATTCAGAATATGACGCAAACCTGCAATACTTAAATGATAAATAACACAAATATACTTTATGTATTAAATGCCGTTATTATTAAACAGTGTCTTTGCTGCTGACCTTCGATGATCCATTTCAACCATACTAATAAGCAAAAATTACTCTAGATAAACATTTGTACTTTTTGTTATTGCTGAAGTGTGTTGAACTTTCTTTTTCTGCATTCTACTGCACGGGCGTGAATTTACTTTTCCTTCAGCCTGAGGTTTATTCATTTAATTTTTTGTTGTTACGTTTGCCAAAATAGAACTTTTTATATTAAAAACAAACAAGCAAGCCCTGCCCAGATTTAAAAAGTACCACAAAAGTAACATAACGCATTACTTTCCATAAAAAGTAAATGTAATTAGTTACTTTTTTAGGGAGTAACGCAATATTGTAATGCATTATTTTTAAAAGTAAATTTCCCCAAGACTGGATATTAATACTGAACCAAAAATGTAACATAAATTCCAATTTAATGCAGATGTTTGGTTCAGTAATTAATAATCATTTGCAAATTGTAGTCAGTAGCAGCCTAGTCCATGCTGGCAGGACCTCCATATACCTGTGGCCCCTTCACTGGTCCATGTCATGGGATGTGTTTTAACTGTAATCCAATTCAACATGTTGCAGCCCGTTGCAAAGGCCTAATGCCATTACAAATTACATTTGCTCCTCAAATAGCATCTTCAAATGAAGGTGCTGATTCACCTGCAATCAAAGACATGTCATTTCTATTTATGCTGGTGTTGTGTGACTGAATTGTATTTCCAGTACCTTCACTAAAATTAAATGTTTAATATTATTTTAATAGATTATACACCCTTTTTCATATATATCGAATTTAGTAATTTAAGTAAAGCTTATGACAACATCTTGAGTATTAGTAGTAGAAATATTGCAGAGTTGTAGTTGTAAAATCACCTGGAAGGTCCTTTCTATCCACCATTCATTGTCCAAACCACTTGTCCTCTGTAGGGTCACAACGATGCTGGATTTTATCCAAGCATCTTAGGCCACAGGCGTGGGAAACACCTTGGACAGATGGCCAGTCCATTACAAGGACCTGGAAAGTCCCTTTATTTTTGATTAATGTCTTATAATATTATATCTGATTGCACTTTAAATACCGATTAATCAATGGCACTGTACTAGAAAAGTTCATTTAATTGATTTGATGCTGGTAAATGTTGTATTGTCCAATTAACACATCAGCAGTTTACTTAAGTGCCATCTGTTTTGGTGTGGATTGCCAAAACATTCATCACTTGGCAAAATTGACTTTCTAATTGAATGAATTAAACATTGTCATGCTGATAAATATTGACCCAAGGATTTTCAAATAATTCACAACTTAAACTCTTATAGTGTATTATTTGTTTTGAAAGCCTTTATAATAATCAGGTTTTGTACCTGCAAGATTTATATAAAATCAAACACAGCTAACCTTATGCTTGTGGCTTAAAATGCATTTGTAATTGCTATGATAAAACAGAAATAAAAAAAAATCTTTAAAAACAATATCATCAAAATATTACACACTTTTAACATGTTAAATATTCACTAAATGTGCTTGAATGAGACACTCCACCCACCAAAAGTGCCACCTTTGTTAAATTACTGTCAAATTTCAACTAGAGTTTATGTTTTTTACTGGGAAATATTTGTATATATATGACCGTGGACCACAAAAGCAGTCATAAGGATCAATTTGCTGAAATTGAGATATATACATAATCTGAAACCTGAATAAATAAGCTTTCCACTGATGTATTGCTGGTTATGATAGGACAATATTTGTCTGAGATACAACTAGACCAGTCTCAACTTTTGAGAAAAATCACCTTTAAGGTTGTCCAAATGAAGTTCTTATCAATGCATATTACTAATAAAGCATTTGTTTAAATATATTCACGGCAGGAAATTTACAAAATATCTACATGGAACATGATCTTGATGATTTTTGTCATAAAAGAAAAGTCTATAATTTTGACCCATACAATGTATTGTTGGCTATTGCTACAAATATCACATCATAAAACTCCATTCTAGTTTAATACTTAATTTTCGAAAAAATGTAATAACTTGCATTTGTATGCATTTTTCTACAAATTGAGAATTCCACAATCTTGTCTGTATTTGCATATATCAAAATTATATCGATTATATGACTTTTAAAACAACTTTTAAAGGTCACAGCTAAAGACAATGATTTTCACGCTTAAGCAGGACATAAGTGTGGACAAACAGGAAAGAGCCTGTCCCATCTGTCAGATTAACATCTCTGAAGTGTGTCAACACCTTCAAGGAGGATTTTCAGCCACAAGTAGCTTGTGATTATCCCATTACAGGCACAAAAAGGCCCTGACAAGCTGTTAACACTATTGCTGTTTGCATCCTCTCCTAATGCCTCAATCCTGCCTGATTGGATTCACACCTTCTACGCAATAGCAAAGCCTTTCTCATGTTGAAGGACCAGAGCCAAACCAAAGCATGCACATGGCAACTGAAGTAATGTTCTCTAGAATGCACACCATCCACAACTCTTCCCGTGAAGATTTTTTAAATATTTTATATGTAATTATATAAGTAATATTATTGTTAATTTTTTATTATATTTTTTTTAAATATATATAATTTGGGTTTGAAAGAATGTGCAACCAATGTTTCTAAATTAAAAACAGCTCCTAACCCAGAAAGGCTGACCTAGATGTTGTCCCGGATGTTGTTAAATTTTATGGTACCGCATTCATTTTCCCAGCAAGTTTAGTGCACACTGACAGCTTGAAACCTAATTATGTTTCATATTCATATATACATACAACACCAAATAAAGCAGCACACATAGTGTTGAATATATATATATATTTTTTTTTAATTATACCAAACTTAGCAAGCACCACCATTCAGAGGTTTGGCATTGAAAAGTTTTTATGCAATTAGTTAAGCTGAATTTATTTGATTAAAAATACACTGTAAAAAACAATTTGTTGAGTCAACTTAAAACAATTTGTTACCTGGCTGCCTTTAAAATTTTTAAGTTCAGTCAACTCAAAAAAGTTCAGTCAACTTGAAATGTTAAGTTGTACTAAGTGACAACTTATATATTTGAGTTGATTCAACTTAAAAAAAAAACTTTTTGTTTGTTTTTTTACAGTGTATAGTAAAACTGTAATATTGTTAAACTGTTTTATATTTTAACATATTTTAAAATGTAATTTATCCCTGAATTTTCAGCAGCCATTACTCTATCATCACATGATCCTTTAAAAATCATTTTAATATATGACACCTGGACCACAAAACCAGTCATAAGGTTCAGTTTTTTAAAATTGAGATTTATGCATCATCTGAAAGTTGAATAAATAAGCTTTCCATTGATGTATGGTTTGTTGTTAGGATAGGACAATATTTGGCCGAGATACAACTATTTGAAAAATCTGGAATCTGAGGGAATCTGAGAAAATCACCTTTAAAGTTGTCTAAATGAAGTTCTTAGCAATGCATATCACTAATCAAAAATTACATTTTGATATATTTACAGTAGAAAATTTACAAAATATCTTTATAGAACATGATTTTTACTAATATCCTAATGATTTTTGGCATAAAAGAAAAATCGCTCATTTTTACCTATACAGTGTATTGCTGGCTATTGCTACAAATATACCCGTGCTACTCACAACTGTTTTTGTGCTCCAAGGTCAAGTTTTTCCCTTTTTTTTAAACACTCAGTAAAAGTACTAATTTCTTTCAAATAATAATAAAACATGACATTTGACCCCAAACTACTAGATGAGAGTGTATATGTTTCACATTATATTTGGGACACATCTGGTGCTCTAAAAGCTTTTTCGCCTTGTTACAAATGAGATTGGGATTGCTCTGAGCAAAACTGTTAGAAAAGGATAGTTAGATGTAGGTGAGAAGAAAATCGGCGTGGGAGGTTAAAGGTGTGAAGAGAATGTAAAAAGTCACACGTCACTTAATAGGGATTAGCCTCTAAACAGTGTGTTTGGCATCTTAGCGCTCAAGGGCTTATCACAGATCCGACTGTGCAAAAAAGCCACCATCATGAACAGGAAGTTGTGCCGGCCACAAAGCTCAAACCAGGTCAGCGTTCAGTCTATATGCAATTACCCTAATGGCCCAGTTGAATGTGCAAACCTTATATCACGTGCCTATTCAGTGATGTAACTGTAAACTGACACATATACACATTTCATATTGAAGGGATAGTTCAGTCAAAAATAAAAATTCTTTCTTTCTTTTATTATTTATTCACCATCATGTTGTTCCAAACCTGTATGAACTTTTTTGGTTCCACAGAAGAAGGCAAATCATACAAGTCTGAAACGACATAAAGGTCAATGATGCAAATTTTTCATTTTTGGCTAAACTATCCTTTTAACAAAAAAGAACATTTGTTAACATTTATTTTGTAATAGAGCTACAGTACATAATACAGTTCACATACAGTACATATTTTAAAAACGTTTCCTCATGTAATATTCAGATATTTAAATCACACATGCATCAACATATGAATGTCATTACATTTAAAAAAGTATCATAACCTGACATTTATTTTAAAGAAAGACTGCAAAAAAAGAGTTTGAAATCATAAAGTATACTGTTCAAAATGTAAACAGATGTCACTTGATGTTTTGTTATCCAGTGCAATGACATTCAGACATTTCTTAGGTTTGACTCATGTTTCCAACTACTTTTTGAGTCACAATGTCTATCTATATTTTGCACAGAACTATGAACTCCTAAATATGAACTTTTTTATTTTTTAAAAAGTCATGTGTGTCAGATGAGGAAAGCTGGAAGCAATTTGCGGTGGATTGAGGAAAAGTCCTTTAATCTCAGATTGGTATGGGGCCATATAATCACCTTGTTTAGTCACCTTCACTTAGAAGCTGGACAAGCTTTCCCTGATCTCATTATGGGGCTGTGGTCACATTTACCCTACTAAGGCCTGCATATCAGACCAAAAGGACATTCAAGCCCCCTGAACTATTTCCTTGCTCTTTCAATTACAGTCTTTCTATCAAACTACACTTGGGTCCCTTAGCTGAGCAAAAATTCCAAACCTTTGATTTCTGTACATACACTACTATTCAAAAGTTTGGGGTCAGTAAGATTTTGACATTTGACAGTTTGACATTAAAACTGACATTCGACTAACTACAAGTAACTTTGCAACTACATGTCAACTAACTCATAGGTCAACTACTTGTGAAAAAAGTTACTTATAGTCATCAGAATGTCTGTTGGGGAACCATGAAATAAAAATGTTAGCAGTCCACTAATAATCTAATGAATGGCAGTTAACATGTAAATACAAAATTAAAAATAAGCAGAATGTCTACATAAAGTCTTACCTAAATAGATTTTATGCTAATGAAAGATTCCATCTATAAAACAAAAACAGCAGTAGTGCTGCTTAATATTTTTGTGCAAATCGTGATAGATTTTTCCAGGATTGTCTAATAAACAGAAAGCTAAAAAGAACAGCATTTATTTGAAATATGTTATAACAATTAATAAATTAAAATAAAATAAAGAAAAACGTTACTTACTGACCCCAAACCTTTGGTAGCGTAGACCTACTGCAAACATTGTACTGACAGTTCTGATAATATTTTTGCCTAATCCCTTTGCAAATAATAATTCCTCAACTCGACCAGAGAATTAACAACAAATAATGGGTTTATGCCAAATAAGCCACATTTTAGCAGACACAACCTATCTGAATATTAGTGCTTATGGTGGTTATGGCCCTGGGTCTATTAACTGTCCAGTAGATGGAGCTATACAACAATCTCTGCAACTTGCATGGAGACAAAAATACACTTCTTATATCCAGCAGGTGGTGCATTCATTCACCTTTGGACAAGCTAAGACAACTGTCTAGTCCTTCAAAAGGAAGAAGGGAAAAAAAACAGTTCCATGCAGTCAGTGCTGTGGGCATGTGAAGGTTTATGACCACCCATTTGCAGTCTGATTTTGATGAGTTTTTTTTTTCTTTTTAAGCCTATATCATTATGTTTAAATGTTTATGTAGGTTCATTGAGAAGTTCATTTAGTGTCATTGCTGTAATGTCATTAGTTACCCAGCAGATGGCAATCTTGTACGTTAGTCTAGGAAAGTGTATCGAAATCTTGTCAGTAATTTGTCTAACCCCAACAAAACATAACAGAAGAAATTATTACATAAAACTAAAAACAATAAAATTGTTTAATAAATTTAATCTTGTAAAAAAAACGTGAACACAGAAATAACAATAGTTCTACTATACATCTGCACATTTGTATACTAACAACTCTCAGTTGTAATTTTCACATTTTATACACATATACTCCACTCTCACAGGGAAAACTGAAAAGCGTAACAAAACCCTTTTTGTGGTAACACTTTACATTTATAAAAGGCAAACAAGTTTTTTTCCTGTCAGTTCTTTTGACATACACATACATATGAAATTATTCTCCGTATGACCTTTTTCATGTAACTGTATGATCAATTTAAAAAACTGTTGCTTTGATACACATTTCAATATTTAACCATCATATGATCACAAAGCTGCAACCATGTCTTGAAGATGAGGGACCAATTTTTATTTTATTTTTTTAGGGAAAAAAATAGAAGAGTGTAGGAAATCCTTTAATTCTAGTTGGGAAGTAATAATTTTGTATTATTAAAAAATAACATTTTAAAAATGCACACATTCACTCTTATTTATATGGCTAATATGTTGAAAATGCAAAATGTTTCTTGTCTCAATCATGTAAATGACACCATATTTCCATTTAAACTGGCGAAATTTGAGTAGTTTGTTTCACTGGATGCTACGCACGTCCTGATTTTGCTGAGTTAGATGTGTTCCTGGGTCAACATATTTTGTTGACCCTGGAACAACATTTTAATCCAAAAATTTAATCTTCACCACATCCCTACACCTAAACCTAACCTTACCCATGAGTAATCCCTAAAATCAGAGAAAATGATAGATGATTGACACTGATGTACAAGCACTAAACACTGATTGTAAGCCTAAACTTCACAAAAACTGTTTTTTCAAATCTGACTGGTTAATCACCATGTTGTTCCAGGGTCAACAAAGATGCTGATCCAGGAATATGTCGTACTTGGTAAAATCAGGTTTTGCTGATGTTACCATCGTTGTCAAATATTAAATGTTTTGCTACTTCAATCTCACCTCACTCTCTTTTAATATTAAAACTGACACTTGATGCTGAAATTCAGACTCTGCTTCTTTGAACATGAACAGTAAACATCTCCTACTTAAATCTGATTGGCCATCTTAGTCCTTTTGACACTTTTGTACATTTTAAAGTTGAAAAATACCTTTTTGTCATTCGAGCAACAAACAGATTGCTGTGTAATGGAGTATAACAGAGCAATGCAAGAATTTCAAATTGTAGGGAGGGGACAATGTGGCCATTTCTAATTATTGAGGTGGACTTTTCCCCCCTCACTGTCTATGGTGGTTACAGTCCTGGTTTATTACAATGACAATGGGTTAACAACGCTTGTCACAGATCAGTAGGCTAAATACAAGGCTAAAATGATGGACAAATCAGACAATGTCTCTGTGAGGTAATAAGTTGGGTGTATGAACAGTTCGTAAAGTCAATAGGTCTGTGAAGGTCTCAAAAGTAACAGTGTTTAGCTTCTGTTTTGGACTTTTAGGATCTGGCAGGTCTTCAGCAGGAGTACACAAGACTCTCACTCTCTAATATGAAAAATGTTTTTAAAAATGATGCACAGGGTTAATTATTTTAAAAATAAACTAGAAAAATCAGAAATTAAATTAACATTTTAAAACAAATAAATACATACAAAAATTCACATATATTTAATATAAGCTGTCAAAAAAAGAGTTTCTTATGGGCTTTACCTGTCGCATAGACCCTGGAGTGGTGCCGACCAAATAAATCATCCACAGTGGAACTAGTAGGGTGGAGGAAAGGGTGAAGAAGCCACCAATCGCGTAACCCCACCAGGGGTACTCATACACATTGTTGAACTTCAAAGGGGTGTATTTAACCAAGGAGAAGATAAACGTTCCCTAAATAGACAGGAAAGAGAATGATGAGCAATGGGGAGCCATCAGTTAGTTTGGTATGCTTTGTCACATTTAGTCTGTGCACAAAGTCTCAGAATAGGAGAAGGTCTTTCTTGTGTTTTGAAGTGTTGTCAGTTTAAAAACATACACAAGTGACAGGTGTCAGACACAGACTTACAGGTGGCAGACAAACCTCTTCCTACCTCTACACACTGCTTTGAGGATAGTGTGTCACAGTATTAAAATAAAGAGTTAAAGGGTCATGAAACCCCCATGTTTCAGCACTGGTTAGTTCTCATCACAGTTTTAAAAAATGCTGTGGAGCGGAGAGGGAAGTGGGGAGAGAGTCAACTTTGGGTTGACTACACCTCAGAGAAATCTCAGAAAAAGTAGTTCAGGGTTTCATGAACCTTTAAACATATGTTTTGGTTTAAAAAGGCTCAATTTCAAAGGATTTAAATGATACTCACTGTGCATATAGCTGGTGTTAGATATTTCCAGCAGCACTTCATGAAGGGCCAGGGCCGATATCCAATCATATCCTCAATGCTATCATAGAGACAGTCTGCACCTGAAACATAACTCAAAAGTTTATAAACCTCAGAAGTGCTTTGTAAATCACTTTATCACAATACTTTCTGTTCTCTTGTAATGTGCTAGGAATTTCATACACTTTGCAGATGCTCTAATTATTTCAACAGGTCACCAGAGCTGCAAATGCAAACATGTACCATTCACTGTATATATTATCTGCACATTGCTTTTTCTTTACAGAGTCAAATAAATGATTTACCATATACCCATCCAACACAGATGGACTGAAGGATGGCAAAAGTCAGAAGAGTCATTCCACTACAGGCGTAATAGTCAAAAAGCTGGAAGACATACAGGCCACCCTGAGAAAACAGAAAAACTAAAAATTACAAGTACTGCAGTTGTGGTTTTTGTCATTTTTGCATTCTCATTTGTTACTCTCACCTCTGTTACCATTAGCAGACCAGCAAGGAAGCTGGCAGCACATATGAAGAGGAGAAGAAATTTACGCCGATGCCCAATTTGGAAGAAGGAGGGATACATATCTGAGATAGCTGTTACCAGGGCTTCATGATAAACAAACTGATACAATAATTGGAAAAAGCTTTAGTGTATTCATACTATGATATAATGAATTAAACATAGAACAATACTTTGTATTGCTTCTTGTATTTACCTCACTATCCAGTCCCAGGAATATGATCATGATGAAGAAGAAGATTGCCCATAACTGAGGCAAGGGCATCAAAGCTACAGCACGGGGGTAAGCAATGAACGCCAAACCAGGACCTGCCACAAACAAAAGCCATTAAGTGAATCCTGTTTTATTTAAAAAGTTCACCCAAAAATAAAATTCTGTAATTAATTACTCATCCTCAAGTGGTTCCAAACCCATTAGACCTTTGTTTATCTTACTGCACAATTGAACACAAATTAAGGTATTTTTGATGAAATCCAAGAGCTTTTTGACCCTGCATAGAAAGCAGTGCAACTGACACATTCAGGGCATGCATCTTGGTACTCTTGTGAATACACGTTAAAGACTGACAGGGAAGAAACTGTTGAATAAAGTTGTTATTTTTGTTTTCTTTGTGCACAAAAAGTATTCTCATAGCTTCATAAAATTAAGGATGAACCACTGATGTCACATGGACTATTTTTACAGTATCTTTACTGCCTTTCTGGGCATTGAACATGTCAGTTGCGTTGCTGTCTATGCAGGGTCAGAAAGCTTTGGATTCATCAAAATTATCTTAATTTGTGTTCCAAAGATGAATGAAGGTCTTGCAGGTTTGGAACGACATGAGGGTGAGTAATTAATGACAGAATTTTCATTTTTGGGTGAACAATCCCTTTAAATATTCCCACAACCCAATATGTACATGTAATGTGAATGCCAGTGTTTAATAGTACAAAAAAGTCTATTTGTATATAATTTTTATAATGGTTATATAGGTTTTGCTTTATTTTGCACCCAGCGATCCGACATAAGATGATTATTATGTATGTATTATGTATGCTTATTTTATGCTATAACCTTCACTTGCTTTACAAGACCTCAAGCCTAATTTATGATTTTTACCTGACTCTGCAACCATTGAAATATCCATTCCCTGTTCATCTGCCATGAAGCCCAGAACGGAAAAAATAGCAAAACCAGCAACAAAGCTAGTTAAGCTATTGAGCAGACACAAGTAAACACAGTCTCTGAAAGACAAATGTTTTTTAATGTAAGTGCAACTGGCAATATACTGCTGATGTGGCGATTGTGATATTAGATGATCTAAAGGTACCTGTAGCAGTTATTGTCATATTTGTTGTAGCTTCCCAAAGCAGTGAGTACTCCTGTACAAACTCCATAGGAGTAAAATATCTGACTACCTGCATCCATCCACACCTAAAACATCAAATATTGTTTTCAAATTCAAAAAATCTAAATTCAACATCACAAATTGCCAATATTTTTAGTCAACAAATGGCAAAAGAGAGCAGCTCAGTACCTGTGGGTCTGTGAGCCGTGTTGGATCAGGGTAGAGGTAGAATATGATCCCATTCTTTGCTCCAGGAAGAGTAAGTCCACGGACCAGCAGCACGACCAACATTAAATAGGGAAAAGTAGCAGTGAAGTACACCACCTGAAAATAAGAGGAAGACCGTTCAGCAAGTTCCTGTGCCTAAAGTGCTACAGAGTGGAGATGGCAACACCAAAATATTCGGTTTGATTCCCATAGTGCACACATACTGACAAATGTATATCTTGAATGCACTGCAAGTTGCTTTGGATATTAAAAAATATCTGCCAAATCATTTAGTGTAGGATTAGTACATTCCACTTCCAGCCACAAAGCTAGTTAAGTTACATTCACTTTGTGTTACACAGCTTAACAAAATTCTGACCTTGCCTGTGGACTTCACTCCCTTCCATACACAGAAGTAGCAGATGATCCAGGCCAGCAGGAGGCAGAGTGCCAAGTCCCATCTAACATTACCAATCTGTTCTATACCCTCAGACAAGCCCAAAATTCTTCTCCTGTAGGCGAAAAATATGGAATCACATTCTGTGATTTTAATTAGCTGGATTTGTTTTGGTATCTTGTGTTGCCTTAATTGCATAATTCTAATAAGCATGTATCTGGTTTAATGAGGTGCTGTTTCCAACAACTTACTCCCAAAACTCAATAACAGGAGATGAGCTTTTCTCTGGTGAATATTCCGTAATGTTGCTTTTGCTGAACTCTCTGCAGTTCTCTAAATAAAGAAGGCAGTGGTTATTCAAACAACACATCCCAGTATTATGATAATTCACACTGTTATGCATGAGATACCTGTGTTCCAGTAGTTGTTGCAGCTCGCCCATGGCAGCTCTGAACTGAAGGATGAAAAAAGGTAAAGGAAAGCCCAAGCAAGAATTATGATGTAATAGACTCCAGTATAGAGGACAACGACTTGGCTGCCATAACCGAGACCTGTGAAAACATAAAAAGTATAAAGTGAAGTAAAAAGCAATACATTGGTATTGAAAAGTCACTGTATTGTCACCATTGTTCACCTTCGAACAGTGGACAGATCTTCCTCCAGCATGTTATTCCACCCTGGCTGGTGAACTGACCCAGCGAGGTCTCCAGAAAGAAAAGTGGAATCCCACAGGTGAAGAGAAACAGCACATACGGCACAAAAAATGCCCCTGTATGGCAGAATGATTTATTAAAACTCAGCAAACATAACAAAACACAATATGCAATATACAAAAAAAAAAAAACAATATACACATAAAAACCCCTGCAATATATACCAAAACACTGTGAAAGATTTTATTTATAGTCAGCGAAAATAAAATGGTCTAAAAAGAGGAAATTATTCAAAACAGGGTGTTTGCAAATTATTGTTTGAATTCAAGGTAGTTTATATGACAAAATGACAACATGCGTTTAAACAAAAATACCTTATTATACCTTATGAACCAATTCTAAAGCAAGTATATGTAAGTATATAAGTCTCAATAATGATCATTTTTAATAATTTAAAAATGTTGCAATTTAAGCATGACAACAACGTATATACATATACTACGGTTCAACATTTTTAGCTTACTAAGATTTTTTTAAACAAACCTGTAAAAACAGTTGTGTTGTAAAATATTACTGGCGTTAATAATACCTGTTTTAAAAATGTATATGTTTTAAAATGTAATATAATCCTGTGATGACAAAGCTGAATTTTTAGCAGTCATTACTCTAGTTTTCAGTCTCACATGATACTTCAAAAATAAATAAATAAATAAAAATTATAGAATTTTTTAGATAGACATTTTTGTAACAATTTAAGCATTTATCAGTTTTATGTGTCCATGCTGAATAAAAGTATTCTTTTTTTTTTATTATTATTTAAATAATCTTAAACCCAAACTTTAAGAACAGTAGTGCACATTAATAAGTTCTTATGCAACATATTTCAGGCCAGATTCAAATGTATCCAATAAACAATGAGCTATATATCATGTCACGTTAGTGTTTTTTTTTAAAAACAGAACACACTTGTTTATGTATTCATACCACTGAGGATCTTGTAAATCTTCACACAAATGTGAGCTCACAATGGACTGTTTTTCCCTAGAGAAACAGCACCAGATCAGTGTTTATTGTGGATGTGGATATTTTATGCCAAAAACACAATGTTTGGCACTGATCTTAAACCCTGAGACCAACATCCCAAAATATTAATATTCAAATTATAACAATCCACTATACAAAAGCCTCTCTTATAATATCTAAAAAGCAGGATATTTTATCTTCTGTATATCTGAGACTTTGCAACATTTTAAGACAAAATATTATTTTCTATTAAAAATATATGGTAACTCAGAAACACCATAATACAAGATTAAATATAAATTTGCACTCACCCCCGCCATTCTTGTAGCACAAATAAGGAAACCTCCACACATTTCCCAGGCCAATGATGTGCCCTGCCACCGCCAAGAGAAACTCCAACTTATTAGCCCACTGCTCTCTTTGCTGGGGTTTAGGTCTGGGCTGCACTAGGGCACCATTCATGAGGTTTAACTTCACCTCTGGCCTTGAGCTATGCTCCATAATGCTAATGATGGGTTGATAAACATATATTATATACACAAATATAGTTGTCATGTAACATATTTAAGGCATACTGAAGAAAGGGGCCCATATGTGTTTGGGGTAGATGTGGGCCCCCTGAGCCCATCTGTAGGAAATGATAATATCAATAAACTCTGCAAACAGCTGTGCATGATTGCATGTGTTTTTTCACACGCCTTTACCTCACAGCAAACTAATGATAGAGCAGTTGTTGTCTATTGGAATATATGTCCACTTTTGGATCTTTCATTATACATATATACAGTCGAAGTCAAAAGTTTACATAGGCCTTGCAGAATCTGCAAAATGTTAATTATTTTATCAAAATAAGAGGGATCATGGGACAAAATGCATGTTATTTTTCTATAGTACTGACCTGAATAAGATATTTCACATATAGTCAACAAGAGAAAATAATAGTTGAATCCACAGCTGTGTTTTTTGTTTATTTGTTTTAGTGATAGTTGTGTATGAGTCCCTTGTTTGTCCTGAACAGTTAAACCACCAGCTGTTCTTCAGAACAATCTACCTGTTTAACTAAACAAAAAAACACACACACACAGCTGTGGATCATTCAGGTAACAACACAGTATTAAGAATCAGGGGGATGTAAACTTTTGAACGAGGTCATTTTTATAAATTTAACTATTATTTTCTATTGTGGAATATATGTAAACGTCTTTTATGTGAAATATCTTATTCAGATCAGTACTATATAAAAAACGACATGCATTTTGTACGATCCATCTTATTTTGGTAAAATAAGCTGCAAGGTGTATGTAAACTTTTAACTTCAACAATATCTATAAATGTAATGTTTTGTCTAGATGTTTCCTGTTTAATATTCTCAGGAGCCTTAAAATTGCACATACTCCCTTGCATGATACAAAAAAAAAATTGCACTTCTACTGTAATTGCAGTTAATGAATTTAAGTCAGTTATTACATTTAAATTAGTATGTTTTATCAAGTTTTGGGTGTTTTTGAATATATCTCATTCAGAAATACCATGCTTCTACACCTGTCACGACAATCAGATCTTTAAAAGCCTGAAGGGTTACATGTCATTCTTATCTTAAAAAAAAAAAAAAAAAAAAAAAAAAAAAACATTTGTATGTATATTTTATATATATATATATATATATATATATAAAGCAAATCAGCTCGATGACAACTGATGAATATATGTTTAAAAAGGAATTGGATAAGTAAAGTGCTTACCTGTTGTGGGCATGGTTTTACTTCGAATGTACATCTGAAACCATGCTTGTTTTTATTTGTTTTTCAAAAACTACAGTACATCTGCTGTTTCACTACAAGAAGGTGTCATATAATAATGCAACAAAAGAGTAATCAAAATATACCTTTGATTTGAAGTATCCGTCTTGTATGTCTCTTTTATGTAGTGCCTGTATCTAGGTTAGCAGTTCAAAATAATGTCCTCAAAGAGAATGCCTGAGGAGTGGCCAAACCGGCTTCAAGAGCTCCTGAACAAGGACTGCTAGTCCTGAGCTGCTGGTCTATAACCGGGTTTATTATTCTCTGCTTTACAAAAGATGTGAACAAGACCATGCCATGATTAGAAGCTGTGTTTGGGTCTTGTGTGTCCCCCTGTTTTATAGCATGTTTTTTCAGAGATAAAACAGAAATGTCTTATCAGTAGAGCAACTGCATGCCAACCTATTGGTTTTTATTTCCTACTCTACCCTCACTGGCTATTTCTAGATCTTTCTCCATCTTTGAGATAGTCTGACAACTTTGCAATAAGTTCAGCACTGTTCTCTCTAAGCTGAATTACTAGTAACTGGACACCAAACCATCTGCACTGTCAAATGCATTCAGACAAGAAAGAATGCTGAAATACCTGAATCAAATGTGTTCTGTTTGTGCTTCATTAAGCATTGTGTAATTTGCTGCACAGTATGCCATTCTCCCATCATAATCCTCCAAAACTACTCATTTAAGTGAGGGTACTTGTAGAACTCAGTTAAATGAAACACATTAGGCCTACATACACTACCATTCAAAAGTTTGGGGTCAGTAAGACTTGTAATAGTCTTTAAAGAAGTCTCTTATGCTCATCAAGGCTGCATTTATTTGATTAAAAATATAGAAAAAAAAACAGTAATATTGCAAAATGTTTTTGCAATATAAAATAATGTTTTTTATTTTAACATACTTTAAAATAGAATTTATTCCTGTGATGAAAAGCTGAATTTTTATCAGCTGTTACGTGTCTTAAGTCTTAAGTGTCACATGATCCTTCAGAAATCATTCTAATATGTAGATTTATTATTAGAATGATCAATGTTGGATAATATCAACAGTTGTGCTGCCAAATATTTTTGGACCTGTGATTTTTTTTTTTCAGGATTCTTTCATGAATAACAAGTTTAAAAAGTACAGTGTTTATTCAAAATATAAATATTTTATAACAATGTAAATTATTTATTATTAACTTTTAATAAACTTTTAATTATTAACTTAATACATCCTTGGTGAATAAAAGTATTAATTTCTTAAAAAAAAAAAAAAGAAAAAAGAAAAGAAACAATAAAAATGTACTGACCCCAAACTTTCGAACGGCAGTGTAAATGCAGGTGGAATACAGATGCTGGAATACTGATCACAATCAATTCAATTTTTCAATGCTTAAAGAGAGTTTTAAGAAGAAACAGAATCGTTGTTGGTAAAAATCTAGCATTATTTCAGTACTTTAAAGACATTGCAGCCATACGTAGTCAGTGGAAACGCCATTATTACAAAATCAACAGTGTCCTCTTGCGGTTGACTATCAGAAATGCGTTTTGCTAACTACCGGCTAACCGGCATAGCTAACTACCAGCTTGACAAGAGCCTTGAAAGCTTCGTGAAAGCAAAAAACTTGTGTGTGCTTATCTTTAACAGTAAGGTTTTATCTCTGAAAGAAGGACAGGGGGACAATAACAACAGCTCAGAGAGAGAGACATGTATTTCTTACAGAGATGTATTGCTTATTTTGTAGTTGGCTTACCAACTAACTAGTGGGTTTGCTAACTAGACGGGGCGACAGGTTCCTGTAGCAAATGAAAAATGGAAAACTCGGAGTGGAACTACAGATTTCAGAACGTTTTGAGAGGGGAGGGGAACGCTATCGCTCCGTTCCATTCATTATCGGTGTTCCAGACCGGATTAAGGTCTGCGTTGCTTGGCGACCAGACGTGTGATGCTTTGCTGCTTTCACAACTCTTTTCGAACGCTAAGAATGATGTACAAAAAACTATAGAACGCAGTCGTGCTCGTATTATATTGCGTAATTACTGTTGACAGAAAGCTGTAAGCCTATCTGCATTAATACAAATGATAACAGATTATAAAACAAGGTTGTTTACTCGTTATTTGATCTACTGTAAATAAAAGTTATTTCGCAATTCGGCAACACAAATAACAAGATGAACGCATTTAGTAACATGCAGGCAGTCATGTATTGCTATAAAAGCTGTTGAGCTATAAGCCCCGCCTTGAGTTTAGACACTAACACACAGAGCCAAATACAAACACACACACGCACATGTGATTCTACACTCTCGGTTCTGTATGGACTCGTTTTCCCTTACGAGAGGTGGAGAGTATGAGAGGGGTGGGCTTCAGTGACTATTATAACGACCGAATCACGCCGAATTAAGCGTAACTTCATGGCCAAGGTAAATGCGGCAGACTTCCTGAACTTTTGACCGGTCGCCTGCATCAGGTAACAGCTCTACAGCTTTTATTATCGGTCTGCATTTGTTTCCACTGTTTTCTAATATACTCAAGGGTTGAGCGCTGAGATTAACTGCGTAGTTCAACTGTTTTCTATCTGGCTTTTGTTTATAGAAGTATTTCATTTGGCACCCGGCGTCTCCTCAGCGTGGGTTTGAACAGCACAAGTGTTCGGCTGCTGAATGTAGGCCAAAGGGCATGAACAAAAGCGCAATAACTGAGTGAGTTCCTCCTTCTGTGCATTCAGATCATCTGGGGCAATGTCTCCGCTCCTTGACGATAAACAGTTAGTGCGTCAAGATTGCCTTAAGTGCTGTGTGTAGTTATGATTATGTACAAGCAGGTTTATTTAATAAATGAAAACATATTTTTTAAACCTGCCTCACCCTTCTTAACATGGCACCTGTCACAATAAAATGAAAATGCTGAGTCAAATAGCAAAGAATTGATGACGGAGATATCGTTTTAAAATGTAGTTTAGAACAAAAGTGCCAAGCTCACAAGAGTGTTATATTTGCATTCATGTTGGTTTCACACATTCTAAAAAAAAAAAAAAAAAAAAAAAAAAAAAAAAAAATTAGAATTTTCTACAAATTCTTAAATATTTAAGTTTTTTATCTGCGTTATCAATATATTTAAAAATAAAACTATTTTTTGAAACCTCATGATTTTTTTTTTTATATTTATTTTTACATTTTAGAGTTACACACAAAAAGACCATCTGATCTATCTAAAATATTACTTTTCTTTAAAGGGTAAAAAAAATAAATAAATATAAATATGACCTTGACCCACAGTCCTAAGGGTCTGAAGGGGTCCTCTTTTGTCACATGACAAAAAGAAAAGCCTTGTGTTAATGACTTTGTTTTGGCGGGCGTTTTCTTTTTTTAGTAATATTAGTAATATTTTACTGTTGTTTCACTTTTTTATTTTCTTAAAGAAATAATAAACTGTGCCAAATACCAACATTACAACCTTAAATGACTAAATGATTTCTATAAAAAAAAAAAAATCTCCAGACAGTTACACCACCTAAAAATTTCAAAACGGCATTCGTTGTTGTTTAAAAGGTATTTGTAATATATTTCTAAATTTTTAGAGCAATACCATACACGTGCAAGTTGCAATGGTATTAAACGTGTATGCGAGATGTTTATTACATGCTGTTGTGAATTTTCTTGTCTTTTCCCACATGAACATTTGGCAGTATAAAGAAAGCAATGTTTTATCGTAACTTTAATAAATATCATTGAGATTTATACATCATCTAAAAGCTGAATAAATAAGCTTGCCATTGATAGGACAATATTTGGCCAAGATACAGCTATTTGAAAATCTGGAATCTGAGGGTGCAAAAAAATCTAAATATTAAGAAAATCGCCTTTAAAGTTGTCCAAATGAAGTTCTTAGCAATGCATATTACTAATCAAAATTTTTTTTTTAATATATTAACAGTAATAAATTTAAAATTTAAAATGGCCTCATGGAACATGATCTTTACTTAATATCGATAATTTTGACCCATACAGTGTATTTTTGGTTATTGATACAAATATACTCTTGCTACTTAAGACTGTTTTTTTTGTCCAGTGTCACATATTAGCTTAGACGATTATTTTAAAAGTTAGGTAATAGTGCGAAATGTCTTGAAAATTTTGGTTCTTGTTTTTTTTTCTTATATATCTTCTCCACAGACTCCCTGGAGTATCTTCACTGACCTCCAAGTGTCAGTGGGATCATTAAGAAAATGTAGCAGCCTGTTGCTTTTTCACATATTATAAGGGTCACAGCACAACAAAATGAGGGCAGGAGAAGGGAATGTGACTAAGCACCCTGCAGTGCCTCCTGTTTTGGGGACACAAGATTATTTCAGCTGTGAGGAGCTGTGCAAACAGCATGTACCAATTGCCCTCAACAATTTAAAAAAAAAAAAAAAAAAAAAAAAAAAAAACTTGATTTAATTTTTGTAATTCCTCCAACGAATTCTTTTTGAGAGCATTGATATGTACTCTGCATTCTGTCTCGTTAACAGTGTTTGTTTATAGACGCTCAAGGCTAAATGTCTGGGCCAACATTTAGTTTCTGTTAAATACGAATGGTATGGTCTTCAAAAGTAACTGAAGAAGCTATTTAGACATATACAAACAGTGACAAATGCATTTAAATACAGGTGTAAAGAAAATTCCAAAGATTATGCCCAACTTTAATGGAACATCTTCATTTATTGTTTCGACTATAAAATCTGGTGTTTCCAAAAATGTCTAGTCAAATCCATTGTGGCAAGTATGTTAACTAGATAACATAGTCACCCCCAAAGGTGTAGTTGATGTCTATCACACTGCTTAGGAATACTGGAAACTTGTTGTAACTGTGAACGTCATTATTTGAGTGCCTCACTGTCGGTGTAAGAGCTGGAACAACCAGATGGCTCTGAACAAAGACAACATTGCTGTTTTTGACCTTTACGTGTTTCAATCAGCTCTCTGTTCTAAACTTTGTTTGTGCTTCTCTACCATCAGTGTTTTGACAGATGTTTGCTTTTTTTCATAGTGACATGGAAATGCAGCATGATCCAGATTTGCAGTTTAAACTGGCTTATCCAGATACAGAAAAAACTGACACAGGCGTTAAAATCCGAGTGAGAGGCCAGTGGTCCAGTAAAGTGGAGTTTATCTTAGCTGTTGCTGGCCAGATCATTGGGTTAGGAAATGTGTGGAGATTTCCATACCTGTGTTACAAGAATGGAGGAGGTTTGTTCTGTTACTTTGAGCTCTATTAAAAATGCAGGGCTTTTGTCTCATACTAGTATGGTGAACATAAACTGTCTAAGAACAGCTGCATTTTTCTTTTTTTAGGAGTGTTTTTCATTCCATATGTGGTCTTTCTGTTTGCCTGCGGCATTCCTCTTTTTCTTATGGAGACTGCTTTGGGTCAGTACACCAGCCAAGGGACTGTTACCTGTTGGAGGAAGATCTGCCCACTATTTGAAGGTGAGTTTTTATTGTTTACCTTTAATGTCATTGTTAATGTACAATAGAGTAAATGCTGTTGTATGTCAACCATAGTTAAATTAGATTGTTGTAGTGGTGTAGTAAACACCCGGTACACTACAGTTGTGAACAATATTGGTCTGAAATGTGAGAAGCTCCCTGTTTGTGTGCGGACTTTAAATATTAAGGTACTTTTGTACTAATCACAATTCAAAAAGTTTAATGGTTTATCGCGTGAGCTTGTTTAAATAACCTATGCACAGATTGCTCTTCTAATAAGTCAGGATCCTCTATTTGTGCTGACTTGTTTTCAAAGTTTGTTTTACTTTTGGATTCATGAAGCATCATCTTATGATTCTATATTTGCAGAAAATGTGAGGATGAAAACCACATACAGTGCCCACCACTAATATTGGCACCCTTGGTAAAAATGAGCAAAGACGGCTATGAAAATAAATCTGCTTTGTTTATCTTTTTGATCTTACATTCAAAAAATTCACAAAATGCTAACCTTTCATTGAAGCAAAACAATTAAAATTGGGGGGAAACTTACGTTATGAAATAAATATTTTTTAAATATGAGGAGCACAAAGGCCAAATTGCCTTAATCATCCATCACAAGGAATAAAACCAAATAATATAGTTCTGATGTGCAGAACAAGATTGTTGAGCTTCACAAAATAGAAAGTGGCTGTAAGAAATAAGCCAAAGCATTAAAAAAGTCCCATTTCCACCATCAGGGCAATAATTAAGAATTTCAATCAACTAAAGATGTTACAAATCTAACTGGAAAAAGATGTGTGTCTATATCGTCCTAATGCATGGTGAGGAGGAGAGTTTAAGTGTCCAAAGATTCTCCAAGTATCACAGCAGGAGAATTGCAGAGATTAATTGAGTCTTGGGGTCAAAAGACTAAAAAAAAAAATTCAAACAGCCCCTTCATCACCACATGGTGTTCAGGAGGGTTTTAAGAAAAATCCTTCTTGCTCATCCAAAAACAAACTCCAGCGTATTTAGTTGTCAGACACGACTTAAATTTCAAATGGGACTGGCTTCTGTGGTCAGATGAAACTAAAAAAAGAGCTTTCTGGCAGCAAACCCACCAGATGGTTTTGGTACAGAAAGTACCCCATGCCCACAGTTAAATATACTGCTGGATCTTTAATGTGGTGGTCTTGTTTTCCTGCCAGAGGTCCTGGACATCTTGTTCAGATACATGGCATCATGGATTCCAGCAAATACCAACAGATAAAAAATCTAAATCTGACTGCATCTGTTAGAAGTTCTATAATGAGCTGTGGTTGGATCCTCCATCAGGACAATGATCCAAATCAAACATCAAAATCAACACAAAAATGTGTCACTGAGCATAAAATGAAGCTTCTGCCATTGCCGTCCCAGTTGCCTGGCCTGAACCCTATAGAAAATGCGTGAGGTGAACTTAAGAGAAAAAGCACCCAGCATGGAGCTGAGAAACTGAAGGATCTGAAGAGTTTCTGGTTTCTGTATGGTCTCTAATCTTATGTCAGGTGTTCTCCAAACTCTTCAGGCAATAAAGGAGAAAACTCAGAGCTGTTATCTTGAATAAAGGACGTTACAATAATTGGGTGCCAATAATTGCGGTCAACATGAACTAGAGAAAAACATTTATTTCATAATGAGATTTCTCCCCTGCTTTCCATTGTTTTGCTTCAATGATAGGTTGGAATTTTGTGAATTTTTTGAATGAAAGATTAAAAGGATAAACAATGCAGATTTATTTTCACAGCCACCTTCGCTCATATTTACCAAGGGTGCCAATACTAGTGGAGGGCAGTGTATATAATAAAATATTTTTGTACAAAAGGGGTTTATTGTTTGGCTTCCTTTTCTTTAGGTCTGGGTTATGGGAGTCAGGTGGTCGTCTTATATTCGAGTGCCTACTACATCATCATTTTGGCCTGGGCTTTCTTCTATCTCTTCTCTTCTTTTAGTAATGAACTCCCATGGGCTAGCTGCAGGAACTGGTGGAATTCAGGTATGTTATAAAACTAGTTATTGCGAAAAAATGTATTTCTCTGTTTTAATAGATCATGTTTTAGAAACTAATTTACTTTCATCCTTACAGAGAATTGTGTTGAGTTTGACCGAATAGGAGGGACAAACAACATGAGCTTAATGGAGAATGCAACATCACCTGTTAAAGAATTTTGGGAGTAAGTTTATAAAATACCCCAAAGTTAGTTAGTTTATTTATTTATGTATGTAATAATTAAATTAACAAAAGAGACGTCCTGATTGTTTAAATGCCAAATGTGTAATAATACTAAATGCAAGCATAACTTTCAAGTGTACGTTTTGTGAGAATTACAGAGAATGTATTTTGTAGGAGGCGAGTATTGAATATTACTGGAAATGTGAATGAACTGGGCAGTTTGAGATGGGAGCTGGCTCTGTGTCTCCTGCTGGCCTGGATCATCTGCTACTTCTGTGTGTGGAAGGGAGTGAAGTCCACAGGCAAGGTGAGAATATATATTTATATAGCTGAACTCAAAGATCTAAGACTTCTTCTATGTATACAAAAGGCCTATTTCTCTAAAATATTGTTCACAAATCTGTCTAAATCTGTGTTAGTGAGCACTTCTCCATTGCCGAGATAATCGATCCATCTCACAGTTGTGGCATATCAAGATGCTGATTAGACAGCATGATTATTGCACAGGTGTGCCTTAGGCTGGCCACAATAAAAGGCCACTATAAAGTGTGCAGTTTTACTGTATTGGGGTGGTCTAGGGGGTCCGAGAACCAGTCAGAATCTGGTGTGACCACCATTTGCCTCATGCAGTGCAACACATCTCCTTCGCCTAGAGTGGATCAGGTTGTTGATTGTGGCCTGTGGAATGTTGGTCCACTCCTCTTCAATGGCTGTGCGAAGTTGCTCAATATTGTCAGGAACTGGAGCACGCTGTCGTATATGCTGATCCAGAGCATCCCGAACATGCTCAATGGGTGACATGTCCGGTGAGTATGCTGGCCATGCAAGACCTGGGATGTTTTCAGTTTCCAGGAACTGTGTACAGATCCTTGCAACATGGGGCCGTACATTATCATGCTGCAACATGAGGTGATGGTCTTAAATGAATGGCACAACAATGGGCCTCAGGATCCCGTCACGGTATCTCTGTGCATTCAAAATGCAATCAATAAAATGCACCTGTGTCCGTTGTCCATAACGTACGCCTGCCCATACCATAACCCCACCGCCACCATGGACCACTCGATCCACAACGTTGACATCAGCAAACCGCTCACCCACACGACGCCATACACCCTGTCTGCCATCTGACCTGTACAGTGAAAACCAGGATTCATCCGTGAAGAGAACACCTCTCCAAAGTGCCAGACACCATCGAATGTGAGCATTTGTCCACTCAAGTCCGTTACGACAACGAATTGCAGTCAGGTCGAGACCCCGATGAGGACTGGTGGCTGGTCTCAGACAATCATGGAGGTGAAGACGCTGGATGTGGAGGTCCTGGGCTGGTGTGGTTTCACGTGGTCTGCGGTTGTGAGGCCGGTTGAATGTACTGCCAAATTCTCTGAAACGCCTTTGGAGACGGCTTATGGTAGAGAAATGAACATTCAATTCACGGCAACAGCTCTGGTGGACATTCCTGCAGTCAGCATGCCAATTGCTTGCTCCCTCAAAACTTGCGACATCTGTGGCATTGTGCTGTGTGATAAAACCTGTACCTGTGCAATAATCATGATGTCTAATCAGCATCTTGATATGCCACACCTGTGAGGTGGATGGATTATCTCGGCAAAGGAGAAGGGCTCACTAACACAGATTTAGACCGATTTGTGAACAATATTTGAGAGAAACAGGCCTTTTGTGTACAAAGAAAAAGTCTCAGATCAGCTCATGAAAAATGGGGGCAAAAACAAAAGTGTTGCATTTATAATTTTGGTATATGGGTCAGTGGAGTTGTTATCTGGCTGTATGTTACCTCAGTTCTCACGTAGGCTGTTTGTCATGAATTATTGACAGTCCAGTTGATTGAAATGTTTACATAGATTTAAATCAGGTATGCTGGATCTCAAAACAGGAGTGTCCTTGTCTGTTTTTCAGGTTGTGTATTTCACTGCTACATTTCCATATGTTATGCTGTTGGTACTTCTGATTCGAGGTCTTACGTTGCCTGGAGCCATTGATGGCATCACCTTCTACCTCTACCCAAACCCAGCACGCCTTGCAGATCCACAGGTAGGCAAATCTTATGTCTCATGAGTGGTGACGATAGTAGATGATTAAGCATTTTTCCACTTGAAAAGACATTTGCAACTAAAAAAGTTAATCATACTTTGATCAGTAATTTTATTTACACTCATGTACTGTACACTCACATGACAATCACACCAGTCAAATCATTGGCCTTGGATAAAACTAGTTCCCCTTTTATGATGCCAGCATGGTTGAGATCACATGACCAATCTGATGTTACTCATTTAACTTGCTTATTTTGCATCCTTTTAAGTTTTTATTATTAAAGGAATAAATTAATAACCGACTTACTGGTGAATAGTGTATTTCAGTGCCAGTATAAAGGTACAAGACTGATGTTTTATCACCCAGTTACAAATAAAAATATGTAAACACAAGTTAGTAAATACAAATACATTTACATATTATGCACTTAATAAAAATACCCTGCAATTGTGCTTTTAGTATACTAAACTGGTATACTTAAAGTCTGCTAAATTGGAACAACTAATTTTGTACTTAATGCACTTTAATTGTGCAGAAGTAGTGCTGAAGTCCACCTAAATATATACTTAAGTATATTTGAAATATATACATAAACAATATATACATAAATATATACATAATAAAACATATTTTAGGCTTAATATTAAGAAATGTGCATTGTGCACAAGTAGTATCCTAATAAGTTTAATTACAATTTTTATATCAGTAAGTCTCAAGCGATATTTCAGTAAATATGGTAATAGACTTGAACTATTCTTAGTATAAAATAAATACATTTTAGTGATACCAAATCATTCAGAAACATAACTTGGATGTTTCTGAGTGGAACCAGACCAGACGCTTCATATGTTGTGTTGCTAAATACCTAATGGATTGGTCAGTAGTTGTGAGCTTGCATTTTTTTTGTCTTTAGGTGTGGATGGACGCTGGAACACAAATATTTTACTCTTATGCCCTCTGCATTGGGTGCCTTACAGCTTTGGGAAGCTACAATAAATACAACAACAACTGCTACAAGTGAGTGAACTCATGTGATGAGAACCACATTTATTAAAATTACATTTAAATCCATTCCATATGTAAATAAAAAAAAAATTAAAAATATTACTGTTCAAAAACTTTTGACTTGTAGTGTATGTTTAGAAATATCTTTGGAGGCAATACATGTTCTTACCTGTATATATGCAGGATTAAATGGATTAAAAAGTACATTTTGCAGTTGAACATTGCATTTACTGTGATTTGACAGTATGCTTTGTCTTTCTGCTTATAGAGATTGTGTTTACCTGTGCCTGCTGAATAGTGGAACCAGTTTTGTAGCTGGCTTTGCCATCTTTTCAGTTTTGGGCTTTATGGCTTTCGAACAGGGGGTTGATATCTCAATGGTAGCAGAGTCAGGTAACTTAAACAACGGTGGCTCATTTATGCCATGTCCTTTATGTCATTTCCTACTCATTTAGTCTCAATCTGCTTGTTTTGCCAGGTCCTGGTTTGGCCTTCATTGCATATCCACGAGCTGTAGCTATGATGCCTCTGTCCCAGCTGTGGTCCATATGCTTTTTCCTCATGATTATTCTTCTTGGGCTTGACAGTGAGGTGAGAGCCCTGCATCTCTCAATGTGTATGACTATGTTTCAGTTATGGTTTTATTATCTACTACCCAGATTATGCTGTTTAACACAGCAGATATTTATTATACTACCACTACTACTATATAAAAAAAAAAAACTAAATTACACAATAGTGACCTGGGTTCATACCTTTTGTGCATGTAGTATGCTTACAGTAAATGTGTTATGTAACTTTTAGAGCAGTACTGCAATAAAAACAAAACACTGTTATTGTACTTCATTCTGTTTTTCAGTTTGTGGGTTTAGAGTCTCTCATGACAGCAATAACAGACATGAACTCCAACTTCTTCCTTCAAGGACACCGCCGTAAACTCTTCCTCCTTCTCATTTGTGTGGTCTGCTTCCTCATTGGCCTCCTGATGGTGACAGAGGTGATTGTTCATAATTTAGTCATTATCGTTGCTTTTAATGTTTGGTATTTGTCATTAACAGTCAAAGTTAGATCACTTAAAGAGATAGTTTCCCTAAAAATAAAAATTCTGTCATTAATTACTCAGCCTCATGTAGTTCCAAACCTGTAACACCTTTGTTCATCTTCAGAACACAAATTAATTTTTTTGACCCTGCATAGACAGCAACTATGCAACTGACACATTCAAGGCCAAGAAAGGTAGTAAGGTCATTATTAAAATAGTCCATGTAACATCAATGGTTCAACCTTAATTTAATGAAGCTACGAGAATACTACTTCTGTGCAAAGAAAACCAAAATAAAGCAAATTTTTTTTTTTTTTTCCTCTCCCTGGTCTTTTGATTGCAGAGTTTTTAAAAAAAGTCTTAAGTCTTAAATCGCTTTTCTATGAATTAAGGCTTTGAAAAGGTCTTGAATCAGAGCAGCAAGTCTTAAATTCATATGATCATGGCATTAATTTTCGTGAGGGATTGTTTCCTCGTGTTTCATTTTTAAAGTGAAGCGAAAGCATAATTTCTGTGCCACATGGCTTAGGTTGCTCAATATTCATTAAACAATTCGCGGTAGATGGCAGTATGTGCTGCTTTATCTGTCAGAACTTGTCATTTTGATTTTTTTTTTTTTTTATAGTAATAAAAGTCATTTAGTTTAGATAGAGAACAGACAATACAATTAATACTGAATGCTGAACGACAGTCGCATCACAGATCAGATCATTTATCATCTGAACAGAGTGAGCTGGCCGAAAGAGAGTTGTTGACCTGTTGACTTCAGACATTTACAAGGTGATAGTGGAAGTTTCATATTTATTTGGTTCCACAGTGTTTGCTGATTTTTATTTAAACTGTAATTTTTTAAAATTATTTTTTTATTACATTATTTATTTGGTTACACAGTGTTTACTGATTTTCAGTTTTGTATACCTATTTAAACTGTAGGTTATTATTTTTTTATTAGACATATAACATGGTGTATTTCTATTCGTTTTGTTAATAAAAGTTTGTTACGTTAATGCCACTAATTTAATAGTGAAAGTAAAATGCTCACGACGCTTTTACAGGCTTCTTAAAACTGAAGAAAAGTGCAGAAAATGGAAAACTCAAACGAACTAAAAACGAACAACTGCTTGATGCCGAATTGCCACTAATTTGAAAGTGAAAGTAAAATGTGCACGCTGCTTTTACCGAAGGAAAGCAAGAAAAAGAGGGAAAACTCAAACAAACTAAAAACAAACAACTGCTAGACGCTGAATTGCTGCTAATTTGAAAGTGAAAGTAAAAGTGCTGTATTGTATGCTATATATATAAAAAACAACATACACACGCGCACACACACACACATATATATATACATATATATATATATATATATATATATATATATATATATATATATATATGTGTGTGTGTGTAAGCGCCACTGCATGTTAAAGTTTAAATACTGTTAACTTGACAGCATCTTAAACATGTCACTCACTTGCGAGACACTGCAAAAGACACGAGCGCAACAATCGTGCATGTCCATATAGCACCAACTACACATGCAGTAGTATGTTTTTAATGGTAAAGTATAAACAGGATTAAAAAAACTAAATACATGGGGAAAATTAGGTTCTGAATTTCAGTTTTTCTTACTTTTCGATGAATCATCCACCCCTATGTCGGATTTAATCAGAAATATCTTAATTTGTGTTCTGAAGATGAATGAAGGTCTTACAGTTTTGGATCGACGTGAGGGTGAGTAATTAATGATAGAATGTTCATTTTTTGCGTAATCTATCCCTTTAATGACCAATGTGAAAATTTGAGATTTGATCGTTGATCAATTTCATCTTTTTTGCACCGGTTCAATAGGGTGGCCTGTATATCTTCCAGTTATTTGATTACTACTCCTGCAGTGGAATGGCCCTCCTGCTATTTGCAATTGCACAGTCAGTATGTATTGGCTGGTTTTATGGTGAGTAATAATATTCAATCAGCACTTAAAAACACAGATGTATAAACATGTCTTTAAAACGAGTCTGCCTTGCAAAACTGAATATCATAATATTTTTCTCCAATATTTGATCATCATGATCAAACGGATTGTACAGCAGAAATACTGTGCCAAAAATAACTTAACTTTCTTATATGATAAGCTCTATTAAACTAATAAGCAGTTAAACTAAACACCTTAAGTGCCTTCTTCAAGGACACTAATGGCACTTCCGTCACCTTATTTAAAACCTACAGCTTTTGTGTTGTTAGCCATGATTTTTAAAGCATACCCACCATCATACTTCAACATTGTGTTTATAGTAAATGTTGGTCATGTGTCATAAACAATAAGAATTGAGCACAATACTCTTGAGCAGTCTTATAATATGTGCAGGTAAGTTACGTGGTCACCTCTTCCTTATTATTTTGACCTCTGATTTCAAATGTCTCTGGTTTTTCAGGTGCTGATCGTCTGTATGAAAATATTGTAGACATGATCGGTTATCGTCCTTTGACACTAATGAAATACTGTTGGAAATATATCACTCCAACTGTGTGTATAGTAAGTGCCTGATTCATATGGTCACTAAAATAAAATAGTGTTATTCTGGTTGCCCACTTGAAGTAATAATCATATGGAAGAACACCAAAGCTCTTTATTATGCATTCAGCATTAATCTAATGCATGTCTTTGCTTCCTTAGGCCACATTTATCTTCTCTTTGGTTAAATTCACTCCTCTAAAGTTTAACAACGCAGTTGAATACCCATGGTGGGGTTTAGCTGTTGGCTGGTGGTTCACACTCTCCTCAACATTAATGGTTCCCATATGGATGATCTATGTCATCCTTATCACTCCTGGTACACTGAAACAGGTAATTCCATGCGTGATTTAACATTAAACAACACTAAATTACATTTAAATGCAAAAGGAATGTTCAAAGCACTTACCTTGCAACTATATGCTTTCACATTTTTTAGAGACTGCATGTCCTTTGCACTCCAGCAAGTGATTTACCTTTGACATCAGAAGAACAGAAAGAAACCCTGTGACCGCAACAGAAAGTACAGCATGACCTGTGACTGATAAAGAAACATACATCCTTGAGCTGTATTTTGGACAACTTTTGATATCAATAATGCTTTTGATGATACACATTCACGTGATATCTCAAGAAGGCACAAACCGTACGTGACTGTTTTATAAGTTATTGACTCATTTTACTCTTAGGTTCTCAATTGCAAGCATCTGGATTTAAAGCTCGGCCGTATCTGAGGAAAACTCAGTTTGACGTCATTCTAGCGTGATAGCGTCTACAACCTACTGTATCATAAACATGCACAAGATATCAGTTCTTCTAAAGAAGATAGCAAAAAAAATTATATTATCATGAGGGAGTGGACCAGCCCTATTTTGGATGGACCAATGTTCATTACAGTTGGTATATGATTAGAAAAATGTTGGATAATGTGTTAACTTTCAGTTAGAGAGACTTCAAAAGAAGTAAAAGGCACGTTTGGTTCATTTCAATCAAATTTTGAAATGTAGCAGTATTGTAGAATAACGTTTTTTTTACATTTTTGTGGGTCAATCATGTAACACTTTGCTGTTTTGTGCCTCAAGTGCTAGAGTTTTTAAAGTGTTACAGAAAATAAATTACATTGGGATAATTATAGCATTTGTAATAGATCCATCAAAAAAATAGATCCATATTTTGCTACTTAAATCTGCTTAGATGTACAGTCTGTATACTGTCTATATCCTATAATCTATTTTTTTAGTAAAATGGATAATTTAAGGGAATACCTGTAGGTCATTTAAGCCCATGTACATTTTTATAAATGATGCACTACAAGGCCAGTGATAAATGTTTTAATAAATGCTCTGTTCAACAGTTGAATGATTGAAAATGATTGCTGTTTGAAATATGTTGGTGATAGCAGGTTTGAAAAAACTGTTCTGAAGCACATATTAAACAACTGGGTGAAAGGTGAAAGCTGGTTGAATTTTAAATGCTTGGGTTAAAATTGTTAGAGAGTAACGTCATTCATGATTGCTATCAGGCAGGACAGATTATCAGTTATATACTGTACTGCTATTTCCGAGGTGTCTTAATGTGATTTATTAATGTAAATAATTAACAGTGTAACACTGAAAATCCTACATTTGAACTGCTGCTTCATTTGCCTGACCATAGCAGGTTAAAGTTATATGCAGGTTAAGTGGAAAAACTAAATCTGAGCATAAATCATGATAGTGGTGGCTGGTGGTTTTTTAAAGTAAGTTTAAAACTCTTTATCATTCTTAAGAACGAAAACCCGGTGATGGTGCTGTTCTTTAGTCTACAACTGGGTTAAAGGCCTCCATTTGCAAATATACATTCTGGCCAAAAGGCCACCCAAACACTGTTTGGCAGAGGATGAAAAAGCTGAATGTTTGCACTCAAACATTGTGTTCCGGAGAACAGGGGGGGAATGGGTTTCTTGTGATGTGGATTTGTAAATTGGGCCAATTACAATGTAGATTCATTTGTGAAATATGCCTGTACAAATTGTGTACAGTTTGGTTTCTAAAGCAGTAAATTATAGGCGTAATGAACTGCCAAAGTGATTAAATAAACTGAAAATGTCTACACTGTTTGCTAAAGTGGTTATTTTAAAGTAAGCATTTACTTAAAGGAACACTCCAATTTCTTTTTTTTTGAAAATAGGCTCATTTTCCAACTCCCCTAGAGTTAAACAGTTGAGTTTTACTGTTTTCGAATCCATTCAGCCAATCTCAGCGTCTGGCGGTAGCACATTTAGCATAACTTAGCATAGATTGAATCCGATTAGACCGTTAGCACCTCGCTCAAAAATGACCAAAGAGTTTCGATATTTTTCCTATTTAAAACTTGACTTCTCTGTAGTTACATTGTGTACTTAGACCGACGGAAAATGATAAGTTGCGATTTTCTTTAGGCTGATATGGCTAGGAACTATACTCTCATTCCGGCGTAATAATCAAGGAACTTTACTGCCGTACCATGAGTGTAGCAGGCGCAATGATATTACACAGTTACGATTACGCAATTACGATGTTCCTTTAAAACACACAAAGTATTTTACTGTTTCAAAATAATTGCATATAGTGACAATTTGCCCCTGTATTTTACACTATATAACTTTACAGTTTTTTTTTCAGAGGCCTTTTATCCCAGATTGGGAATTTTGGGAAAAGGGTCCCTCTAGCTGCCTTTTCTATAATATGATTTTTAATTGAAACAATTTTTTTTACCATTATCACAAAAATAGCTGAATCTTCAGTAGTTTTGAAAATACATTTTTAGGCATTCTTTCTACAGTTTAAAAAAATATATATATATTTATTTTCTGAAATAAGAGCTTTTGTCTCTCTTGTACCTTTTGTGATAATTATTATAAATAACTGTTTTCTACTTTAATGTTTTACAATATCATTTCTTTCTCCGATGCAAGCTGATTTTTCATCATAATTACTCCAGTCTTCAGTGTCACATGATCCTTGAAGCTCAAGAAACATTGTTATTATTAATGTTGTGAGGCTTAAAAGTTTTGTGAAAACCATGATACTTTTTTCAATACTACTGTATTTGAAATAAAAATATTTGTAACATATAAATATCTAACTGTGTATAATTGTTTTTCCTTGTCAATTTAATACACTACCAGTCAAAAGTTTTTGAACAGTACGATTTAATATATTTTAAATAAGTCTGCATTTATTTGATTCAAAGTACAGACAAAAAAACAAGAACAATTTTGAAATATTCTTACTATTTAAAAATAACTTCTATTTTATATTTTAAAATGTAATTTATTTCTGATTTCAAAGCTGAATTTTCAGCATCATTACTCCAGTCACATGATTCTTCAGAAATCATTCTAATATGCTGATTAGATGCTCAAAAACATTTATTACTGTTACTGTTGAAAACAGCTGAGTAGAATATTCAGGTTTCTTTGATGAATAGAAAGCTCAACAGCATTTATCTGAAACATAAGTCTTTTGTAACATGATAAATGTCTTTATCCTCAGTTTTTGATCCATTTAAAGCATCCTTGCTAAATAAAAGTATTAATATCTATAATTTCTTTTTTAAAAAAAGTATAATGTTACAAAAGCTTTTTATTTCAGATAAATGATGATATTTGGATCTTTCTATGGAAGAATCCTGAAATAAATTAACTCAGTTGTTTTTAAATATTAATAATAACAATAATAATAATAATAAAGTTTCTTGAACAGCAAATCAGCATATTATAATGATTTCCAAAGGATCATGTGACTGAAGTAATGATGCTGAAAATGTAGCTTTGATCACAGGAAAAAAATTAAAATATATTCAAATAGAAAACAGATATTTTAAATAAGTACAAATATTTCAAAATGTTACTGCTTTTGTTGTACTTCGGATCACATAAATGCAGGCTTGGTGAGCGAAAGAGACTTCTTTAAAAGAATATTAAAACTGTTCAAAAACTTTTGATTGGTAGTGTTTGTCCTTGTAAATAAAGTATTAATTAAAACTGTACAATTTTCAAACAGTTGTGTACATACAACATTTCTGAAAAGCATGTTCATAGACTTCTACTGAGTGTGTAAATGTCTAAAGACACTGAGTACAAATAATTACAAAAACATGACAGTTGAACAGTTTTCTTTGAATTTATTGACAGGCCTGCTGTAATGCATCAAACTGTAAACAGAAAAAAGTTAACAAACTGTTTATTATTAATATTATTAAAACTGTCTGAAACGTGGGGAACATGCTGAAAAACATGCAAACCACACTAGTTAGTATTTGATCAAATAAACAAGTGGGTTTTAAGAGAACAGTTACTTGAAATATTCCTATCTTGTCAAAAGATTTGTCTAAAAAGCATTTGAGCTTTAAACTGTAATGGAAACTCAGCTCAAAAATATAGCTATTGAACTTCAGTCAAGTATATCTACCGGGTTCCAGGTTGAAACTAACCTGCAGATATTTTAAAACGGCGTCCCAAATCGAGGACGTTCGCAGGATGTGGTAAAGAAGCATGCACAAGTGTTTCAAAAGTATCAAAAGCGTGTGAATGTGGGCCTGCCGCGACTCCTTAAAAGAATACAGCGGGCAGAGTCGCAAAATAGGTTTTTTCCCAAAGGGAGGATTGCACTTTTAGGTCCAGCTACCCACTATGGTCACTTGAATCTAAATATCATACACACTTATACAAATATAGTACAAAAAACATCAAGCCCCCAGTACATACCCCTTCACTGCAAACTCCTAATCTGATTATGCAGTTAAGTCAATGCAGTTACACTGAATACTGTACAGTACATGGTAAGGTACTAGGTTGTATCAAGTCTTTAATGCTTTTGCATTAATGCAGCGGATGAATGCCTTTGTGATAGCCGAGGCGTGCACCGTACAGGTTTACAGGTGGTCGTAGAATTGTGCGCTTTGGTTTTTGTTGTTTTTTTCTCATTGTAGGAATGTCAATAAGGTCTGAAGCTCCTCAACGCCTATAAACCGTTATGCGATTCTTTCCCAGAATTTGCTTTCAGTCTGAGACATAATGAGGTCCGAGGTCAAGGTGTATAGAGGGCTCATCCATGCCTCTAACCGTTGCCTCTCTCACGACGGACTCCAGGATGAACCAGCCATCCCCACAGCCTGACCTCCATGTTTGGGCCTCCTGAATAGCGTCTGGAGTTTTAGGAGCCATCCTGACTGAGACGTTGTCTCTTTAGTCCTTGCTTATTCTGATCTGAAATCCCACTCTCTTCTTTTTTCCTTTTTAATCGGCCCACCTACAAACAGAAACAACATTCATTTTTAAATGCTGAAACTAAGTGTTTTCAGAGTGGTTAAAACAGTCAAGATATCAATTATTAAAAGGATAGTTTGCCCAAAAATATTAAAATAATCGAACCTAGATTTAACCTCTAAATTAAAATGCTTTAGTTTAATTTACCCTCCCAATTTTTTAACTGAAGAACAAAAAGTTGTGGAATACAGAACAACTGCTGGAATCACAAAAATGAATTGTAGTTAATTTAATATATTCAACATTTTTCTTACTATATATTAGGTGTTTTCGAGTCAAAAAAGTCGAGAACCACTAATTTAAATTGTTTTAATAAAGTTGCATATATAAATATATATTGTTCTACTGTTCTATAATATATACAGTTGAGGTCAAAAGTTTACACCCCCCTTTCAGAATCATTCAAAATGTTAATTATTTTACCAAAATAAGAGGGATCATACAAAATGCATGTTATTTTTCATTTAGTACTGACTTGATATTTCATATAAAAGATGTCTACATATAGTCCACAAAAGAAAATAATAGCTGAATTTATTAAAATGACCCGGTTCAAAAGTTTACATCCCCTTGATTCTTAACACTGTGTTGTTACCTGAATAATCCAAAACTGTGTATTTTTTGTTTAGTGATAGTTGTTCATGAGCCCGTGTTTGTCCTGAACAGTTAAACTGCCTGCTGTTCTTCAGAAGATCCATCTTTTCACACTGAGGAAAATTGAGGGACTCATATGCAACTATTACAGAAGGTTCAAATCCTCACTGATGCTCCAGAAGAAAACACGATGCATTAAGAGCCGGGGGGTGAAAACTTTCTGAATTTGAAGATCAGGGTAAATTTTACTTATTTTGTCCATGCGAAACATCTAAGTATCATTTGTAGCCTCTGAAGGGCAGTACTAAATAAAAAAGTATGATATTTAGGCAAAATAAGAAAAATGTACACATCTTCGTTCTGTTCAAAAGTTTTTATTATTTTCTCTTGTGGACTATATGTAAACGTCTTTTATGTGAAATATCTTTTTCAGGTCAGTACTAAATAAAAAATAACATGCATTTTGTATGATCCCATATAAAAACTCATATTTATTTTATTAACATAATTATATGTACACATACAAATTTTACTATGGGGATTGTATGTTATAAACCTACATATAATTACTGTTACCTTATGTTATATATTACATTTTTATACAGGAAGAGCGAGCAAAAAGGGAAGATTCTTAGTAAAAATTTAAATTTTAGTTCCTTGCGCAAACATCAGCTTCAGAAGACTTTAAATATACCAAAGAAATTCACTGACTTAATTTAATTTGTTTTAAAGATGCTTTTTTGTCATTTTTGGATATAATTATTTTCATTGTATGCAAAAGACATGGCTGAATTTGCATTTTTGAAAAATGTAATATCACTTTAATTAAACACAAAAAAAAATTACATTTGATAGTATTTGTTAACCTGACCAATACTGTAGGTCAAAATGTCAATAAGCTTTAGATTATGTCTGAGCCTCATCTGTATTAGTGTTTTTGAATGTGGTTAGATTTGTTGAGTACAACCAAGGGCTTTGTTTATTCAAGTAAAGAATTAAGGACTTCCTAATGCTGCATTCCTAAAAGGGGTGAAATTGTCAAGAAACTTTTCTGTCTGGCCAGTGTGATAGTTGGCATACCTTAGCATCGTGTTCAGCAAACCTCTGGAACATGTTTGCATAGATCTTCTTGTCACGCTCATGGTGCTCACGAATCTTGCGCTGACAGATGGCGATCTGGCTGCGGGCAGCACGGTTGAAGGAGTTAACTTGCAAAACTTGCTTGAAGTCCATCAAAGCCATGCTGAACTCATTGCGCAACAGACGTGCTTCACCTCGTCGATACAGAGCTTTCTCATTTTCTGGGTCCAGCTCCATAACCTAGCAAATGACAATCAGTATGACACAGTAAGAAAAAATAGCTTTAAAGCACATACTAGGTTATATTTTGTTCACTGCTATCTGAATCTACCTTGTTGCAGTTCTCCACTGTTTGAGAGTACTCGCGCAATCGCAGAAAGCACAGGGCAAGATTCAGATGGGCCACTAATAGGAAGGCCTGGATGGCTTGTTGCTGCTCCTTTCCTGCAGCACACTCCATCTCTAACCAGTTTACAATCCGCTGATACTGAATTACAGCATAGTTGTACCGTCCAGCCTGAAAGCATATAGTATAAAGAAGGCTGTCAATTACCTGACTGCTGCAAAAACAAGACGATCGTAGGAGGCATCTGAACTCGAGTTAAAAAATATTCAATATCCAATAGAATAAAAATAGAAACATTTATAGTAAAATTATTATTAATATTACTAATAACTGTTATTATTAGTTTTATATATTCATTATTACAAAAGCAAACACAAAATGCAAAATGCTAGTCTACAATAAAATAAAAAGCAACTTAGTAGGCAAGCTCAGTAGTGACTCAAAACAAAAGACAAAAAGGAAGCCAACCTTGAAATACTGCGTCCCTTTTTGTTTGACTAAAACAGCACATTCCAGTTTCTCGTTAAGGTCCATTTCCCAGGAATCTTTGGCCTAGGGAAACAATATTAGGAATTGTTAGGTATTCTAGATTTTCTTTTAATTCTCTGTATGACCAGTAGAGGGCGCACTTTAACTATATTCTGTTTATCTATATTTTTAACTACCCTTAAAGGACATATTTGTTTGAGAACGTATTTTAACCCTGCTTATTAAATTCCATATTAACATAACAAAACAATATAATAACAATATAATAAAACATTGTAACAATAAACAATGTGTGCGTGTGTGTGTGTGTGTGTGTGTGTGTGTGTGTATACACACTGCTGTTCAAAAGTTTGGGATCAGTACGATTTTCTCTGTTTTTTAAAGAAGTCTCTTACGAAACCATTATTGCAATTTAAAATAACATTTTCTTTATTAATTTACTCTAAAATACAATTTATTTCCATGATGCAACCTGAATATTTATCAGCCATTAGTGTCACATGATCCTTCTATCATTCTAATCATTCTAATATGCTTACTTATTATCAATGTAGTGCTGCTTGATATTTTTTGGAACCTGTGATACTTTTTTTAGAACTCTTTGATAAATAAAAAAGTCTTTACTATCACTTTTTTTCTCCTGAATCCTGAAAAAAGTATCACAGGTTCCAAAAAGAAAAAATTAAGCAGCACATCTGTTTCCAATATCAATTATAAATCAGCATATTACAATGATTTGTGAAGGATCATTTGACACTGAAGACTGAGTGTGATAAAAAAAAATTCAGCTTTGCATCACAAGAATAAATTGTATTTTAAAGTATATTAAAAATAAAAAACACTATTTTAAATTGCAATAATAGTTCACAATATTACTGTTTTTTCTGTATTTTTAATCAAATAAAAACAGCCTTGATAAGCAGAAAAGTCTTCTTTAATAAAACATTAAACTTTTGAACGGCAGTGTGTATACACAAAAAAATGATGGGTTAAAAACAACCCAGCACTGTGTAAAATATGGACAAACCCAGCGACCGGGTTGTTTTGCCCCAGCGTTAAATGTTTAACCAAACTTTCTGGGTAGTTTTATTTAACTCAACTATTGTTTAAAAAATACTATATGGCTATCTTAAAATTAACACCTCAAAATAGGATGTAAATTAAAAATCAGTCACATAATTACTAGAGGCATCATCAATAAACATTTATTAATAAGCAATTTAAATGATGCTATTTATTAACTTTATTAATAAATGTTCATTTATTGAACATATTAATGAATATTAATAAATGTTAATAAATGTTAATTTTGGGTTCAATTTAAGCAAGAAATACAGTAATTATACAATAGCTGAGTTAAATAAAACTACCCAGAAAGTTGTTTGTGTGTGTGTGTGTGCGTGTGTGCGTGTTTGTGTCTATGTACACATCTATGTATACACATGTATACACAGTTCTAAGAACACACTGAAACCCTGAAAATGGGATTTGAAAGTATTCAATTTGTTGGTTGCTAATAAAATAATCTAATCTGACATGGACTGTGCGTGCTCCTTTGTACAAAAAGTCAGATGTTCAATGAACGTGTAATACAATATAACTTGTAATGGAAAAAATAATGGATGCTATATATAATGGCAGTAAATTGTATCAAGTATTGCTAGTGGACCCCACTGTATTCCGAACAGAAAGCTTTTGGATGAAAAATTACATTTCTCACCTTTTCAAAGTCTTTCAGTGTTACTTCATATAGTAGTTCTGCATTTGATCCAATGTCATATTCTTTTTTACCCTCTTTACCATAACCATACCTGAAAGCATAACAAAGACAGAGTAAGATGGAGTTGGTTATATTATATTATATTATTAATCCTTACTGAGCAATATATAGTTAATACAGCAACTATTAAAAAGCAAATCTTACTTGGCCTTCAGATATAATAAACAACATTCCCCCTTTTGGATTTTCTCCATGGCCCTGTCCACTCCTAAAGGCACACCCACGTCTTCTGATTCGCCCACCACAAAGGTGACATCTCGAGAATCAAATAACCGATCTCCACACCACCCCTCCAAATGTACTTAGGAACAGAAACCAGACAGCATTAATAGTATATCCAAAAGGGGCAGAGATCATGTGAATGCATTATTAATGAATAACAACCACATTAAAAATTCCCAAGACGTACCATGTACTGTGGACCCTTCATTAGGATTGTTATAGCCTTCGCCTTTGACCTTTATTCTCCTCACAATCCCACCATCTTCCGTAAGTTCCTCCCCTTTGAAGCTCAGCAGCTCAATCTAATTGTGGGAAGCCAGAACCATTTGTACTTTTAAAGATAACAAGCTTATAACAGAAGAGGCTTTTTTGTGTTCTGGGTCTAGCATTTTATACACCACGGAGAGACAGTTTTAACAGTTTCTGAGCCTTTTAGGTCTCTATGTATACTTTTTATTATTAAAACTACATATAAAAATAAACATCCACAGAAAGTGTCAAAAGTCTCCATGGTTGAAGAAACACCAATAATGCCTTCTCTACAAAACAAATATGTGACCCTGGACCACAAAACCAGTCTTAAGTCGCTGGGATTTATTTGTAGCAATAGCCAAGATACATTGTATGGGCCAAAATTATTGATTTTTCTTTTATGGCAAAAATCATTAGGAAATTAAGTAAAGATCACGTTCCATGAAGATATTTTGTAAAATTCCTACTGTAAATGTATGAAAACTTAATTTTTGATTAGCAATATACACTGTTAAGAACATTATTTGAAGAACTTTAAAGGCGATTTTCTCAATATTTTAGATTTTTTTGAACCCTCAGATTCCTGATTTTTAAATAGTTGTATTTAAAAATCAGTATCCTAACAAATCATACATCAATTAAAAGCTTATTTATCTAGCTTTCATATGATGTATACATCTCAATTTTGAAAAAACGACCCTCATGACTGGTTTTGTGATCCAGGGTCACATGTATTTTTAAAATTTATTCACAAATGTGTGGGTTACCTAATGTGTATGTTATCTAAGTGATGTTCCTACCTCAAACACAAGTGTGGCATTGGGAGGAACCTTTGGGGGGCTGCCAGCTAAACCGTACGCGTATTCAGGCTTACAAAGCAACAAGCACACCTCTCCTTTCTGCATGGAACATATGCCAATGTCCCACGCCTTGATGACCTGACCTGTGTGAATCAACCAGACAGTACTTTATAAATTCAATGCTTTGCCATTCTAAGAAAAATATAAGTAAAAGTATACTTGTTGTATTGTCTAATATGCAAATATATTACTTATTACAAATAAAAAATCATTTTAATAAAACTTCATAATCCACGTATTCCTCAAAAACATTTATATTTCGAAAACTGAATAAAAACTTTAGTTTGCGGCCTATTTAGTTAATCATTTGTGTTAATACCCTTTAGGACTAAATACAAATTGTTTCTTTGAAAATGAAACAGCAGATAATAAGGGAGGCACCACATGTCTAAACAACACTAGCAATTACACCCCTTTTTAAATGCAACCGCAAATGTCATTAAACTGGAATTTCAGCCTTGCTGTTATATGAGAAATTGACAGGTTATGTAATCATTCCATTTAACAGACACTTTTAATTGAGTTGCATCCTAAACATCAAAGACAAGTCAGTATAATATAAACGACTTGCATGTGCAGCTCAAATACAATAAGAACTATGATTCGATTTTTCTTCTTTTTAAATTAACTTGTCATCTATTACAGATTTTTAAAATAAAACAAAATTTGATTTGCAACTTTCTCAATTTACATAATCAAAATGAACTTGTAAACACAATTCTCAATCTGAATTTTATCATTATTAATTTAAAGTTTCCTTGCTAAAACCGCATAGAGGGTTCTAGTTCCTAGCATGCTTTGCATAGGACCTGACGGGTAAATGTTAAAAGTGCTTTTGAGAGGAAAAAATGTTTCATATCCTTTAATGTTGATATTTAGAAGAGTTTCTCTTACGTGGAGAGGAGTTCTACTCAAAATGTGGATGCTTACATGAAGAGTATGATGCATGTCGCTTCACTGAAAAAGCAATTACTGCACTATTGCTACCTAGCAGTTAACCACAAGAGGGTTGAAGTGACTAACGTCTAATTTTATTAGGGTTTACTCAGTTCAGTACAGTTTTCTACCAAACAAGTTATTTAAGTAGAGCTGGCAGTTTAATTTAAGCTTAAGCAAATCCATCAAAAACCCAGTGCGTGGAACCACCGTCCACAACCGAATCGAGTTGAGCCAAATAATTACACAGTGCATCGCGGGCCATATTAAGATTAATGAATATGAAAATTATGTATATAAAAGCATAGCACATAAAATTATCTATCTGCTTATCCATTTGTCACACTGGATTTGTTTCATCAAAGATGCTGCAAATACAAAACAATATATACAGATCAAATCTATGAAATCTATTACCTTTTCCCACGTTGAAAACAAAAGGCTCTTTGCGATCTAGACTGGAGTCGAACTTCTTGCCATTTAGGAGTCTGCCAGTGTAGTGGACAAACACCCTGTCCCCAGTCATCGGCTTTTGCCCCTCCACACCATGCTGTTTCACAATCTTTAGAGACGCAGAGGAGAAAAAAGTTAACAATCCATCCTTACACAACCTCATTTTTATTTTAAATAAACACCAGATCATACTGATTGTGAAACAAAATCCACTGGTTTACATCAAGTTTTCACAAACTCTCACAAGTCCACTTCAATAAAGCAATATGCTTCTCGAATCAACAGCACAAACATACATAAACAAGTGGATGCTGAAATGCCTTTTGTTTTTAAGTTCTTTTGTGATTTTTAAAGAAAAAAATGTATATTTACTTTAAAAAAATATAAAACAGAAGGGCTTTCACTAGTGGTTGTACACTTTTGGACCCACTGTATCATTCATGACCACAGAAAAAAATACAGTACCTGTAAACTAACAACTGTGATATAGAGTTACTAATGAATGGATTACCTTACATACTCCGCGGTCACCTTTTGGAGTGACATCAGTGCCTTGGGAGGCAAAGACAGCAGTTGGGCACTGGTTAGTGGAAAAGATATCCTCTAAAGATGACATCTCACCACTCATACATACCCGTGTTCCCCTGAAAAACAAACATACAACATTTTCCTTCTAATTTTAGCCATATATAATAAGGCACTGCTATCTTTAGATAAATGCAAATACAGCTTTGAGATGCTGACATGTTTTTTCTTTATTATCAAATCTTTAAAGTTATGAAGCCTCAAATGTAGTCATTATTTTCTTTTCTCACAAAAGAACGAGCTCAGAAATGCGAGGCTGCGCATATGCACGTATCTGTGTGTTTGTGTCATTTTTCACACAGGATTGCCTTAATTGTTTTGTTTTTGTTCCTAGAAAAATTGTTAATTTTTACCCGTCTATGTGTGTGTGCGTGCAGAAACATACGGGTCTAGAGTTTTAGGGTATTTTTATTTAAATGTACACTGAAGCTTGCGAACGTGTGTGGCGGAACACTATGTTCCTTTTATTCAGAGTTCCTGGCACATATTCAGATTCTAGAAGGATGTCTTGTGAGATTTATGTCAGTAAACCTAGTAAAAAAGACACGGGAACAAAACAGAACGGAGAAGGGAACATTCAGTCCAGTCCACTTTACTTTAGGCGGCGAGATACTACAATGACTCAAGGCTCTCAATCAAAGACCTTCATTTTTATCTACACACAAACACTGAAGGTTACAAGAAGCAAATCAATTTCAAGGAAAGTTCAACAAATAAAAGCAGATAGAGTAGCACATACCTAAATAAAGACAACAATGAAAATGTCCAAGTCTTTTTTTCTAGACCTGCTCTGTGCCAAACTGATCAACGTGTATAACTAACATATTTTAGGACTGAATATATATTTATTCATACAAATATTCACCCATATCAATTTAGAGCTTATGACTTGGAATAGGAATGTGGCACAGTGAAAATTAACAGTCTGGGCTATTTGACTCACAGAAGACGCATCTACAGAAATAGTCTGCTACCATCCTGGCTCTAACATCATTGCTGTGGAAACGTATCGTTCTTTGAGCACGATTAATTCTGAAACCTTAGATGAAGGAGGTGGATGTAAGTCAAAAAGAGACACAGATACAATTGCAACGGCCTTATCACTGTAATGGATGCAGAAATAGCATTCAAATTTTGTTAAACATCTTACTGTTCCAAAAGTAAAACTTTTCTGTTTTTGTTGCCTTTTTTTTCATTTAACAAAAAAAAATCTGACCCTGGGCTAAGTAAATGAATCACCCAAAACATTTTTTAACAGCTGAGTGCTTCTAAAAGGTTTCTCGGAATTAAACATTATAAAGTTCCTTAAAAATCAGTCGTAAGACATAAAGATGATGTACACTTGTGTAAAAAGCCTGATTTTGGTGTGTACTTCACCATTTGTTGCTCAATTTTCACTCATTTTAATCATTAACCACTCATCTAATAACTCCTTTGTCTATATCATCCACTTAAACTGGTCTGTCCCACTACCGACCAGTCTGTCTTTGTCTGTTTGTCTACCTGTGTTTGTCTCAAAGCCTGGTTATCTATTCATGCCTTTCCAGCCAACTGTCCGTAAGTCTTTCTCTCAAGTGATCGACTCATTTAAAGGTGGTGTGACTTTTCTAAGCCCTTATTGGAGCTCCGTCTCAAATGTCCGCAGTGTGGTGAGATTGCAACAGGCATTCCTGTTACAAAGAAGAGCGTTCAGAGACAGTTGACTCATTCCATCCTTGAACATACCGTCCACAGTTAAACACAACACATACTCATACGGATTCCTACTTAATCACCTTGTCAGACATTCAGTCTCTTTCTATATTAATGGCATACAAGCTGTCCTAAACATCAAAATTAAATTATCCGTAGACACTGATGCTTTCGCAACTCTCAAAAAACATCTCTGACATTGAAATCAAGGGTGTGATCACGTAGACAGTCAAGGGGATGCATCTGGTCCCAGTATTCAGTATCATTTCAATGGCTGATTCTTAAATTATCATATTTGATACTCCCAGACCTGAATATGGATTACATACTAACTAAAAGGAATTTTATTTCCTTATGAACTTATAGACCATCCACTTGACATTTACAGTAAAATATGAATTATAATCTATATATATGCTTGAGGAAGCTGGTCAGTGTAACCAAGTTCTCAGCCGCATCTCGTCAGGATAAGGGTTATTTGGGGACATGAAATGACATTTACAAATTTAGGAAAATTCTCAGCATCTCAAAATTAAAATAAAAGAGAAAACACATTTGCAATCCATAAGCATATTTCTCATTTCTACACCATAAACACCAAGAACATCTGTCCTTAAGGTTTAATAAGAAAGATAATCTGTGAAAGTGTGTATACATTATAAAGGAATATACAATGTAATATAAAAGGTCAATTTAATTGAATATAATTTCAAGGAGTTCTCTAGCATCATAATTAAAGGGGTACTTCACGTCCTCTCAGTTTCGTACAATCCTCCATACATTTTAAACAACAGCTACAGGCTATGAAACACAGCAATATGCAAATAAGATTACAGCTACAGTTTTCTTTCCAACGTTAGTATTTATCCTTTTATTTTAATTAATGTATAAGCTCGCATTTTAGACAAGTGGCTCATTATTTGCACAGAATGGGCAAAGTAATTGTTACATGACGTGTGTAATTAATTTGAGCCCGCTGTTTTACTTGATTGATTTTTGAGGTAAAGCACAGCACCATGAGAAAACACGCTTTTTTCTGTAGTAGTGAGCATATTTAGAAAGCGGTTTTAAGTATAAAAGGTATGTTATATGATGGATGAAGAATGAAAACAAGCTTTAAATAAAGACTTACAATATTTCCCTTTTGTTGCTCGTTCCTCTCATGTGTTTGACCATATATCCGTCCGTATGCAACTTCAGTTTGTCTTACCGGCGAATACAACCTGTGCCTAGCGGCTTAAACGGGAATGAGCCCGCCCTCTCAGCGCCAGAGTACTAGATGTTCTACCGGCAGTATTTTACACTTCTCCACACTAATAATCATCAACACGATACGCCTCTACGAGACATTTGGACGGGGAAAATGAAATGAGACTAAAGGAGGAGGAGTAAACGCGGGGGGAGGGCAGTGTAGTGTAAAAATTAAGGGCAGGCCTTGGAAACTGTCCACAAAGTAACACAATGTTCCGGCTGTACTGTAGCTCGCGCTGATGAGAACACAGTGTCCTAGTAGACACCCTGACCCGTAACCCGTTGTGTGCTGACTGAACAGCTCAAGTTGGGAACAGCACGTACAACCACACAGTCAGAGCACAGCGATACGCGGGAAGAACAACAAAATTAAACAAATTGCGTTTAAAAACGTTCGAAATGACAGAATGCATTGCATTCGTGAAAAAAAAAACATGTCGGTAAAATCGTAGCCGTAAAACTGACAGCTGAAAGAAATTTACGGTAGACGTTTGGATGGTATTTTTGGATTGCATAACCACCGTCATAAAACAGGTGATGAAATGAAAACTAATGATTTCCATTTATCATGATTCATGCTTAATAACCATGAGCAGACTACACAAAACACCATCGGGGTGATAAATGACACTAAAATAAAAAACATTAATGAAACGACATACATGTACACACACATATATATAACAAGTTATAAATCATTAGAAACTTTATTATTTCATTTAACATTATCAAATGTAACTTCTCATGCAGGGACCTCTGTAAATGTTCTTTTCCTGTCATTTTAACAATATACTGTAACAAATTACCGTGATTTTAATGATAAAAATGCTACAGTAAAAACCTATTAGACATGTAATTTTATGGTAGCATACTGTTTTTTTGTAAGTGAAAAATAATGCATTCCCAGAACTCACTCTGTTCCATTTAAAATTTGGCGTTTTCTGGTAAAAAACATTCCTCTTAGTTTTTTCTTATCGGTTGTGTACATTAGGGTTGTATGTTAAATGTAATGTTGTTAAATTAATGTTTATTGCATTATTTCAGGTGCATCTGTGTTGTCGTGATGGTGTTTAGTGTTGTGAATGACACTCTGCACGTTCTATATATGTTAGTATTTAAAAAAAGCTGCTTGTGATGGCCTTTGGTTCATTGTGTGACTTTTTCGTCAGTGTATTACAAAGGAGCTACACAGACTTAAGTACTTCAGTAGGTTGGTATATTAGCACTATACCAGTTAATGAAGTTATGGTATTTAAATATAAATTTAAATTAAATTCGTAAAACCTAAAATGTTGCTACTGTGTTTTTAGGGTCAAATTCTGGCAACCACAGCTGCCAGTTTTTTACCACACATTTTATGGAATATTTTTTACAGTGTTGCTGTATTGTTACTGTACTACTGTCGAACTGTCATGTAAATGTTGCATGTAATAAAGTTTACTATAAATCATATGCTAATAGTTTTAGCTTCCATACATGTTATATAGTATTTTACAGTAAAATTATGTTTATTGTCCATTAAATCCATAGTTTTTATATTCTTTTTCAGTTAAAACCAAAACAAATTACTTAGTATTTTTTTTTTTCTTTTTAACATGTTTGAAATTTCTAAAACTTGTCATTTAAAGCTATATAAAACAATAAAGCATTAAAGCAATAAATTATTTTTTAATATGATATATGAACATTTAGGAACAGAATATAGGAACAGAATAGTTCCATATTAAGAGGATATGTTGAAATCAAACCCAGCCTTTCAAGTTAGCCTGCCAAATATTGAATAACATCAGCACTGGCAACACGTTACCTGCGTCAAGAGCCTCTATAGACTGGAACTGTTACAAAATGTTCCCGACACATTCACTAGAGCAACAAGAGGTGTCAGCAGGAACACAATAGGTGGCATACATGATTGTCAGGATTTAAAGGGATTGATTTCCCTTTTCAAGCCTGACTTTTTTAGAAAATCATTTCAGATGGATAGTTAATCCAGGAACATGACGTGATTGCCAGAACAGATGAGCTCTGTTTAAGAGGTTCAAGTAATTAAAGATTCTGTGCACATTAAATGTATCAGAGATATATGATCACCCAGAGAAATGCTATTTAGTTCATTCATTTGATTGATTTGTAATTTTAAAATATGTAATAGTATGCAAACATTTTAAAATGCACCCAAAATGTAATGAATTGAAAATGTATTTCTTTAATATGAAGTCAACAGGCCTGCATCTTTTCCAGGATTATCTAGGCAGGACAGAGAAGTACTCAAGCATGGAAGAGACTAGAACAAAATGCTGCCTCAGTTTGGTATCTTAGCAGCAGACAGAGCTTATAATGTGAAACTGCTCAGTGTGGATGGCCCAAGCAAACAAGTGGGGGGGCATTTAAGGATAAGGATTCAGAGCAATATGTCACTGCCAACAAGGTCCATGAGGGGACACGCCATGTAAACTTGTTTGACCTTTTCCCTGTTCGTGTTTTGTGATCATATTATGTATATGATCTAGCAGAGTATTTTTTTCTTACGATTCTGATGCGTAGATGTAGAGAAATAAAAACACTTGTGGTTGTGTTTTTAATTTACAGACATCTGTTGTGAAAGAAATGACATTATTCTTTAATAAAGGCTTTGTGGTGATGACATTCAGAATATGACTAAGGTATTCTTCCGTCAAAGGGTGAACAGGCCAAAATCATTAAAAAGAAACTTACACTCTTTAAATGTGAACATTTATTAATCTAGACTTTTTTCAGTATGGATCATAAACAGTTGCTTGAATAAAATACATGTGAATCACTGGTATTGTTATTTCGTACAGAAAAAGTCATGAACTGTTATAGCTTTACTTACAAGAGGGTTGTAAAGTATGTGAATAAATGCACCTCATTAAGAAATATTTTAAGTTAAGGTTTAGATTTATCAGGAACATCTGTGGCTTGTGGTTTATTAACCACTGAGGAATTAAAAAAGAAAAAGCATATACAAAGCAAGTAATGAATAGTAATATACCATCATAAACTGTCACCTGATTCCTATCATTGCAATAACCAAATTTTAATTTTAAGCATAGGTGAAATATTGGATGCTTCCTAATTTGCATATTATAAATCCTATTTAGTATGTGAGATTTAAATTAGTTAAATTAGCATGTCAGATTGTGACTAATATCAGAGACCACAATTTAGTGATGTTTACCTACTGCGTCAAAAATATGTACACAGTGTTCTGCACACACAAACATATGAAGAGTTCAGATGCAAAACCAGCTAAAAGCCATCTTGGTCAAAAATGAGATAATGATACTGAGTGAATGCTCTCAACACATATTATACCTCCATCAAATACTTTTACTTCAAACTTGCTAAATTCCAGCCTCAGCCCAATCAGAATTACCAGTACTTACATAGAAACCTATACAAAGTAGCCAGAAAGAAATGCTAATTTTAAAGAAATACGCCAGATGGATTTAACTGGTTTTGCATCTGAACTCTTCATATGCACTTATATGCACTTTTGCATCAACTGCACATCACCGTTTTAGAAATATTTCAAATATGTCAAGTAACAGGTTTTAGGATACTGGTTTCAGATCTGATGTGTTCTAGGGCCTTACCTGTTTTAAACGGACTAGTTTTGTAACAGATCCTTTTAATTGAGCAAAATTTTGTCAGTGTTCGTACCTCAACATAACTACAATTTTTACACGCCTTCCTGAACGGACACACTGATTTTCTACAGCCAAATAATTAATCAACCATTAACAGATGTTTAGAGAGGATATGAATAATCCTGTGATGCAAAAAAAAATATTATGTCATATAATCTAGCTACAAATTATGTAGACAATAGTCCATACCGTACAACGTTCCAAGTTCATTTAGCAATTCATTCGCAATAGTATCCGATTGTCAACATTAAACAACATATTTTCACATAGGACGAGGGTTGTGGATGGAAACGACTGTAAGGAATAGCATGCAATAAGGAGTGATTAGGAGTATCACCTTGTCGCCAAATAATGTCGATTTTTTGGTAACAGTCAAGAGAATAATCCTGCCCGCTTTTCCACCGGATTCTCAGATCAATAGGTCCTCGCGTCAAGAACTAAATGTTCTAGTTCACAAGTGGCACGTGTAGAGGAGACTCTGTTGACTGACTCATCGGCGCAACGGAGGTAAGAAGTGGTACTGAACTTGATAAACCTGGTCTTGCGCACACGCGTCGTCTGCTTTTAGCCTGCAGCTTAAGTACATTTAATACAAACGTCTGGGAAGTGGAATTAACATGGCATGTGTCAGTGTCTTTATTCGCCTGAATGCACGGACCTGCTTTTTGGCAAAAGAAAAAGCGAGAGGTAATGGTCTGTTATAAGCTTCTATATACCAGCATTCTAAGGAACCACATGTATTTGTCGCCAATAACAGGAAATTGTAGGCTATAACTCAGAAACGCGATGTGTTTCATTGAGAGTGTGGATAAAAAAAAAGAACTGGTAAAAAAATGCATGTCCTAACGGAAGTAGTGTCGAGTTGTTAAAAAAAAAATTGACATTTTATGCATGCGGTTCTTTTTTTATTATTTTTTTGTTACTTTGATTCCATGTGAATTAAATTATGCATCTTTTGACGTTGTCATGACAACGTGTCTTGTCTTCTTAGTGCGAGTCGTACAGGTGACTATACAGCCTAAAAGAAGGGTTCAGGAACTAAAAAATCCCATTAATTTTCTATATAAACTTACAGCTTTTTAATCTAACCATATAAACAGACTTACCATAAACTGGGAGATTAAGCATTGATACATCTTTGTGTAGAAGGCACTAATGTGATTTCAACTTTATTTAAAATGTTTATTTGCTTTTGTTTATATTTCCAGTGAATAACTGTATAACACATAATTCACAAATGTGTTGTTATTGAAATAGAAATACAATTAGTGGCAAAAGAGCTCAACAGTGACAACCCACTCCCATAAAGCACTGCAAACTCTCAAACTACGCAAACTGCCTTCTATTTTTACAAAATAATAATACGAAACAGATGCTATTTGACGTTTTAGATATCATTCATCATGATGAATGGTAGTGGTGTCCAGAGCTTTAAAATAACATAGATGTTTTGTGCTTTTAGTTACAATTTTCAGTACATTTTGCCAGTTCAGTTTAGAAATTAGTCAAAACACAGATTTGTCACAGTTGATACTGCTTCTGGTTCAGTTGTCACAAAGGAAATCGAAGGCCAAGTACATGCATTGCATTGTAGGATACAGTAATTTTGCACCATGTGCTTTATTGTATTGCAAATTTTGGTAAATGTCATCTGGGTATTCAATGAATGTAAAAGTGCTACTCTGCAAACGATGCATAAAAATATTAGGATTACTACTACTAATCAAAAAAAATTGAATGTTTTTAAAAGAAAAGTCTCTAATGCATACCAAACCTTTATTTGCTCAAAAATAAAGTAAAAAGACTGTTCTTATGAATTTAAATTAAATTTTGCAATATTACTGTTTTACTGTATTTTTTTATAAATTCTCTTTGGTGAGCATGAATGAATTACTAAAAAAAGCTTAATTATTTCAAAATTTTGCTAAGATAGACTGCAACCTCCATCTTAAAAAATCCTATTCTCCAAAGATATGTCAGAAAACCAAAACCAAACAACTGTCTGGCAAAAAGCAGCTCAAAGTCATCTGACTGGCTAGGCAATAGCTTCAGACGGTCATATTGTTGTTGTTTTTTAACAGGGGACATCTCAGGACACCTTTTCCAGTGATCTGCCAGGTAGTAGGGACATTGCAGCATGCTAAACAATCTCTTACATAATTTTTAATAGGAAAAAAATAGGATTTCCAGGAACCAAGAACAAGCAAGTCAGCACTTGCTGTTTTGCACTATAGGCTAAATACAGTATTTATAAACAAATCAGATGAGAAAAATCACAATTGTATGTAATATCTGAACAGTCTATCAATGTAAGTCAAAATGCAATCTTAAATCTGTTAAAATGTTTTCACAAAGATTTATAAAAGTTAACCTGAGCTGTCACCTACAATACAGGTTTATTTTTTAAACTAGACTAGTAAGATAACTTTTAACACACATTAGAATTCCTATAATTATATCTTATGTCTTTTTTGAGTGCCACTAAAATGTATATATGTAATATAATATCATCTAATTGTAAGATGTATGAACTTTGCAGTAATTGTATTAAAATATACTTTCCATTAAGTCCATGTAATTTAGTATCACTGTCACTTCATTGTGTGTGAGTCTAAGTAACTTATCAACATTTCGATTAAGCCACACAAACCACAAAATGTGTGTGTGCTTCAGTGGGTATGTATATCTTGCTTTTATGGAGAGTGAGAGGGCGGGTTCATGGGAGGCTAACCAGTCATCAGGAAGCAAAACAGAACAGAATGTGCAGTACTAATCTGGGCGGAAAAAAAACATTCTGTGCCGTGTGTGGTAACACAAACTCACATTGTCTTGCATACAAATAGCCTACACATGAAACATAAAAATGAGGAAGATACATATATTGGTTTCTTGAGAGGATGCTCTTTTTGTTTAGACATTACTTAAGAAACAAGCAATAAATATAAATGACGAAACACCAGAAGACTTGGAGTAATAAGGGTGAGGTAGATGTAAACATACCATGCATACTGTTCTGCCCAGTGAGACAAAAATAAAACCAGTCAATGTAATGCTCTTTATTTAAATACGAGGCAACTGTTACATAACTCCCCGGGTATTTGCTTAATCCAAAACAAAGGCTGAACTATTGCCCCCAAGACTAAGCCTAAATGAGTTGTTGAGGGTCTGACACCTCTATGACCCCTTATTTTGCTAATCAAATGGGTTATAATGTCTGTTGCAGACATTACATCTCATGTCATGAAAAGTAACATACAAAATAATGTTAATAATTTCCTTTGAATTTTTAGCAAATAATATATTTGTATTTTATTCTATAGTTTTTATTTATTTATATTGTTTCCAAAACAATATTTGTGATGATTTTGATATACATTGTACATGTAAAATATTAGGCCTACAGAAAATAAAAAATAAAAATACGTAACAAGCACATATCTACACGTAAAAACTTTAACACACGACCCATGAATTAAAATATATAATTAATTTGTTAATGTTAACAACTATTGAAAACAGTGTTGAGTATTCTGCAAAGCAGATCTGAGATAGAAGACAAAGTAAACTCATTGTACAAGGAACGAAAAGGTTAAGTTGCGTTATTTATAATTGTGCTGAATCTATCCGTAAAAAATATTCTTTAGACACTAAGATGTGAACTATTAAAATACTTGCAGCTTTCATGGATCGTTGTCTCAGGTGTGTAATGGCGGTTTCTGAGCAGAAACACACTTCCGATATTTTTAGGCGTGAGAGCTTTTCTTTCGACGTCCGTGTTGTTGATGGTAACCGGAAGTGCTTTACATTTAGATTTGCTCGTAAGGCCCTGCGGTCGCTATTAGCGCGTTAGCATCGCTGTGTTTAGCTGCATTGGTGCGTTTTCGATTTCGCAAACGCAAATAAAGCAGATTTAACGGTAAGAAAAATAAACCTCCGTAATTTAATATACGTGTAATGTGCATGTTACTTTAAATGCTGTCGAATTTGCAAGTTTAAATCAATTTGATATGCCTGTTCTTGCTCGGTCTAGTAATTAGGCCTGTAAACGTTCAACTTAGCTTGTTAGCTTGGTACTTATATTTGGTGAGTAACAATTCAGCTCGCGTTAAGTTTAATTAGACTTTGAATGTTAAACATTGGTGCATTATACAAAGTTTAACTGTCGTTTGTATGTTTGTATTGTTGCTATAAAGCTGGGTTAAATGAGCTTTGTAACTCCTTTGAGTAATCCAGTGTTGCATGCTAGTGTTTTCATTGTTTGCAAAGTCCATTTTCAGCCTCCTTAGTAACAGTTTTGATCGTTACATTTGCATCTTTTAAACGTTACACAACTGATAGGCGTCTATCGTTTAGTTTATTTGCCTAGTCACAGTCTCTGTGCTAATGTGCTAAAATTTTTTGCAGCTTTTTAGGTGTGCATTTGAGTTTGAGATTGGTGAAGACATGGGAGGTAAGTCTTTATTCCAGTCTTCTAGCTAGGATCCATTTTAGTGTTGTATATTTATGATAGTTGTATATTTGAAACTATACTGTTTTTACTCTTTTAGACCCTTCCCTAAGCCGGGACTGCCCACTGGATTGTAAGGTCTATGTTGGTAATTTGGGCAACAGTGGTAACAAAACTGAACTGGAGAGAGCATTTGGCTATTATGGTCCCCTGAGGAGCGTATGGGTGGCAAGAAATCCTCCCGGCTTTGCTTTTGTGGAGTTTGAGGACCCCAGAGATGCAACCGATGCTGTGAGAGAGCTTGATGGAAGGTAAGAACATCCATTTAAATTCAGTCCTCTGAAACAGCCATTGTCCTGCAGATTAGATTATCCTGATTAAGGAAAGGATTGCAGAATTGCATCTTGTGTGTTTGATGGAAGGTATCCAAATAATGTCCATAGCTGTATCAGGGTGATTATTGTAAACTAAGGTCATTTCGTTTAATTAAAAAAAGCACAATTTCATCTAGTTGCAAATGCAACAGCTTTTTAGTGTCATAAAAGAGGTAGGATAGATATACAACATCTAAAAATACAGAACAGTGATAGTTACTTGAAATGAAATGAGTTACTCAATTTATTTTCATTACTTGAAGTAAAATTAAAAAAAAGAAATGAAATAAAATGAAATCTAAAAAAAAAAGTAAACTGATTTCAGCTAATTGCTAAGGCACAATTTCTCATTCATTCAGTTTAAACACTAAATAATTAACAAAAAAAAGTAGGCATTTTTAAATAATCAAAAACTAATAAAATGGCAAAACACAAATTAATGAAAATGTAGGAAATTAAAATAAAAAACAGAAAATATACACTACCAGCCAGTTTTTTTGAACAGGATGATTTTTACAGTTTTTAAACAAGTTTCTTCTGTTCACCAAGCCTGCATTTATTTAATCCAAAGTACAGCAAAAACAGTAACATTTTGAAATAGTTTTACTATTTAAAATAACTGCTTTCTATTTTAATATATTTTAAAAAGTAATTTATTCCTGTGGTTTTAAAACAGAATTTTTAGCATCATTACTCCAGTCACATTTAATAAACATGTATTATTATGATGTTGTAAATGGCCGAGAAGAATTTTTTTTTTTTTTTTTTTCAGGTTTCTTTTATAACTTTATAAATGTCTTTATCATCGCTTTTGATCAATTTAAAGCATCCTAGCTAAATAAAAGTATTCATTTCTATAATAAAAATAATTATACTGACTCCAAGATTTTGAATGGTATAATGTTACAAAAGCTTTTTATTTCAGATATTTCAGATCTTTTGATACACAACTGTTTTAAATATTGATGATAAAAAATGTTTCTTGAACAGCAAAGCAGCATATTGATATGATTTCTGAAGGATCATATGACACTGAAGTAATGAAGTAATATGCTGAAAATGTAATTTTGATCACAGGAATAAATTACATTTTAAAATGCATTCAAATAGAAAGCTGTTATTTCAAATAGCAAAAATGTTTCAAAATTGTACTGTTTTTGCTATACTTTGAATCAAAAAATGCAGGCTTGGTGAGCAGAAGAGACTTCTTTAAAAAAAAAAAAATTTTTTCCTCAAAAACCTTCCTCAAAAACTTTTGACTGGTAGCGTAAAATTAAAATATAATTCAAAGTATTAACAAGCTGTAATGGTATATTAATGATGCTAAAATAACACTAGGGTTGAATATGCTATTTAAAACATCAACAACAGCATTTGTTACTTTGTTTACTCACTGGTTGTACTGTATGTTCTAGAAATGTGATATGCTCTTTCTGTAAACTGTTATTATAACCCCATGTTTGTCTGCCTCAGAACACTGTGTGGTTGTCGAGTGCGCGTTGAAATGTCCAGTGGTGAGAAGCGGTCAAGATATCGAGGACCACCCCCTTCTTGGAATCGTCGGCCACGTGATGATTATAGACGGCGCAGTCCACCCGCTAGACGCCGGTATGGTTTCTTTTTCTGCTCTGAAACGAGACTAGACGTCTTAAAAACCCTTTCACCGCAAGCTTAGTTATGGGCAGAATGATGAGCCTAGGTGTGGAGACTGACAAAACCAGCATCTTTTCATAAATTCGGCCAAGCTGTTCGAAACCTTCCCCTTGCACTGATCAGTTTGCAGCTTTTGGATTGGTTAACCAACGAGTGCATTGAGTTTTTGCTCATGAACTTGAATTGTAGTTACAGATTTCCAAAGAATCTTCTCATTGTTTGGGTTTTATGTCATTTTTCTATTTATATTAATGAAGCTGACCACCCCACCCCCCCCTTTCAGAGACATCACCAAGCCTCTACTCATCTACCTCTGAGTCAGTCAACTAGCCCTCTTTCAGCATCATGTGACCAGCGTACACCAATCAGCTCACATGATCCAAGCATGGCCACCAGCCCATTGGTTCCTGAGCATGCCTCTCTCAGGCTCCTTCACCTCCTCCAACGTTAACCTGATCGGCAAAACCAACCACGCCACACTTACAACCAATCAACGGGTCTTATGCCCCTCCCCAAATGTCTACATGACAACATATCCTCAGCAGTCCTCATCTAACTGACATCTTCAGCCACCTACTGTTGTATAGCTGTTAACATCTAGCAACCATCTGGCAAAATCTCCCCGCAAATTACGCCCTCCTGACCAGCACTCAGCTTCACTGCATCATAACTAGCTTGTTGAAAACAAAATAGTAAGTTAATGCCTTTTCCTCCCGCTTAATGACATATGATTTTTCTTTATTTGGTGGTTTTGAGGTATAACTTTTTTCGTTATGTTAATATATGTATAAGACCATATCCAAAGATTTTTTTTTTTTTTTTTCATTTACATCCCTCTGTGTTTCAGTAGATTTCATACTGAAACATTTTTGATCAACGCACAAGGTTTGCCAAATGAATCTGGAACAGGCACTTTGATAGATAGTAGTTTTGAAAAAACAAATTTGCCCATACTGGGCTTCATAAGAAGGCTGATTGGAATCTACCACAAAAAATGACTCTTGTGTGATGCTTTTGGCCATATTGACCCCTGACTTCTCAGTATTTCTTGCATCTGCATATAGGTCACCTAGGAGGCGGAGCTTTAGTCGTAGTCGGAGCAGGTGAGTTGTTTAAATGTTTTTATAACCCTTCTGCAACTAATGTCAACACCATAACCACGTATGCATTATGACTTCTTATGGATATATCCTGTAACTTTCTCTTATCTTGCAGCTCCTTAGCAATGAGGTAACTTTAACACATTCATCCGTGTTTACTTGGCTTTTATAGGTCCCTTTCCAGAGAGAGGAGAAGAGAGAGGTCTTTGTCTCGCGATAGAAACTATAAACCTTCAAGGTCTTTCTCAAGATCACGCAGGTAGGTTTATGCTTGTGAGTAGTTGTGTAGTTGCACAGCTGAAATATTTACGGTAATGCTTACATTGTCTATTTTTTTTTTTTTCAGTCGTTCACGTTCCAATGGTCGGAAGTGAGAAATGTTGAAGACCAACCTTGTTAGAGAAAGCATGTCTGTGCGCTCCTCAACAGATTAGGATGAATGGAAACAGTGATGGATTTTTTTTTTTTTTTTTTTTGCCCCCTAAAGTCTTTTTAAAATGTTTCTTCCCCATAGTGTTCTGAGTATTCTTTTTTACTTAAGATGTCTGTGCTTAATGGGTAGCAATGGTTTCATCCTGCCTGAATGGCTGAATGTAATTTTATGCTCTTTGGGCAGTGAAAAGTTCTGAATGGAATTCATGTCTGACTTAGATGGTCATTTGAAACCAATTTTGTATGCGTTTTTGTTTGTACTTCCATTAAAAGAAGTTCCTTATGAATTCACTGTATGACTTTTCTGTACAATTCACACTGATCAGCTGTTCAAATGTTACTATAAAGCTCACTTTATTATCAAATGTATTAATATTAGGTATCATGAACTAGCAATTATGATATAGGTTATGATTATTTCTTCATGTACTAATGCATTATTTGAAGTGTATTGTTAACAAACATGAATTAGTAATGAACAATAGATTTATGAATTAACTAACCTATAATGCTGCAAGTCATCATGGTGTGTGTTAAAAAATGTTAAACCTTATTGTAAAGGCTTTTTTGAAGAAATGCATTTCAAGGTAAAAAATAAAATAAAATGTTGTTTACTATGAACCTATTTTGGTTCATTTGACTCGATCAAAGTATGCATTTTATCTTTTAGATTGTGTCTTAGGCTATTCTGTTGCATTAGTAAGCTTTAAAATGTGCACTAAAGAGTCAGCAGAGGGCTGTGCTGTCTTAGACATGCTTGCAAAATGAGAATGCATGATATTGCAAAAAAGTTTTTTGTTTTTTTTTATAAAAACAAGCGAATAATTATTTTTACTCACAGTCTGAACATGAACTTTTGAGACTGTGTTGTCAAAACTTTGTAAAGAGAAAAATGTTTCTTGTTCACACATTAAGAACGATCGACTTTTTTCATTAAACATATACTTCAAGTTCACACTTATCATGCGATGCAATTTGTGTCAGCAACACAGGAAGTTGAGGGTAGCAGCGAAAAGGAAGCTGCATGAACTCATCCTCCTTCAAAAGTGAAACACAGGCAATTAAAACGCGTAAAGCGTTGTGCACTGCTAATACACCCAGGACTGCAAAGTGGATGGATCCCTGAAAGGGGCACCGGAAGGTAACATCAGTTTATCGTGGTACTTTCCTAGTGCCGTAAGCTGCAGTGGGCACGTCTTATATTTACCCTGTCATTTTGCATTTTGAAGTTTCACATGCAAATTAAGTGGTTTTAAACTCAGTTTATTCACAATTTTTGATCATTTAGTCTCGTTATTTAGCTGTGCGGAATGTCTTGTTTTCACATTGTGTGCGTCTGACCAAAGACTTTGTCGTACACTCGTTTTGGTGTTTTTCTGATAATGTCATGACAGAAACTCCATCCGTCCAACAACATATTTAAAATAGTAGACTGAAGCACACTGTCTAAACGGGAGACGTAGTGTATACTGGTATGATGACGAATGAAATATGTGATGGCAAGTGTCATGTTGTTTTTGATAAACACATTTGTTAAATGGAAAATATAACTCTTGACATTGTATCTATCTAGTATATTAACATAAAACAGCTTGTTCGGGTGTTCTGATTTTCACTGTCATTATGTATCATCATAAGCAAAAGGCTACAGTGGAATCAATGATTTGAGAGCACATGCGTGACAGTTAGTATGAGTCATATACATGTGTCACATCACTGATGCTCAGCGGTTTCATTTTTTATCATGTTCTTAAGTGTTAAAGATGTTTAGAAATGACTTATCCCCATTGTCTGTCTCATGAACTTATGAACAGCCATGTCAGGCAGAAAATCCAAGAAGAACCAGAGACTTGGTTCCTCCCGACGAGGTCCTAAAGGTCTTAACAGAAATACCGAGAAAGATGATGATGATGGGTTTCAGCAGATTGCGGAGTCTGAGGATGGGCGAAATGAATTTCACACCAGCACTGATTACCATTCAACCCAGTTTGATCATGCACCAACCTCAAGCATTGATCAACAAACATCTCTGTTAGAAAGTCTTCCACATGCAGGGGGTCACAAGGATTCACTCATGGAGACTGAACTGCCAGAACGGAAAAGAAAAATGGGATCGACTCGCAAGAGTGCTGGTAGGTTTAAAGTTGAGAGAAATCTTGATGAAGTGAGGACCACTGAAGAGTTGGAGGAAGAATATGTAACTCGACCAAACACATCAACCACTGAAGAAGAACAATCAAGGCCAATGAGTTTTCCTTCTGATTTATCCAATTCAGGATTGGGAAAGGAGCCTGGAACAGCTCTTACGTTTGTGGTTTCAGAAAATGAAGAAAAAGATGCAGCCCACCGTCAAGAAATAACTTCTTATTCCCATGCGGTAGTAAGTGATATGCCTACAGACGAGGCAATGGGGACATCTGTCCATTCTTTTGCAGTCACAGCTGAAAGTGATTTGTTTGATGAACCAAAAACACTTTGTCTGCAAGAAATCCCAACAGCCAGTACCTCTGGACAAAAAAAAAAGATGGGCTCAACCCGCAGACCTCTCGGAGGGAAAAACAGTGTGCAAGAACATTCAAGAAACATGACAGAGAATGAAAGGAAAGCAGAAGTCATGGGCGAAGCAAACTTGAAAATGTCAGAAGAGATGGTGCAAGAATGGAATGATGTGGCAAGAGATGATCCATCATCCCACACAGATTCAGCGTTGGTTTCAAATCAGAATTTACTAGCGGAGAGAGCCGAGCTGAAAGAGACTGATATTTCAGCTGGAACTGAAACTATGAACCAAACAGTTGCTTCTCCTCTAGTAGTTTCAGAAAAGCCCCTACCTGAAACATCTCACCACTATGGGACTCCATTACTCAATGAGGAATTGGATTTTAAGTTTGGTTCACACACTGAGGATTTTGATGTTCTAAACAAAGATGCAGGAAGTGATAACAGTTATGTGCTTGATACAAGAAAAGATACTAACACATCTTACCACTTTAGAGATGTAAACACAGAAACCAAGGAGGAGGTTCTAAAGCAGAAAGGGGAACTATCTATAAATGATCAAATGAGTAGTTTATTACCAAAACAGGATACACAATTAGAGGAACTTGCTTTACATGATCAAGAATCTTCGTTAAGCCAACACGATCTAGATAATAACTGCAATTCTTCTATGCCTCAACTTATAGTGGGAGGAAGTAGAAGTTTTGATGTGCATCTGTCTAATATTAGCCATGATGAGCCCACAACAACCGATATACCACATGAGATTAGTGATGCTGTTGTAGAAAAGGAACAAGGAAATAATCTTTGTAATGTTGCTGCAGTAGCATGTGATACTCTGACTGACTTAAAGTCTATTACGGAAGAAGATGAAGATCCCCAAATTTTAGCAACGAGAGAAAATGAGAATATGAGTGATGAAAGAGGATCTGAAACAGAAAATGCATTTGAAATGACAGGCCAGGATGATGCAAGAGATCACAGTGTAACACAAATAATAATGGATGTAAGAGATAATGAAAAAGATGGAGAAACAATCACAGAGACCATTTGGATTTCACACCAGACAGCGTCTGAAGTTTCAGCTGAAAAAGAGGAAAAATGTAGAGAACAAGTGCAATATTCATCGAATATATCTCAAACACACAGTCCACCACAAGATGATGCTGGGAAGATGCCAGAAAATGATGAGGTTACAAATGACAAAAAAGAGACTGAGAGTACTGCATCTGATGATGTGACCTCAAAGTCAGAGGAAATGTTTAGTTTTGAAGACTCAGCAACAGATACAGGATCTCACACATACCAACTGTTCACGCAATCTCCTTATAAAGAAAGCTATGACTTACATGAACGTGTGAGTGAGAAAAGTGAAAAGAAAGAAATATTTTTCAGTGTAGAAGCAGAGAATGCATCTTTTGATAGAGGTGATATGAGAAGTGAAGGAACAGAAGGAATTAAGGAGATGGATGCAGCACCTGTTGTGATATTAGATGTGGACACTAAAGATAGTGAATCAGAAAACCCAGAGCAAAACAGAGCATTAACAGAGGAGCAAACTGATACATCCTCTGATACAAAACTGCAAGTGTCACAGGTATTGGATAATGTTTCTACTGTGATTGATTCGGGTCTCCTTTTCCATGATGTTATCGATGTAAGTTCAGGGGAGAGAGAGAGAGTTCCTGAGAAAAGTGATATCAGCTCTTTCATTCCTCACGATTCTCAAGATTTTTACAAGCCTACAACATGTCATCCAGAGTCCCAAGAAAATACTGGAGATCCTGAAAGAGTAGCAGTAGGGGGAGACACAGACCTACATTTAGATATTGAAGCACAGAACAAAACATTTGACTTAACCAGTGAAGCAGAAGGAACAGAAAAGAACATGCAAGATGCTAGTGTTTTAGCGAGAGAAGTTGAAGTTATTGCAGATACAGTTACAGTGGAGAGTAATATGACTGCTGAATTAGATTTTCTTCAAACTTCTCCTGATGTACACGTGGAAGCATTAAATTTATCTGAAAAAGCTGAGAAAGAAGTTTCAGGAGAAACAGACACAATTCTTAAGCAAAGTGACATCAACATCATTCCTGAAGATTCTCATGGAGAGGAGTCACACTCAAAATCAAGTCCAGTTATTCACAAGAGAAAAATGGGCTCAACTCGTAGACCTCTCAAAGGGAATAAAGGACGAAGAAAAGAAATGGAACATCATGATGAAAATGAGACACTTGACAGTGAAGGAATGATCAATATAGAGAAAGAAACCTTTAGTTTGGAGGATGAACCCAGTCCAGATGAATCTACATTACAAAGTTTAAAAGATGAAGTTAAAGAACAGGAGGTGGAAATAAGTGAGGAGAATGATGTTGGTCCTGTTGAAGAGTCTGAATCTGCTCTCCTGCAGTCATCATGTAGTTCAGATTTAGTGTCTGAGGAATCCACTACAATAAGTATCTGTCACGTCACAGAATCACAAGACCTCACAAAAATGAACGAAGAGTCCCAGGAAAATCCTGGAGATGTTGAAAGAGTGCAAGCAGACCTACAATCAAAAATTGACTTACAAAATGAAACATTTGACATAACAACCAGTGAAGTAGAAGGAACAGAAGAGAACATCCAAGATGTTAGTGTTACGTTAGTCAGAGAAGTTGAAGTTATTGGAGATACAGTTACAGTAGAGAGTAATTTGACTACTGAGTCAGATTTTCTTCAAATTTCTCCTGATGCACATGTGGAAGCATTGAAAGTATCTGAAAATGCTGTAAAAGAAGTTTCAGGAGAAACAGACACAATTCTTGAACACAGTCACATTAGCATCATTCCTGCAGATTCTCATGGAGAAGAGACACACTCAAAATCAAGTCCAAAAGTTCACAAGAGAAAAATGGGCTCAACTCGTAGACCTCTCAGAGGGAAAAAGGACAAAGACAAGAACATGATGAAAAAGAAATCTGCAGTTTAGGGGATGAACCCAGTCCAGATGAATCTACATTACAAAGCTCAAAAGATGAAGTTAAAGAACAGGAGGTGGAAATAAGTGAGGAGAATGATGTTGGTCCTGTTGAAGGGTTTGAATCTGCTCTCCTGCAGTCATCATGTATTTCAGATTTAGTGACTGAGGAGTCCACTGCAATAAGTATCTGTCATGTCACAGAATCACAAACCCTCATAAAGATGAATGAAGAATCCCAGGAAAATGCTGGAGCTGCTGAAAGAGTGCCAGCAGAGGAAGAGAAAGACTTACAATTGAAAATCGAATCACAGAACAAAACGTTTGACTTAACAACCAGTGAAGCAGAAGAAACAGAAAAGAACATCCAAGATGTTAGTGTTACGTTAGTCAGAGAAGTTGAAGTTATTGGAGATACAGTTACAGTGGAGAATAATATGACTACTGAGTCAGATTTTCTTCAAAGTTCTCTTGATGCACATGTGGAAGCATTGAAAGTATCTGAAAATGCTGTAAAAGAAGTTTCAGGAGAAACAGACACAATTCCTGAACAAAGTCACATCAGCATCATTCCTGAAGATTCTCACAAAGAGGAGACACACTCAAAATCAAGTCCAGTTATTCATAAGAGAAAAATGGGCTCGACTCGTAGACCTCTCAAAGGGAATAAAGGACGAAGAAAAGAAATGGAACATCATGATGAAAATGAGACACTTGACAGTGAAGGAATGATCAATATAGAGAAAGAAAAGATTGATTTGGAGGATGAACCCAGTCCAGATGAATCTACATTACGAAGCTCAAAAGATGAAGTTAAAGAACAGGAGGTGGAAATAAGTGAGAAGAATGATGTTGGTCCTGTTGAAGGGTTTGAATCTGCTCTCCTGCAGTCATCATGTATTTCAGATTTAGTGACTGAGGAATCCACTGCAATAAGTATCTGTCATGTCACAGAATCACAAACCCTCATAAAGATTAATGAAGAATCCCAGGAAAATGCTGGAGATGCTGAAAATGTGCCAGCAGAGGAAGACAAACAATTACAAATAAAAATCAACCCACAGAAACAAACGTTTGACTTAACAACCAGTGAAGCAGAAGGAACAGAAGAGAACATCCAAGACATTAGCATTACGTTAGTCAGAGAAGTTGAAGTTATTGCAGTTATTGGAGATACAGTTACAGTGGAGAGTAATATGACTACTGAATCAGATTTTCTTCAAACTTCTTCTGATGCAAACATTGAAGCATTGAAATTATCTGACAATACTGAGAAAGAAGTTTCAGGAGAAACAGACACTATTCTTGAACAAAGTGACATCAGCATCATTCCTGCAGATTCTCACAGAGAAGAGACACACTCAAAATCAAGTCCAGTTATTCACAAGAGAAAAATGGGCTCAACTCGTAGACCTCTCAAAGGGAATAAAGGACGAAGAAAAGATCATGATGAAAAAGAAATTTTGGAAGATGAACCCTGTGCAGATCTGTCTGGATATACTGCAGTGAGTATCTGTGACATTTCAGAATCACAAACCCTCACAAAAATTCATGCAGGCTCCCAGGAAAATACTGGAGATGTTGAAATAGTGCAGGCAGAGGAAGACAAAGACTTGCAATTAAAAATCGACTCACAGAACAAAACGTTTGACGTAACAACCAGTGAAGCAGAAGGAACAGAAGAGAACATCCATGATGTTAGTGTGACGTTAGTTAGAGAAGCTGAAGTTTTTGGAGATACAGTTACAGTGGAGACTAATATGCCTACTGAATCAGATGCACATATCGAAGCATTGAAAGTATTTGAAAATGCTGAGAAAGAAATTTCAAGAGAAACAGACAAAATTCCTGAACAAAGTGACATCAGCATCATTCCTAAAGATTCTCATGGAGAGGAGGCACACTCTGTAGATACACTTACATTGGAAAGTAATATGACCACTGAGTCAGATTTTCTTCAAACTTCCCCTGATGCACACATTGAAGCACTGCAAATATCTGAAAATACTGAGAAAGAGGTTTCAGGAGAAAAAGACACAATTCCAGAACAGTGTGACATCAGCATCATTCCTGCAGATTCTCACAGACAAGAGACACACTCAAAATCAAGTCCAGTTATTCACAAGAGAAAAATGGGCTCAACTCGTAGACCTCTCAGAGGGAAAAATGAACAAAGAAAAGAAATAGAACATCGTGATGAAAATGAGACATTTGAATTTGAAAGTGTGATCAATGTAGAGAAAGAAACATTTAGCTTAGAGAATGAACCCAGTACATATGAATCTACAATACAAAGCTCTGCAGATAAAGCTAAAGAACAGAAGATAGGAATACAGGAGGAGAATGATGTTGGTCCTGTTGAAGGGTCTGAATCCACTGACCCGCAGATATTATGTAGTTCAGATGTAGTGTCTGAGGAAACCACTGCAGTAAGTATCTGTCATGTCACAGAATCACAGACCATCACAAAAATGAGTGAGGAATGCCAGGAGAATGCTGGAGAAGCTGAAAGAGTGGCAGCAGAGGAAGACAAAGATATACAATTAAAAACTGACTCACAGAATAAAACATTTGACTTAACAACCAGTGAAACAGAAGAGAATGTTCAAGATGTTGGTGTGATGTTAGTCAGAGAAATTGAAGTTACTGGAGATACAGATACAGTAGAGAGTAAAATGACTGCGGAGCCTGATTTTCTTCAAACTTCTCCTGATGCAATGGAAGCAGTGAAAGTATCTGAAAATGCTGAGAAAGTAGTTTCAGGAGAAACAGACACAATTCTTGAACAAAGTCACATCAATATCATTCCTGCAGATTCTCACAGAGAAGAGACACACTCAAAATCATGTCCAGTTATTCATAAGAGAAAAATGGGCTCCACTCGTAGACCTCTCAAAGGGGAAAAAGGACAAAGAAAAGACCATGATGAAAAAGAAATCTTCATTTTGGAGGATGAACCCAATCCCAATGAATCCAGACATACTGCAGTGAGTATCTGTGACATTTCAGAATCACAAACTCTCACAAAAAATTATGCAGGATTCCAGGAAAATACTGGAGAAATAGCGCCAGCAGAGGGAGACACAGAACCACACATAGAAAACAAAACCTGTAACTTAACAGCATTTGAAGGAGAAGCAACAAAAGAGAACATCTTTGAAGCTGGTGTTGTAGGCAAAGACATTGAGTTTATTGGAGATACAGTTGTAGTGGAGAGTAATATGACTACTGAGTCAGATGATTTAATACAAAATGACACTTTCACTGAAGCAAAACTGGAAGCATTAAAAGTATCTGACAATGCTGAGCATGAAGTTCTAGAGGAAACAGATGCAACTCCCAAGCAAAGTGACACCACTATCATTTCTGAAGATACTCATGGAGAGGAGGCACACTCAAAATTGCATCCAGTTGTTCACAAGAGAAAAATGGGCTCAACTCGTAGACCTCTCAGAGGGAAAAAAGGACAAAGAGAAGAAGTAGAACATCAGGATGAAAATGAGACTCTTAACAGTGAAGGTATGATCAATGCAGAGAAAGATACCTTTAGTTTAAAGGATGAACCCAGTCCAGATGAATCTACATTACAAAGTTTAAAAGATGGAGCTAAAGAACAGATGAAAATAAGTGAGAAGAATGATGTTGGTCCTGTTGAAGAGTCTAAATCCACTGACCTGCAGTCATCATCTAGTTCAGATTTAGTGTCTGAGGAATCCACTACAATAAGTATCTGTCATGTCACAGAATCACAAACTCTCACAAAAATTAATGAAGAGTCCCAGGAAAGTACTGGAGATGTTGAAAGAGTGGCAGCAGAGGAAGACAAAGACTTGCAAATAAAAATCGACTCACAGAACAAAACGTTTGACATAACCAGTGAAGCAGAAGGAACAGAAGAGAACATCCAAGATGTTAGTATGGTGTTAGTTAGAGAAGTTGAAGTTATTGCAGATACAGTTACAGTGGAGACCAATATGACTACTACGTCAAATTTTCTTCAAACTTCTGATGCACACGACGAAGCATTTAAAGTATCTGAAAATACAGAGAAAGACGTTTCAGGAGAAACAGACACAATTCCTGAACAAAGTGACATCAGTGTCATTCCTGCAGATTCTCACAGAGAAGAGACACACTCAAAATCAAGTCCAGTTATTCATAAGAGAAAAATGGGTTCAACTCGTAGACCTCTCAAGGGAAAAACAGGAAGAAGAGAAGATCATGATGAAAAAGAAATCTTTAATTTGAAGGATGAACCCAGTATGGGTGAAGAACAGATGGAAATACGTGAGGGGAATGATGTTGGTCCTGTTGAAGGGTCTGAAATCTTCATTTTGGAGGATGAACCCAATCCAGATCAATCTGGATATACTGCAGTAAGTGATATTTCAGAATCACAAACCCTAACAAAAATGAAAACAGTGTCCCAGGAAAATACTGGAGAAATAGCACCAGCAGAGGAAGACACAGAACCACACTTAGAAAACAAAACGTTTGACTCAACAGCATTTGAAAGAGAAGCAACAGCAGAGAACATCTGTGAAGGTAGTGTTGTAGTCAGAGAAGTTGCGTTTATTGGAGATACAGTTATAGCGGAGAGTAATGACACTAAAAGTGACACAAAAGTATCTGACAATGGTGAGCGTGCAGTTTCAGAAGAAACAGATGCAACTCCCAAGCAAAGTGACACCACTATCATTCCTGAAGATACTCCTGGAGAGGAGGCACATTCAAAATTGCATCCAGTTGTTCACAAGAGAAAAATGGGCTCAACTCGTAGACCTCTCAGAGGGAAAAAAGGACAAAGAGAAGAAATAGAACATCAGGATAAAAATGAGATTCTTGATAGTGAAGGTGGGATCAATGCAGAGAAAGATACCTTTAGTTTAAAGGATGAACCCAGTCCAGATGAATCTACATTACAAAGCACAAAAGATGGAGAAAAAGAGCAGATGGAAATAAGCAAGAAGAATGATGTTGGTCCTGTTGAAGGGTCTGAATCCACTGACCTGCAGTCATCATCTAGTTCAGATTTAGTGTCTGAGGAATCCACTACAATAAGTATCTGTCACGTCACAGAATCACAAACTCTCACAAAAATTAATAAAGAGTCCCAGGAAAATACTGGAGATGTTGAAAGAATAGCAGCAGAGGAAGACAAAGACTTACAATTAAAAATCAACCTACAGAACCAAATGTTCGACTTAACAGAAGCAGAAGGAACAGAAGACTTTAGTGTGACATCAGTCAGAGAAGTTGAAGTTATTGGAGATACAGTTACAGTGGAGAATAATATGACTACCAAATCAGATTTTCCTCAAATTTCTCCTGATGCAAATGTGGAAGCATTGAAAGTATCTGAAAATGCTGAGAAAGAAGTTTCAGGAGAAACAGACACAATTCTTGAACAAAGTCACATCAGCATCATTCCTGCAGATTCTCACAGAGAAGAGACACACTCAAAATCAAGTCCAGTTGTTCCCAAGAGAAAAATGGGCTCAACTCGTAGACCTCTCAAAGGGAATAAAGGACAAAGAAAAGATCATGACGAAAAAGAAATTTTGGAGGATGAACCCAATAAGGATGAATCTAGATATACTGCAGTGAGTGAGATTTCAGAATCACAAACCCTCACAAAAATTCATGCAGGGTCCCAGGAAAATATTGGAGATTTTGAAATAGTGCCAGCAGAGGAAGACAAACACTTACAATTAAAAATCGATTCACAGAACAAAATGTTAGACATAACAACCAGTGAAGCACAAGGAACAGACGAGAACATCCATGATGTTAGTGTGACATCAGTCAGAGAAGTGGAAGTTATTGGAGATACAGTTACAGTGGACAGTAATATGACTACTGAGTCAGATTTTCTTCAGACTTCTGATGCACACGTCGAAGCATTGAAAGTACCTGAAAATACTGAGAAAGAAGTTTCAGGAGAAACAGACACTATTCCTGAACAAAGCCACATCAATATAATTCCTGCAGATTCTCACAGAGAAGAGACACACTCAAAATCATGTCCAGTTATTCATAAAAGAAAAATGGGCTCAACTCGTAGACCTCTCAAAGGGAATAAAGGACAAAGAAAAGATTGTGACGAAAAAGAAATTTTGGAGGATGAACCCAATCTAGATGAATGTAGATATACTGCAGTGAGTGACATTTCAGAATCACAAACCCTCACAAAAATTCATGCAGGGTCCCAGGAAAATATTGGAGATTTTGAAATAACACCAGCAGAGGGAGACACAGAACCATGCATAGAAAACAAAACCTTTGACTCAACAGCATTTAAAGGAGAAGCAACAGAAGAGAACATCTGTGAAGATAGTGTTCTAGGCAAAGAAATTGAGTTTATTGGAGATAAAGTTACAGTAGAGAGTAATATGACTATTAAGTTAGATTTGCTTCAAAATGACACGTCCACTGATGCAAAACCAGATGCATTGATTTCTGAAATTGCTGAGATTTCAGGAGAAACAGACACAATTCTTGAACAAAGTGGCATCAGCATCATTCCTGCAGATTCTCACAGAGAAGAGACGCACTCAAAATCAAGTCCAGTTGTTCACAAGAGAAAAATGGGCTCAACTCGTAGACCTCTCAAAGGGAATAAAGGACGAAGAAAGGATCATGATGAAAAAGAAATTTTGGAGGATGAACCCTGTGCAGATCTGTCTGGATATACTGCAGTGAGTATCTGTGACATTTCAGAATCACAAACCCTCACAAAAAATCATGCAGGGTCCCAGGAAAATACTGGAGATGCTGAAAGAGTGGAAGCAGACCTAAAATTAAAAATCGATTCACAGAACAAAACGTTTGACATAACCAGTGAAGCAGAAGGAACAGAAGAGAACATCCAAGATGTTAGTGTTACGTTAGTCAGAGAAGTGGAAGTTATTGGAGATACAGTTACAGTGGACAGTAATATGACTACTGAGTCAGATTTTCTTCAGACTTCTGATGCACACGTCGAAGCATTGAAAGTACCTGAAAATACTGAGAAAGAAGTTTCAAGAGAAACAGACACAATTCCTGAACAAAGTCACATCAATATCATTCCTGCAGATTCTCACAGAGAAGAGACACACTCAAAATCAAGTCCAGTTATTCATAAAAGAAAAATGGGCTCAACTCGTAGACCTCTCAAAGGGAATAAAGGACAAAGAAAAGATTGTGACGAAAAAGAAATTTTGGAAGATGAACCCAGTCTAGATGAATCTAGATATACTGCAGTGAGTGACATTTCAGAATCACAAACCGTCACAAAAATTCATGCAGGGTCCCAGGAAAATATTGGAGATTTTGAAATAACACCAGTAGAGGGAGACACAGAACCACACATAGAAAACAAAACCTTTGACTCAACAGCATTTAAAGGAGAAGCAACAGAAGAGAACATCTGTGAAGATAGTGTTCTAGGCAAAGAAATTGATTTTATTGGAGATACAGTTGTAGTGGAGAGTAATATGACTACTGAGTTAGATTTGCTTCAAAATGACACTTCCACTGATGCAAAACCAGAGGCATTGATTTCTGAAATTGCTGAGATTTCAGGAAAAACAGACACAATTCTCAAACAGAGTGACACCAACATAATTCCTGAAGATCCTCATGGAGAGAAGCTACACACAGAAGTGAGTTTAAATGCTCACAAGCGAAAAATGGGATCAACTCGTAGACCTCTCAGAGGGAACACAGGACAAAGAAAAGTGGGAGTTCATTTCAAGGAAAAGAATGGAGATGACGAAGGAGTATCAGAAGAGGAAGTCACAGAAACACACTCAGAAATTCAAAACCAGGATAATGTGGTTGGTCACAATGTGACACAAGACATTATGTATATAAGAGATAATGAAGATGAGGAGCAAAAGACCATGAAGACAGTGGACATGTCGGTGCTGGAGCTATGTGATGCTTTGGAACTAAAGCAAAGATCAGATGGTCCATCACAGGATGATACTGTCTCACATGAAACCCAAATTCATGTGTCATCTGATGATATTCCTCCAACAAAGGTGGTTGAAATGCATTCAGACTCCAAAAGGTCTACGCAGAAGAGAAAAATGGGATCAACTCGGAAAAGAGGGAAGAGGATGGTGAATGAAGAGGAGGTTGAAGTAGAGAAAGAGGGAGAAGCTGAAAATACAACTGATGATGGGACCACAAAGTCAGAGGAGAATTTACCTATTGAAGAAGCCATTACAGGATCGTCTGTACATCAGCAACTGTTTAGTTTATATGTTAATAAAGAAAGCCATGACATTCAGGATATTGTTAGTAAATCAGAAATCTCAGAACAAAGTGATCCAAGTTCTACCATAAATCCAGAACTACTGATAGAATCTGAATGTTCTTCAAAAACTGCTGCTGAGATGGTTTCAGACCTTCCATTGGGAGATGTTGAGACATACTTAGTTCCTAAACAAAGTGTCATTCCTAAAAAGTCTCATAGAGAAGATCAATCAGACTTGAATCCAGTTGTTCAAAAACGAAAAATGGGGTCAACACGTAGGACACTCAGAGGAAACAAAGGGCAGGGAAGACAAGGAGAACCCCAAAAGATGGATAGAGATATTGAAGAAATGACACAGGAACAGGATACAGAACCATATTTATCAACCAGTGCAAGAAAAACTGAAAGTAAATTTGATGAAGAGGTAAACAAAACTTCCTTGTTGTTGCTTCAAACTTGTTTCCTGAATCAGAAAATAAAGTGAAGGAAGTTGGTCAGAATATCCATGACCTAACTGAGGTGAGTGAGGAAAACAGCATGGAGCATACTGGAAATGACAGTAACAGTGTGAACGAGGAAATTAATCTCTTTGAGAGGACAAAGGACAAATTTGTCTTGACAGTAAGTCACGAAGATGTTCATCAGACCTTGTCTGCAGATTATCCTGATCAGCATGTTAGATCAGAGCATGAACAAATGGAAAACATACATCATTTTATTCCCACACAAGAACTAAAAAACACTCAAGATGATGTTGTTCATGAAAACAACTCTCGAAAAACACCTGCCACCCAAGAAAAGAGGCGAAAGATGGGCTCAACACGGAGAAATCCTCGAGTAATGCATGGGAGAAACATGGCCGATAATGAAGATGTACTTGGTGTGGCAGAGGACAGTCAGTCCAAGGAAGTGTCTTCAGTCAGTATCCCAGAGCTTAAATCAGAAATGTTAGATTTAAAAGTTGAAAATCTTGAACCTAGTAGACAAACAGTGCCTGAAACACCTGAAAATACCCCTCAAATATGTGATAATCAGTTAGTAGATGCTGATGTTACCAAACATCCACAGTCAGAGACTGTTTCCACTGAGAAGAGGAGAAAGATGGGCTCGACTCGGAAGAATCTCAGAGAAGGAAGAATACGAGGAAAAAGAGATGGATACGAGGACACAGAAACTGCAGACTCTGAAATGAGCTTAGTAAGAGAAGATGTAGGAGAACAAACAATTCAGGATTACTCTAATCAGTCAGAGGATTCACTTCTCAGTGAGATAGAAAAAGCATTAAAGAAGACGTCTCAAAGTTCACCGAGTTGCGATTGGGAATTAATCATCAAAGAGCCAAACCCAGTTGACTTAGCAAATGCTCCTGATCTCAATATGCCAGAAAACTCAGAAATCAAATCTCTCCAGCCGACACCATCGGCTGAACCCAACTCACCAGGAAGACGAAGAAGAAAAATGGGTTCGACTCGCAAGAATCCCAGACAGCAGCTTAAAGCAGAAACAGAGGATGAAGACAAAGTGGACAGGGAGATAGATGAGAACTTAAAGACAGATATGCAAGAGAAGAAAGACTTTGAAAGAGTTGAGGTGTCTGTAGTGCATAATATCACTGAAAATAAAGAGTATCTTGATGTCTCTAGTGCACACACAAGTAGCAGTCAGCTAGAAGAAAGCACTAACCCAGTTAGCCAAGAAAAGACGTCTCCGTCAACTAAAAGGAAGTTTGGGTCCAGACGTGCTAATAAGGGCAAACAAGGCCTTGGTAGGCCGTCCCCTTCTGATTTTGGCAATGAATCAGAAGATGGAGATCATAAACCAAACAGCACTGAGGTTCAGGACAAGCTGCACAGTATTGACTTAACGGTAATGTCCTAATGTACTTCAGCCTTTAACGGAAATTGTACTTGCTTTAAAACACTAACAAACATCTGTATTGTTAAGGTTTGTGATCCATCCTGCACCTTACAGCCAGTGAGTCAACCAATTTCCCATCCAGTCTCTGAACAGAGGAACATGGAAGCCAAGTATGACAGAACCAAATAGAGTTCTTTATCTCTGTTATTAGAAAATAATTAACTTTTCAACTTTGTTTTGTTTTCCTGCTTCAGAAATGACGAAGCTGCTTCAAAAGGCACCGGTGCTGGTCTCGTTTCTTTGGAACAAACCATAAAACATGACAGAATCACTGGAGCTAAGCAGACAGTAAATTTAAAGAACAGAAGTGAGTAAAGTGCTAAAACAGGGGTGCCCAACCCTGTTCCTGGAGATCGACCTTCCTGCAGAGTTTATTTCCAACCCTAATCAAACACACCTGTCTGTAATTATCAAGTGCTCCTTCAGATCCTAATAAGCTGGTTCAGGTGTGTTTGGTCAGGGTTGGAGCTGAACCCTGCAGGAAAGTCTATCTCCAGGACCAGGGTTGAGCACCCCTGTGCTAAAAGATTGTCATGTAATTATTTTTTAAATTCTTTTAATTCATTCATTTAATTGTGTCCTCTTATCCAGTTTAATATCTCATCTAAACACAAACCCTGTCAAACAGTTTCAGATGCTGATGTAGTTCAGTTTAACATTGTCATGGTGGGAAACAGCTGTGTGGGTAAGACTTCCTTTATAAGACGTTTCCATGAAGGGCAGTTCACTGAGGATTACCGCTCTACTATTGGTGAGTCAGCAAGATTTTTGGAAAAAAAGTATCTTGTGCTCATCAAAAATACAGTTTATTACAATTTTAAATAACTGCTGTTTTGTATTTTAATGTAATTTATTCCTGTGATGTCATTACTCCAGTCTTCAGTGTCACATGATGTTTCAGAAATTTTTCTAATATGCTGATTTGACTCTTAATAAAACTTTTCTTATTATTATCAATGTTGTGCTATTAACAGTTGTGCTGCTTAATAGAAATAAACTGTTTCTAGGAAGAAAAATGATAAGGTTCCAAATATATAAATTTATGGGCCATTCTCAAGAATTAGTGTCAAGTCAGAGATCAGAACATCTTGATGTTTTGATTTTGTATGTATGCAAATTGTATTATATTCAAGGTACACAATTCTAGTAAATGTGCAGTTATTTCTCATATTGTATTTTCAGAAGTTTTGGAATATTTGTCCTCTCCCCAAATTTGTCACTACCGAAACACAGTAATATATAATTTAGTAAGAAGGGTTACATTGACCTTTTAAGATTTTTGCTTACATCTACCTTGTAAATATATATTTTTGCTATTTTATTAAAAAGTTTTCAGTGGTAAATCAATAACAATTACAATTTTAAAAATATTTCATGTGTGATTTATAAGATTTGTTGTATTTTGAATCCAATTTTTCTTTGCAAAAAGCAAAACGTTGATCATACTGATTTCAAAGTTAAGGATTCATTAGTTTGAATATACACTGAACAAAACACTATCATAACATCTTAGTTAATATTTCACTATATTTTGTTTTTGACAAAACATCCAATGTTTCGATCGTGACTGCACATTTTCGGTAATGACAGTAATGTTTTGGTAGCGACCACATGACATTACAGAATTTTAACTTGCATACTAAAACATAAGTACACAAGCACAAAAAATTTGCAAAACTATACTAAAATTTTGTTTATTCCCATCATTTTATTTTAAAAACTTGTGTATTTTGCACCCAGGTGTTGACACCTGTGTACAGACTGTTGCTCTGGCTGACAAAATTGTTAAACTACAAATTTGGGACACAGCAGGTCAAGAAAGGTAAGACCTCAGAACAAAATAATACTACATAAAAAAAAGTTGTTTGTTGGTGTGTAATTAAACCCAAAAAATCTTTTTAAGGTTTCACAGCATCACCACACAAGTGTTCCACAGGGCTGATGGGCTTCTGTTCATGTATGAAATCACATCTTCAAACAGTTTTGTTTCTGTTCGAGATTGGATCTCTCGAGCTCGGGTAGCTAATGTTTTCATTTTTTCATTTTCCTTATATTTTAGTTAAAATATATGGAAATATCCCCTTCCTTAAATTGTACTATGACAATGTTACACAGGAAAGGGCTCCTGATGATGCCATCATGATGTTGCTTGGAAACAAAAATGATTCTGTAGCGCGTCAAGTCCAGATTCAGGAAGGGGCGGATCTGGCCAGAGTAAGAGTTCATTGTGATCCTGAAAGTACTGTCTGATTGTTTTTCCTTAAGTTTCCTTAAGTTTTTACTAAAAGTTTGGTTGTATTTTTCCTTCATCAGGAGTATAACATGCATTTCATGGAGTGCAGTGCTGCAACCGGGGCAAATGTATCAGAATCCATGAGAACTCTTGCAGAGTAAGACTCAAAACTAACAAAACACATCAGACCTGTTATTACTTGTTTAGTATGTATGAGTTTTCAGTCCATGCATTAAGATGAATTTCTTCTTGCTGCTAGGTTGTTAGCACAGCAGCGCAAGTCTCAGAAGGAGAAACATGCATCATTGAGAAGAGAAGCACCACAGAAGAAATCTGGTTGCTGTTGAAAACAGACTCTCACACACACAGATGCACGACCATTCAAAAGTTGAGGGTATAAGATATTTTTTGTAGACATTATGTTAATCAGCAAGAATGCATTAAATTGATCAAAGGTGACAGTAAAGACTCATGATGTTAATATAAAAAAATCAGTAGTTTTTTTTACATATTCTATATATTAAAGAATCCTAAAAAGATTTAAAATTCATAAATTTTTTATAAAACATTTTTATAAACAGTCTTGTGAGCATAGCAGATTTTACGTTTTAAAAAACGAAAACTAAAAATCTTACCAACCCCAAACTTTTGAAGGTAGTGTACAAACACTTCGTTAAAAGCAAAGGCAAAAAATAAGCTGCTTATATATTGTTGCTTTTGAAGAATGTCATTTCTGTATTTTATAAATATGTACAAAGTACAATAATGGTTTCACACATAATAATATAATTATACATTTATTTAATGTCTGTTAAGTGCTTTAAGTCCAGCTGTAAGTGCTGAGTGGAGGTGAAAATGAATATAAACAAATAAATAAAAACCCTGTACCCTTACAATTCAGTTTATGAATGTCTGAAAAATCTCTGTAACTTAGTTTCATGAATTATTAGTTAGCACAGACTAAATCATTGAGGTACTAGTCAGCTTTCAAAACAAGACACTACTTTAAATAACTCAAAAAAGCTACATTTTGCCACAACTGGTACAAAATGTTAAGAAAAACAAAAGACACTTCATGTAATTTTTCTCATGAGAATGTTATAAAGCACAGATTATTTCACAGTTTCTGAGGTCTTTGTCAAAACATCTCTAATCACATCTCAAGCAGTAGTCAAAAGAGTTACTTGGTGTCTGAAATATAAGAAATAAATATTAATATGTACACACAACTTAGTGGCTTAGATCACGGACAAACAGAATGGCTATAATAATTAGACTGAGGAGAACAGCAAATACGATGAAGAAAATCTGAGCTGGCCATTGACTGTGCGGCACCCCTGTCACCGCTCTGGAAGGTTCAGAAGGAATCATGTTGGTCAGGTTCAGCATGTATCCCAAAGTCCAACCAATATCCGTGTCTGCAACCTGTAACCATCATACAATCTTATTTGAGTACAAATGCCCACATCACACTAATGAAGAAGTTAAAAAAAGGTCATATACAAGGAGATTCCCCGAAGTAAGAGGTTTCCTCATACGTATGGAGCAGAGGTCATCTATTATACTTGTTTATGTTAGGTTGAGCACATGACGTGCTGTCTGTTTATGAGTTACTTCCATTGGGCTCTTGAGCAATGCAAGTAACCTTATGAATCACTGAACCATATGAATTGCTAATAATTTAACCTGATGAAATCCTACCCGTTTCTCAAAAGAGATTTGATCCCAGGTGTTACTGAACTTGTATCCTTTCAGGAGAATAGTCATAATATAATGAGCAGACGCACAATAATCTTTCAGATATTTTGCCTTAATGGTTGGATTTTCAGCGGTAAGCTGCAGAAAAAAAAATAACAGTCATAAACACAACTTTAAGAATCAGTATTACAAAAGATGACACCGGCATTATCAAATTTACTTGTGATTTACTTGACCAGTTTTCTTCGCACCAAGCTTTTTATTGTATTTTTACTGTATATGTGGGATTACAATTAGTGTCTGTGTCACAGTGACTCACATCGGTCCAGGTTTTGTTGCAGTGAGTCTCAATAGTGGAAAGAACTCGAATCAGTGGAGCTTTTGGGGCAAGTCCAAGGAAATCAAAGGTGTAGAAGTATGCAGAAAAAGCCTGAGATGGACATACAATATAGCCATCTTAGTTATTTCAAAGCATGAGTTCAAGCAAAAAAAGTATAGTGGAGAAAAAAATTTATTTGAACATTACTTAAAATTCTGTGTGTGTCGATTTAGTAACCGCACTCATAGATTCAGTTGCGTGAAGGATTTGTCAAAGCGATAACTTGTTTTTGTTTTTTTTAATATTCATTAAAAGAATCATTCTTAATAAGAGTCTCACAAGAGACATTTTTTCAGGAATGAGACTTTACTGGTAATGTTTTTGATTTACCAAAAAGAACTGACTCTTAAGAGTCATCTGTTTTTGAATCAAATAAAATGTTCGCTTTGAAGCCCATGTTCTCTCTGCATGTAGTCCGCTAGGAGAAATATGTTTTTTGACATTATTTCGCGATAAGTATTTTAATTACATCATTAAGACAGCACTGTAAAAACAATAAAACAAAATTTGTTGAGTCAACTTAAAATAATTTGTTACCCTGCTGCCTTAAAATTAAGTTCAGCCAACTCAAATAAGTTTAGTCAAACTGAAATGTTAAGTTGTACTAAGTGAAAACTTAGATATTTGTGTTGACTAAACTAAAATTTGGTTTGTTAAACTTAAAAGCTGGGTTTGTTACCCGACTGCCTTAAAATTTTGTGTTGAATCAACTCAAATTTCTAAGTTGTCACTAGTACAACTTAACATTTCAAGTTGACTAAACTGTTTTGAGTTGAACTTAAAATTTGAAGGCAGCCAGGTAACAAATTATTTTAAGTTGATTCAACAAATTGTTTTTTACAGTGCAATTCACATTCGCAACTTAAGTAAGATGTGACCCTGGACCACAAAACCAGTCTTAAGTAGCATGGGTATATTTGTAGCAATAGCCAACAATACATTGTATTGGTTAAAATTATCGATTTTTCTTTTATGCTAAAAGTCATTAGGATATCATGTTCCATGAAGACATTTAATAAATTTCCCAATGTAAATATATCAAAACTTAATTTTTGAAATAGTAATTTGCATTGCTAAAAACTTCATTTGGACAAATTTAAAGGCGATTTTCTCAATATTTAGATTTTTACAACCCCAGATTACAGATTTTTTATCTTGGCCAAATATTGTCCAACGTAAACAAACCACAAATCAATGGAAAGCTTATTCATTGAGCTTTCAGATGATGTATAAATCTGAGTTTCAAAAAATTGACCCTTATGACTGGTTTTGTGGTCCAGGGTTACAAATATTTACCTAATAATTCAGTATTTTGGAGTGGCAAGAAAAGTTGCAATCTATCAAATATTGGTGCAATGTTTATGTATTTTCATATCCATATTAGGCTTATAAAATACATACAAAAAAAGTTTTGTTTTGTGTAACTATATATCTCCTAACAATAATTTTGTTTTCATTTCCTACTAGTAATAAATGAAGAAATTAGAAAGAAACACTTACGAAGAATTCGCCATTGACTGGGGGCTGATAGACACCGTTGAAGCCACAGTCTGGTGAATATGCACAGTCGGTGAGGTTAACAATGTTCTCCATTAGAGAAAGACAGAGGGATGAATTACTCGTTCCTGAGAAAAGGACTGTAGCCTTGGGGTTAAAATTGCTTGGTTTGACCACACAAGGGGAGTTGTAAAGGTCATTCAAAGTAAGATTAAGGCTATATCCAACATGGTAACATGGGTGACTGATAACAGATGATGATCCAGCAGTCTAGATGAAGCAAAGACACCATATCAGACATTCAGTTGTGTCCACTTTCTTTTCAAACCCATACATTAAAACCCTTGTGCTAAAACTATTATGGCAAAACCTACATAGGGATAATCAACTGAATTATGCAAGTGAACCTTTAAAAAAACCAACCTTGTGAAGGTAAACCTGAAGTTGCCTCAAAGCCTGGTCCTGGCCGTAGCACAAGTAGCTGTGTGTGTACAACTCATACTTGTACCCGTACAGCTGGAGATTAAAAGATGAATCTGGGTTTTTCACTGGTTCTTTTGGGGTGAATGCGATCTGTGTCGATGAGCCACCGAGATCTAGAGCTCCGAGGATCTTTCCTGTATTAGGGTGGATCCACTGGCCCTCAAATGTGTGCTGCCAAAAAAAAGAGAAAGAAGAAGTGATTAAGAGTGATTAAGTAGCTTTTCTACTGTTGATTGACTTACTTAACTGAGTCTATGTTGTCAAAACAACAAAAAGCAAGACTGAATATAGTATTAAGCTTCCACTGTACCTATGTTCAGTGACCTTTAGGATCTGAGATGATTTCAGTTTAAAGGGGACATTGGATGCCCATTTTCCACAAGTGGGTATGATTCCTTAGGGTCTTAATGAAATGTCTGCAACATTTTTTATCATTGTAGGGTGGTTGTTTTCCACACACTGCTAAGACACATTTATATGCAAACAGCATGTAAAAGTGAATTTAGCATCCGATGTCCCCTTTAAAATGATTGCATTGTTGGTTTTATTTATTCATTAAATATAAATATTTACCTTGATAAATTTCTCCAAGAGATAGTTGATGGTGATCCAGCCATAAGCCCCCTCCTCCATGCCAGAAAGTATTCTAGCCCCTCGAAAATCAAATGGATAACTTTGGATTGTTTTGGTGACCTCTGCAAGAATGCTGTCTGCTGAACTTTTGTTCTCTACGCTGTGAAACCAATGTAAAGATTAATGTAATTCAGTTTACTAATAATTTCTTCAAATATGGCCAAATATTTTACCATTTACAGTTGAGGTTAAAATCTGCAAAATGTTAATTATTTTACCAAAATAAGAAGGACCATGCAAAATGCATGATATTTAGGCTAAAGAAGAAAAATGTACACATTCATTCTGTTCAAAAGTTTACACCCCTGGCTCTTAACACATAGATTTTCCTTCCTTCTTTCTGTAATAGTTATATATAAGTGCCTCAGTTGTTCTTAGTGCGAAAAGATGGGTCTCAAAATCATACAGTCATTGTTCGAAAGGGTTCAAATACACAAAAATCCTGAAAAAACAAAAGAATTGTGTGGCCTGAAGGATTTTCAACTCTTTTAAACTCTCACTATAAAAAAAACAAAACAAAAAAAAACATCTGTATCATTCAGGTAACAACACAGTATTAAGAATCAAGCATATGTAAACTTTTAAACGGGATCATTTTTATAAATTCAACTATTATTTTCTCCTGTGGACTATATGTAAACGTCTTTATGTAAAGCATCTTATTCAGGTCAGTACTAAATACAAAATAACATGCATTTTGAATAATCCCTCTTATTTTGGTAAAATATTTAACATTTTGCAGATTCTGCAAGGTGTATGTAAACTTTTGACACATCAGGAAATTATTAATAAGTACAGTCACCTAAGAAGCCGCATGCCAGCAGTGGCACCAAGGTACACAGGTGTAGTTTTCTGCTTTCCTTCAGGTATTGCTGCCTTGGCAACATCCAAGCATTTCTTAAGACTTTCTCCAGCTGCCGGAGGGTTATTTACATAGCTGGATATGCCATCACCTAAAAAATGTTTTGACAGTTAAAACTTGAGTACACATTTATATATATGTATAGTCTTCTTATTGGGCACAAGGGACTGGGATCCAGGCCATAATAAATTTGTTTTAGACCATGTGAATTTTTGTGATGGCTGTGTTGAAATCTCTTTGAATACAGTAATATTAAATAAAAAAATTTGATTCTGCTTAATTAGACATAACCTAATTTAACTGGTGTTATAATGTTAGGGAACAAGGAAGTTTTCAGCACTGTACTCACCATCCACATCACAGCTCTGTTTTTGAGAGACTATTCCAGTGTTGTTTTCTTTGTTCCCCAGCCACTGGTACAGGAAGAGGGCGGTGTGAGTGGAGCCGGCATCAAACACAATGCCATACTGAGGAAGTCAGAAAGATAAATAAATCTTAGATAGATGAATAAATTTGGACTTGATTACTTGATTATTGGGGTGTGCTTACTTTCCTGAGAGAAACACACACATCCTGAGAGAAAACATCTGATAGTTACTATCACATTCATGTTGTACCACAGGATTAATGAACATAATTTGTGTTGAGGAATTGTGTGAAATTTATATAGTTGTTTGGTATACTTGTGGTCTTAAATTATATATTTTTAATGTTGTTAGATGTTTTTACCATGGATTATTTTGTGAGAGTGTAAATGATGTGTGAAATACATAAGAGGGGTTATGCACAACAAATTTTATATTCTGTAAAACAGGTTTCAGTGTTTCAAGTTCAGGTCTTTTGTATGTGCTTTGTTAAATATGGAGCTGTTTTGATATACACTACCAGTCAAAAGTTTTGGACAGTAAGTTGTTTCATGTTTTTTAAAGAAGTCTCTTCTGCTCACCAAGCTTGCATTAATTTGATCCAAAGTACAGCAAAAACAATAGGAAGTTAAAGAACAGCATTTATCTAAAATTGAAAACTTTTGTAACATTATGAATCTCTCCATCATCATTTTTGATCAATTTAATTTCTATCATTGCTTTCCAAAAAATAAAATAAGTAAATAAATAAATAAAAAACTCCAAGCTTTTGAATGGTGTAGTTTATAATGTTACAAAGGTTTTTAAAAAATGTATTTAATGGTTTTAAATATTGATAATGACAAAGGATCAGAGGGAACCCTTATTCATTGTTTTTGGAATTGTATGAAGATCCAACAATTCTGGATGGGCGTCCTAAAGGAACCTGAGAATATATTCCGCTGTCCGTTACAACTCGGACCAAAAGCATGTTTACTAGGCATTTCCTAAGTCAGGAATTTTCCTTCAAATTCCAAGGGATTCACCTTCTCCAAATTCTCTTGTACTGTGCTCGCAAATGCATACTTTTATGTTGGATAACAGATCAAACACCGTCAATTATTCAGTGGATAAACACAGCTAAAAATCTAATTCCCTATGAAGCCTTTTCTACCGCATTAAAGGACAAACCTTTCAATTTCTATAAGGTATGGGACCCTTTTCTCATTTATCTGGGGGTAAAAGAAACATGATTTTTAACTTTGGGAATCCAGAATTTAGCGTGGTTGAAAGGCTACCTTATTGTATTGTTTTTTTTTTTTATGGCTATACTGATTTCTGTTTTTATATTGATATATTTACTCATTTATTTGTCTTTTTTTTATTATTATTATAATTTTTATGTTTATATTCATATTATTTGTTTATTTTTCTTGTTAAATGTACAGATTATGATGTTTTGGTTTTGTAAAAACCCTGTATATATCAAAACCTACATTAAAAAAATATATATTGATAATGACAATAAAAAAAATCTTGAACAGCAAATCAGAATATTAGAATGATTTCTGAAGGATTATGTGACTGGAGTAATGCTACTGAAAACTCAACTTTGATCACAGGAATAAATTACATTCAAAAATATATTCAAACAGAAAGCAGTTCTATTAAATAGTAAAATAAAATAGTAAAATTTGATTAGATGTCAGCGGTGCTCAGGATCTGAAAATCATTCGCCGTCTTATCAGTCATCTCTCCTTACTCTATTTATGTGGTAAGTGAAATTTTATGTACTGCAATATAACGGGCTACCGCCAGCAAGCGGCTAACCATGTTCCTTTGCCGAACACGTTATTCGTTTTCCGTGCCTTTCCGAATACGCATTCACTATTTGGGCACATCCCTAAATATCCCTCCACACTTTCTTCTGTTCTCACGTAATAAAAACTTAATTTTGCATTGGACATCATGAACTGGCTGTTTATTGGTACTTTTAAAGCGTCAGATACCTAACCTAATTAACACAACAGGAGCTCAATCAAGCTAATCAACGCCATAGATTCAAATACAGCTGACTGACCTCTATCCTTTTGACGGTTTATCAGCATCCCTCCACCACCCCATCTCCTCACTCCGAGTTCTCACTATACCTAGGCAGTGTTGCCAACTTCTTTCAATGGAAAGTAGCTACACCCCGCCAAAAAGTCGCCAAATGTCGCTAGATGACGTCGTACGCTAATTAGCATATCCATGACGTCAGTGTGTCGTACTGGTTTGCCTCTCTGGGCTCACGTACTGCATTTTAATACAGCCAAATTCTCAATAAAACTGTTTTCATAGACATATTTCATAATTATATTGATACATGTTACTGTTTCTGTCGTCAGACAACGGGATGAATATAAAATATTGACTGAAACGCGGACCATTAAGACTACATTACCAGCTCTCCAAGACGAAGATATTAGTCTACACTAAAATCCTGAAGCATAATCACGACAAGCAACAGAATATCTTTTTTAACTGAAACCGCTGCTCTTCTGCCGCTCGCTGAACAGAGCAGACGCAGTTAGAGAGAGAGAGAGAGAGAGAGAGAGAGAGAGAGAGAGAGAGAGAGAGAGAGAGAGAGGTGTGCGCGCGCAGGGAAAGCACGACCTCGCGCTCGTGCGGCGGTACCTGAGAGCCTCAGAAACTAAACAAGGTTCGTCCAAGAAGTCGCTAGATTTGTCGCTAGGCGCTTTTTTGGAAAAAAGTCTCTAAAGAGGTCTGAATCTAAATTTTTAACACTGCACCTAGGGAGGAGCTCGGAGCCCTTCCCCGGACAGCACGCCAAATATGCATTACTATACTCCGGCTAATTATATGTAAGCGTGAACTCGTGAAACAGCTACCTTACTAATCGTTAATAAGAAGCAAATTTATTGAGGCAATACTCATAGTTACTACTTTGTTAATAATGAGAATTGAGTGTTACCGAATTTATTCACAATGTAAATTTCAACAAATACTAATACACTAACATTTTAACTTGAAATTTGTATTGTTAGCTGTGAACTATAGGCCTACATTTAATCACATTATAATTTTTGAAGTATGTTTTAGAAGGTTTTTAGCCCTCACTTTCCTGTCTTTGCCCTCTAAGAAAGCAGTCATGAAATTTAAAAAAAATCCTTTAGAGTTTAAACTGTGACCTTTGAAAAGTAAAAAATAAAGTTTTGAAAAATGTTTTAAAGACAGCTAATTTCTAGGAATGACTAAAGTCACATCTACAACTGCCAATATATATTTATTGTAATATCTGATTAAGCAAATATTGACACCTGTTCAGATGATCTACTTTTAAAAAACAACAGGCACTGCAAGCAGACAAAAAAAAAATATCACCTAGGGTTTACTTTTAAAACTCAGACAGACTTACTTCTTATAGAACCGCATTAATTTATTAAAAAGCTATTCAAAACCATATCATATAACTGATGTGTAATTTTTGCACCTGTGTTGAGTATGGCATTTCCAAAGTCTGATGATTAGCAAGAGAGAGAATCAAAGCGATGATGGTTGTACAAGCTACGGCTGCCAATGCAGTACCCAGCAATAAAGCTTTCATCTGAATTCCCATGTCTGCGATCTGTCCAGAAACAAAACAAATAAGCATTACAGGTTCAATGTTGATCCTACACTATGTAAAGTTGATTTTATGCATGCCAAAGTTAAATAGTCAAATCCTGGTTTAGACCCAGTAATTTGTCATAGCTTTGTTTACACTTCACATCATGCTCAGTCAAGTCTACAATTCTACAAGTTCAAGAGAATCAGTTATTAATTAAGATCTGCGATTAATCTCTGGTGTTTTAAAGCTAATTGGTAGAGACACATAAAAGTAACAGATCGGAGAGAAAGCAAGTGTCTTACCTTGTTCCCTCTCCTTTACCTTCCAGATAAACTTTCTTAATGTGGACTCCGTGGCTGTATATTAAAGACAGGTAAGTGCACCGTTGATACCTCCACGCCTTTACTCCAGCCGGGACCTCTGGGAACTGAAGTTATACTCCCACTCCCCCTGTATATCTTCAGCTCATTACACACACTTCCTCTTTCACACACAGTTAGGTACTACACTACACACACTCACAAACACACACCCTGGTTTACAACCTCAAAGCTTTATTGGACCAAATATCCTCTCTCATTTTTATATATCAGTATCGTAAGTTAACTAATTTACATGAAGTTTTCTTAAAGAATTTGGTATGTCCTCCAGTATGTTCTTTCATTTGTGGGAACTGATAAAATTCCTTATCTGAATAAAACCCAAAACATACACTAACCTCATTCACCAATAACAACTGTTACTTAATAACTAATCTCTCTTTGACTCTGTTGTGTTAAAGTCCTTGGGTTAAGAGCGTAGTTAGAGCACAACACCAATTTTTCACAGATGGGTTTTACTGAAAGGCACATTTTTTCCATTTTTAGAAGAATGTTGTACCTGGATGAAACCTCTTTCACAGTGTTATGAAATTTGGTTAAACTACGCTGATTGTTAGTCTTAGAATAAATGTGTTTAAAATTGAAAATTCAAAGTATTTACTAGAAATAACGAGAGTTGAGTAAATTCAAGTGAAGCAAAATGACTCAGCATACACTGCAATCATGAAAACCAGTATCTCTATCGTTATCTCTTAGAAATGTAATATAATCAAACCTCATCTTTTCCACTTAGTCATTAACTACTTGTGAACTGGCAAACCAAAGATTTTTCTGTGAAACCCCGGAAAAATAAAAATGTTATTTGAAAAAAAGATTATGTTTTGATGATACTTTGAAACTTGGCCCACAAGTCGAAACATTCTTCAAAATATCCTTAAATTGCAAATACTCTGTGTACTTTTAATAGTCCTTTAAATGTCCACCAATACATTGCAACCAGCAACACCAGTAAATTCTAAATTAAATGTTAAAATATATTGATCCATTTTTTTTCTCGAAATCAGTTCTTTCTTTCTTAATAAACAAACAAACAAATAAATAAATGATTCAAAACTCAGTAGTAGTTGGTTGGTGAATGGATGTTTCCTTTACTGGCCCTCAATAAACTTGTAATTACTTCCTATTGACAGTAAATAAGATAAAATTGTAGTTACAGCTGAAGTCAAAAGTTTACATACACCTTGCAGAATCTGCAAAATGGTAATTATTTTACCAAAATAAGAGAGATCATACAAAATGTATGATATTTTTTAATAAGTACAGACCTGAATATGATATTTCACCATTTACATATAATCCACACTAGAAAATAGTAGGTGAATTAAAAAAAAATGACCTTGTTTAAAAGTTTACATACGCTTGATTCTTAATACTGTGTTGTTACCTGAATGATCCACTGCTGTCTTTTTTTTATAGTGATAGTTCTTCATGAGTCCCTTGTTTGTCCTGAACAATTAAACTGCCCGCTGTTCTTCAGAAAAATCCTTCAGGTCCAACAAATTCTTTGGTTTTTCAGCATTTTTGTGTATTTGAACCTTTTCCAACAATGACTGTATGATTTTGAGATCCATCTTTTGACGACTGAGGGACTCATATGCAACTATTACAGAAGATTTAAACGCTCACTGATGCTTCAGAAGGAAACACAATGCATTAAGAGCTGGGGGTGAAAACTTTTGGAATTTAAAGACCAGGGTAAATTTCACTTATTTTGTCTTCTGGGAAACATGTAATCTTCTGTAGCTTCTGAAAGGCAGTACTAAATGAAAAAAAATATGTAATATTTAGTCTAATTAAGAAAAATGCACACATCTTCATTCTGTTCAAAAGTTTACACCCTGGCTCTTAATGCATCATTTTTCCTTCTGGAGCATCAGTGAACATTTGAACCTTCTATAATAGTTGCATGTGAGTCCCTCAGTTGTCTTCAGTGTGAAAAGATGGATCTCAGGATCATACAGTCATTGCTGGAAAGGGTTTGAATACACATGTAAACGCCTTTTATGCATATTCAGGTCAGTACTAAATAAAAAAAAAAATCCATTTTGTATAATCCCTCTTATTTTGTTAAAATAATTAACACTTTGACTTCAACTGTATGTTTAAGTAGGGTTAAGGGATTAAGAGATTTAGAATATGGTCATGAATAAGGCATTACTATGCGCATGTAGTACTAATAAACAGCCAATATGCTAGTAATATGCATTCTAATAAGTAACTAGTTTATACTGAATAGTGTTGCATAATCTAAAGTGTTACTTGGATAACACATCACTATCATAAACAAACTCTTACTTTGCATTTCTATGGAAATGGCTGATTAGATTCGGAACTTGTGACAAACACTCCCGTTTGTCCTTTTAGCTTAATCACCTCAGCATCCTGATTGAGGGATTTGCAGCTAACCATGTATTTCCACACAAAGAAAACTAATTGCTCACGGTCACGCTCAATTTTAAATTAGCGTGAAAAAAGACGCAGTTCGGTCAGGACGTATCGTAAATCACCGCTTAAATCAGGTATGAATACCTTCTGGTGTCATAAGCTGTTGTTCTCAAGCACGCAATCACACCTGTTGCTCACTCCCTAATGTGTTCAGATGTTCATGTTTTGAACATTCAAGCCTGCAAACAATAGAGATAAGTAATAGCAGTAAATGGCAGGTGCATAAATGTCTGTTCGATAATCCTGTGAGGACCGTGACATTGTCAACAGGTTTAAGACTCATTGCTTGAGCCACATGAGTTTCGGTTCATTTTGAGCAGCAAAATCATCTGCACAACAAGTTGGGCAGATGCCTGGTGACTTCTTGATGACCTGTTATTGACCTGTATTTTCTTAATTAGTCACATTTAGCAATGTTACTAATTTGACATGTGAATTCCTCCACCCTTATAATATATATTATGTAGTGATTCTAAGCAAATAAAGGGCATTATTAGATTAAATGTCATTATACTCTGTCATATCCTTGTGGTTTTGCTTGGTGACAGCTTTGTTACGTAACTTAAATGCACTGAAATGTATATGCCAAAAAAATGGAAGGAAAACAATTACAAACCTATTTTAAAGCTCTAGAATTCATGTCAAACTGTAAAAAGGATCTTTGAAGCAGGTTCTTTTGATGCCTTATGCTCCTGTCTGATGAAATATTAAGAAAAGGTTGAACAATAAGGGTGTATTTGTACAAAGTATGACATCATCAATGTACAGTATATTTACATTCAGTTCAAACTATTCAATGCAGTACTATTTGTACAGCACATTTCATAATAAGGGTTAGGATGAGGAAGAAGCTTCTTCTGCTAAACCAGGAACATATTTAAATACATTTCCATTTTCTGTTCCATTTCCATTCCACTTCACCATTAGTTTGGATCCTTGTGTCAAATAATTTTCCTCAGTGGAAAACTACAGGATGTGGAATGTCAAAGGTCAAATGCAATACGAAATTTAGCTGCAAGCAGCGATTGCTGAGGTTCAAGTGCTTTAAGGCATTTAAGCACATATGAAAAAAGACATCATGTAGCAAGCCTTTTTTTGCAAATACAGATCATTTTACATAGAAATATTATGTTTTGTAACGTTTATGCCTGTTATATCGCCAGCTGTGATCTGATCTCTTTAAAACTTTGCATGCTTGTTTAGAATCACCTGTTGCATGTGCTCAACAGATTTTGTGAAGTTTTGAGTTTTTCTTTAGGCTTTATGGGATTTTGGGTAAATTTGGACAGGCCCCTTTTCTAAACAACCCCCTTACAACTTCACAAAAGGGTAAATTTCAAACATATTTTGATCATTAGTGACCTACAGAGTCCAGAGAATTGTACTACAGTGTACTACAGGTCGAAAAACCTAGGACTAGTTCGCAAAAGTAGGGTTTTTCAATCATCTTCTCAATCATTTAACAAATGATTTGATTGACAGTGGATTCAAGAGGCAAAGTTTCTCGGGATGAGGAGTTCTGTGATATGATATGAATATCGCGTGTATGTGCGAAAAACCATGCAATGTACACTCCTTTACGCTCTTGAAAAAAACGCTATCACCCCCCAGTGGGCGATTTCTTTCAAATTTTTTCACAGACCTTTGGGGCCGTGAGTTGAACATGCCCACCAATGTTCTGATTGGCCTCCGTTAACCCTGTCTGACAGGTGCTCAAAATTCGTCAGCCAATGGCGTCCATGTTTTTTGAGATACGCAAATGTCCTTGTAGACACTTGTGGCATTTCGGACCAAGACAGTGCACACCGATTTTCATGTAGGACAAATGGTTGCGCAGTTACAGCCATTTTTAAGGTTTTTTCCCTCTTATAGCGCCACCAAGTGGCCAAGCTCCACGATTTTTGTCCTGCGGCCTCAGATTGAGCTCTTACATAAGTGTTCTGAGTTTGATGGAGATATCTCATTTCGTTCAGTAGTTATAGACATTTTACAAAAAGTGGTCAGCCCCTTTTGAATGTTTTGGCGCCCCTTTGCGAAAGCGAGTCAAAAGTTCCACATTTTTTTGATAATTATTGATATTCACTCTCCAGAGAATCTTCCTGTATTGGATTGGTTCCGATTGGGCGAAAAACCTAAGACTAGTTCTTAAAAGTAGGTTTTCCAAAAAGCCACATCTGATGCATGCGTTTTCTCAAGCGTGAGCCAAAGATTCCAACGACGTAAGACACTTGAGTCTGCGACTGGCAGTTTAGGAGTTATGAGCGATTTCATACTTTTGATCCCTGTAGTGCCCCATCAGGCCAATTGGGGAGAGCCTTTGTCATGTTGTAGGTGGTGTGAGTACTACCATCCCTTAAAGTTTCAAGTCTCTACAACTTACGGTTTGGTCTGTTTTACATGGAGATCGCTGACCCGTGACCATTGTAACAATTACAACAGGATTTCAGCACTACATGCTAATAATTAGAAGAAAATGAATGTTTTTCTAATAGTTTTGCAAATACAATTATATGAATTAAACTTTTAGCTGGTGATGCATTGTACGCTGTAGCTGTGAATAATCTAAAACAATGCTTGTCAGTCCAACCTTATGATTCAACTCATCAGTTCATTATTAGACTAATGACCCATAATCTATGACAAGTGACACAATCTGTATTGTTAAAAGCACTATATAAAAAAAGGTGACTTGAATTGACTTGACTTGACAAGTGTGTCAGATTATTAATATACGATGTGAACATCTTTTTTTATTCAAATGAATTCTGTTTAAATTGTACCCCATTATTTAAACATTAAATGCTTAAACTTACTTTAGACAGAATAAAATTATTTGTTATTCCTGTAATTTTAAGGAGAATATGAAGGTCTGCTTTTGTTCCAGCGATAAATATGAAGATAATTAAAACAGCATGTTTTAAATAATGAAAGAATATGTAAAAGTATGGTATATGGGGTAAAAAGCGCCCCTGCTAGAAGGCACAATAATTAACATGATAATTAATAGAAGGCTGACTTATTTATTTGGTGACATCACATTGTTAGATTCAGACAGTTAATATTATATATTATGTTCGGTGTCCATCTCAGATATAATCTCCATGTTTAGAATAAAACCATCATATTTAAAAACATGCTATTAATCATATCATATAATAAAATATCATTTGTTGTTACTACTGTAAATCTATATTAAATTACTATGGGATCTCCTTCAATGCTTTCAGAATGTTTCTGTATTTTATATTAACATATTTTAATGATTTTAAATTAATTCTTTTATAATTCTTCAAAATAAGCAGAAAATAACACAAAATTTGCTAAAGTGATTGTTTTGAAAAAGTATTAACTTAGACATTATTAAGAAAAAAACACGATTTTAGCTAAAGTATTTGTATCAATACTGTGTGTCTTTTAACCCGTGTGTGAGGTAAAATGCCCCCCTTGCCACCTCATACATTTATAAGATTTTTAAACAAACTAAATTTTTGCACAAAATCTGTTGCGCCATAAATGTTCAATACAAACATATACATTTTTCTGCAATCATACACTTTGGAAGCAATGAAAAGCATATTTTTTCTTAGGGTGTGCCTTTAGCCCTGTTGTACCCTGCATGTAATAAACTGTATTTTATCAGAGGACAGGACATAAACTGTTAAGCAACACCCAGATTTATGCTTGTTACCCCTTTATACCTTTACTGTCAGCACTTTGTCAGATTATTGAATGTGCATGAGACTTTAAACCAGAGGTTTTTAACTCTGGCCCTCTGATTCACCTTCCTGAGTTTAGCTCCAATATTCATCAAACTCAGCCGTCTGTAACTTTCTGGCTATCTTGAAGACCCAAAATACTGGTAGGGTTGGAGCTAAACACTGCAGGAAAGTGGATCAGAGGGCCAGAGTTGAGAATGTAAGCATTAAACTATGTAAACCATTAATTATTTAATAATGATGTTTTTATATGTAAAGAGTGAATTTTGACAGTGTTCGTTTTCGACTGTGTTATGCAAAAAATAATTATGACAAAAGTAAAGGTCAAAGCTTAATGTTATCCCTACAGCTTTTGTTTTTCACAATGGAGAAGACTCTTTAAATAGACCAGTTTCCTGGAACAGTCACAATCAGGCTCAGAAATGCGATTTATATTATTTGTTCAACATTTACTTTGTTTACCTGCTTAAACAAATTTATTACAGTTCTATTTAGGCTGCAATGCTGTGCATTACAGAATACATAGCATATGCATTGTGTGAAGTGTATAATATTTACTCTTCTAATTTTGTGTATTTAATGTAATGTGAACCACACCTGCTCTATCAATAGCTGATGGCAGTGGTGTAGCTAAAGGCATTGCGGGCTGGCACACAAATCTTTCACAATATCATCACATACTTAAAAGTAGGCGTTAGCCCTTAACCCTATTTAACCCTTTTAGAAGAAATGCTGACTTCACTGTTTTACACTCATCTCATCAACTGATTTATGTTTATAGCTTAGTTTTTCGAACACATTGACTCTTATTTAAATTATAAGAATTTTAAATTATACAGTATACATACAATATATTAACCGTAACATCTCACTCTAAAACTAATAATGACCCATGATCGATGACAAGTGTGTCAGATTATTAATGCAAGACGTGAAGGGCATATTTATTCAAATAAATTATTAAAATGTACCCCATAAATGTTTAAACTTAAAATTTTAGACTGTAATTTTAAGAAGACTGTGCAGGTTTGATTCCAGTGGAAAATATGAATCGACAGTAAAACATAATCTTATAGCGATTATGCTAAGTAAGCCACATGTGCATGTAATAAACTGTGGTCTTTCATTGGGGCAGGTCATAAACTGTTAAGTAACACCAAGATTTGTGCTTGTTACCCCATTACACTTTCTTTATCAGCAATCTGTCAGATTACTCAAAGAGCACGAGACTTAAACCAGAGTTTATCAAGGTCACACTCATCTCATCAACTCATTTATGTTTATAGCTTCGTTACTCAACCACACTGACTCTTATTTAAATTATAATAATTTTAAATACAGTATAAAATATATATACCATAACATCTTACTCTAAAACTTACAAATAAAATCAAACATTTTAAACACCAGGCCTATATTAAAACCAGATCTATTCTATTTTCTTACTTTTAAAACATGAAATAAGCTTTCCATTGATGTATGGTTTGTAAGGACATACAAGAGATAAAACTATATACAACTATATACTATATACTAACTATATACAACTAAAATCTGAAATCTGAGGGTGCAAAAAAATCTCAAAATACTGAGAAAAATGCATTTAAAGTTGTGCAAATAAAGTTCTTAGCAATGCACATTACAAATCAAAAATTAAGTTTTGATATACTCATGGTAGGAAATGTACAAAATATCTTCATGGAACATGGTCTTTGCTTAATATCCTAATGATTGGCATAAAAGATAATTTGACCCCTAGAATGTATTTTTGGCTATTGCTATAAATATAACCATTCTACTTATGACTGGTTTTGTGTTCAAGGGGTCACATTTTTGTAATTAAATTTCTAACAAATTTTTGTAGTTAAAAAAAAACAAAAACAAAAACATGGTTACTGTAGATAAATCGACCTCAAATGAACCATAGTTTAACCATGGTATTTGTTAGTATTAATGTTAGTAATTTTATATAGCTAAAACAGATGGAATGTCTATTCAAGTAATACCACAAAATGTCACATTAATATAATAGAATCCATTTTTGCGCTGTTGTTTTCCCACCAAAATGACCGTTCTTTTATGTTTGTGTACTGGAATTTGGTAACTCACAAAAATATCACAATTTCCTGTTTGTCAATACATTTATAATAATGAGCTAACAGTGTGATGAATAGCAGGAATTAATTTGGCGGTAAATTCTTTGAACAAAATGTATTTACCTGGTACTGAAGCGTTTATTTGTCATGATGTTGAAGTATCGCGTCCAGTAGAGGGCGCTGATGCGAATGTGACACTGTAACGCCAGTAGAAGAAGAAGATCACGCCAGGTTGCAACACAGTAGCATGTGAATTTTTGCTTCTCTACTTGTCAGTCATTTACCTAAAATTATATTGATGATTGTAACGTTTGTTTCTGGACGAAGATGACTACGCAGGCTATACGTCTTTTCCGTAAAATGGATGGTTTGTTTGCTGTGTACAAACCGCAGGGAGTTCACTGGAAACATGTTCGTGACAGCATAGAGTCCAGTTTATTAAAAGGTACTGTCTGTGTCACTTGTAAAATAAGTGCTTATAGATAACGATTATCTTTGTGATAAATTATCAGTTAATTTAATTGTGATATATGATTATCAGTGCAACAACTGAAAACTGCATTTTCTCTCTCATCCTCCTCTGAAGCGCTGAACTCCTGTCCTCCACCAGCTCCTCAACTTGCAGTGCAGTTCCAGCTTCTGTCCAGTGGAGAGAACAGCAGCTCCAAAGATCTTGTATTGTCACCCTCCATGCTCCCCACTCTGGCAGACCATCCTTTAGGTTAGTGGGTAAACCTTAAAAATATGTTTAAGTCACATAAACAAGGCCTGCTTTAAAACATTGTTTATAAGAATGTTTTTTTTTTAATTAGCATACATTAAAGGTAGTACAACAAATACTACTATAGTGTATATCAGGGTTGGGGCCATTCATGAATTGAATTGAGAATGAATGGTAAATTCCAATTCACTTCCTGGAATGGAATTGGAATTGGAATTGCATGCAGCTGACAGGAAATGGAATTGGAATTGAATTGGAATGTCAGGAAACAGAATTGAAATCAAATAAATTCCGCTAAATTCCACTTGAGATATTTAGGCCTGAGAGATGCAATCTTTGCGATTACAGTTTTCAGGAAATGATGATAATTCAATGCAATAAAAAGTGAATGAAATACATGAATGAACATGACTCATTTTTTTTTGTGAGCTGAGACATATTATGTGGTAATCGTATATTGAATGTATAGTACATCCAGAAACTTATCACCACTGTCATTCAATTATTAATTCATAATGTACAGTTCTCATTTTTATTTACTTGCATTTGATCAACTCTATTTCATACATTACTTGGTATTTGTAAAGCATCATAAATAAAGTTCAAATGTATGTCTCTAAATGCAATCACAAATAAATGCTCAGAAACAGCAATAAATGGAATTCAGTGTAATTTCCCTGAATTGAATTCCACTTCCTGTAATTCCACTTCAATTCCAACTCTGTTTCCTGTAATTGTTGTTGAATTCCAATTCCAATTCCATTTCCTTCTTTGAATTGGAATTGTTGAGTTCATTCCTGAATTGACCCCAACCCTGGTGTATATATATTTTACTATTTACATTTTTAATTGCAGTGCTGAGAATTGGGGGCGTGCATATTTGTTATGAAGAAAATTCAAATATATATACACTGCTTTCAAAGCTTTGGGATTGGTAAGATTTTTCATTTAAAGAAGTCTTTTATGCTCATCAAGGCTGCATTTATTTGAATAAAAATACAGAAAGAAACGCTAATATTGTGAAATATTATTGTAATTTAAAATAGTGGTTTTCTATTTTAATATACTTTAAAATAGAATTTATTCCTGTGATGCAAAGCTGAATTTTCAGCATTATTATTCGTCTTCAGAGTTTTTTTGTTTAAAAGAAATTACAATTTTTCTTCAGCAAGGATGTTAAATTGATAAAAAGTGATAGTAAAGACTTACATATTAGAAACGATCTCTATTTTGAATAAATGCTGTTCTTTAATACTTTTTATTCATCAAAGGATCATGAAAAAAAGTATCACAGATTCCAAAAAATATTAAACAGCACAACTGTTTCCAACAGTGGTAATAAATTAGCGTATTAGAATCATTTCTAAAGGATCATGTGACACTAAAGGCTGGAGTAATGGCTGATGAAAATTCAGCTTTGCATCACAGAAATAAATTTTATTTTAAAGTATATTAAAATAGAAAACTTATTTTAAATTGCAATAATATTTCATAATATTACTTTCTTCTATATGTTTGATTAAATAAATGGAACTTTGATGAGCATAAGAGACTTCTTTAACAAAACTATATATATATATATATATATATAAAAATCATACTGATCCCAAACTTTTGAACAGCAGCGTGTCTTCTGATTGATGCTTAACTGTGAATCAGTCATGCATCGTTACCTTCAAAGTGATAACCTGCTTTTCCTCTGTAGTGACAGGGCCACAGTTTCACAAGGTTCACGTCGGAGTTGGTCATCGATTGGATGCTTTTTCCTCTGGAGTGTTAGGTGAGCTAAAACTTATAAGTTTTCACAGTGATTTATTGTGGGATGTGCTCTGTGCTCAATTCTCTCATGTCTCTATCTCAGTTTTAGGTGTTGGGAAAAGAAATGGAGTGCTGGAGCATTTGTGCAAATCACATGTAACCAGGGTAAAATTTCATGTTATATCTGCCTGTGTTATGGCCTATATATAATATATAGCTTATATTACATAATATTTCATCTCACATTTAACTACTATTCTATTTTGTTTATCCTAGCCTTTATTTTCCCACTAATTAATTCTGAATTCATAAATGATCAAATGAAGACTAGTAGGTATTTAGTGTTTGTTTTATATGTGAAGGACTACACACTTGAGGGGGAATTTGGAAAAGCCACTGATAATTTCACAGACACAGGCCGAGTCTTAGAAAAAACCACATACGGTAATGTGTACAATATTATAACTAGCATATTTGTAATGTATATGTGTATAATACAGAATAACAGTTTGTGTCTTAATTGTCTAGACCATGTTACTCAGGATAAGCTAGAGAGAGTTCTTGCCATGATACAGGGAGCCAACCAGAAAGCCTTAATTACGTGAGTCTTTATAAGATTATTATTCTACATATTACATTTAATACATATTTGGTAAATGCATAGCATGTCTGTGAGTGTGTTGTTATGTCTCTATGCAGGTATTCTCAAGTGGATCTGCGCACACAGGAGGCTTACGAGCTTGCAGTGAAGGGTTTATTGTATCCTCATGGTAAAAGCCCACCAATTCTGACTGGTCTACGATGCATAAATTTCAATCCACCACATTTCACATTAGGTTAGTACACTGAATTATATATATAACATACATGTACATAAATAGATGTTTGCCTTACTTGTAAAGCACGTAACCACTGTGCTTTCAAATTTCTTTAAATCAGAGGTCCAGTGTGTGAATGAGACTCAGAAGTATCTGCGTAAATTGATTCACGAGGTTGGGCTAGAGCTGCGGACGTCTGCGGTCTGTTCTGGAGTGCGTCGTACACGAGACGGTCCTTTCAAAGTAGAGAACGCACTCACCCGACAGCACTGGACTGCTGACAGCATTATACAAGCTATTGCTCACTTTCGCAAGACTACCCGCAAAATCAGGAAATCTGGAATGTACAGGCAGACCGCTGGCCAACTGAGTACAGATGTCCAAGAACAAACCAGAAGTCAAACTGGACATTCTGAGCAAATAAATGAACTGCATGTTGAACTCTCAAACCCTACTTCTGATACAGTTGTGGACAGAGAGACACCTGTGACAGTGACTGAGGGGAATACAAAACATTAAGTTTTAAATCATAAATCAGAGGTCTCAAACTCAATTCCTGGAGGGCCTACAGAGTTTAGCTCCAACTCATACCTGCTTGGACGTTTCTAATAAACCTGAAGACCTTGATTAGCTGGATCAGGTGTGTTTAATTAGAGTTGGAGCTAAACTGTGCAGAGCTGTGGCCCTCAAGGAATTGAGTTTGAGACCAATGTCAATAATCATCTGCCTCAATTAGGATGATTTGATTTTTGAGTTCTAAGACTTATTTATCTGTTCACTGTAATTTATGAATTTGTTATACAGTCATCATTGTGCATCATTAAAACTGTATTTTAGTTATGTTCCCAATGTCATCACTGATAATATTTAGGTTGTGTGTGTACTTGTTTAGCTATACTTCTAAGGACCAAATGTCCTCACTTAAATAGTGAAATATCATGACTGACTAGTGAGAACATTATACATGTCCTCACTAGTAAAAAAAAAAAAAAAAAATCTTTTAAATCAGTCAAATCATGTTTCTATTCAAAGGGTTAGTTCAGCCAAAAATGAAAATTCTGTCATTAATTATTCGCCCTCATGCTGTTCCAAACCCATAAGACCCATCATCTTCAGAACTCAAAAGATATTTTTGAGGAAATCTGAGAGCTTTCTGACCCTCCATAGACAGCAAGGGTCCTACCAGGTTCAAAAAATGTACCAAGAACAAACGACAAAATAGTCCATGTGACATCAGTGGTTCAACCATAATTTTATAAAGCTACGGGAAGCTGCACTCCAAAATGGTACTAGGGTGATGCAGAGGAGAAGAATTGTTGAATAAAGTTTTTGTATTTTTTTATTTTATTTTTTATTTTTATTTTTTTGCACACAAAACTGTTCTCATAGCTTGATAAAATTACGGTTGAACCGCTGATGTCACATGGACTATTTTGTTAATGTTCTTGGTACCTTTCTGGGCCTTGAACGTGCAAGGATCTTTGCTGTCTATGGAGGGCCAGAAAGCTCTCGGATTTCATCAAAAATATCTTAATTTGTGTTCCGAAGATGAACGAAGGTCTTACGGATTTGGAACAGCATGAGGGTGAGTAATTAATAACAGAATTTTCTTTTTTGGATGAACTATCCCTTTAAACCTAGTGTTTTGCACAGGTTTCTGTGATGGTTAGGTTAGAAGTAGGCGAGGGGTCAGGTTAGGCCATAGAAAATATTATTAACCTGGTGTAAAAATAATGGGAGTCTATGGGATGTCTTTACTAATATAGTGAGTATAATGATATTTCCTGCCTTTAATCATTCGTTGTACAAAGACCAAAGACAAACGCATTGACGTAAATTTAAATGTTTAAGAACTTCAGACAGTTTCAAATGTGGAACCCTTGTTCCCTTGATCAAATTCTGTACGGACATTTGGAATGACGAACTTGTTCACTGTTCAACAGAAATAGTGGGTAGAAAGGCTAGTAGCAGGAACCAGGTTGGGTTGTCAAAACGACGTGACTTAGTGGCCCAGAAAATGTCTCTAATTAGTCAGGTACGATTACTCTCGTTATATTTTATTTTAAAGTAACCGTTTTTTAAATTTCTAAATATCTATATTCGCACAAGTAGCGCATGCTCACGTGGCACTAGTTGTTTTTCTCATCGCTGCTCGGGATGGACCAACCACAGTTGTTATCGTTTACTGTGGATGAGGCGTTTCATTCATTCGAGTTTACCAGTGCAAATTTGCAATTTATGTTAGAATCTTTATAATTGTAAAATCTTTTAAATTATTTTTTCAAACGATACTGTTTTAAAATTAAAAAATGCCAAGCGCCACAAAAAAATCACTGAGATTTAAATGCGGCTCAATGTGGAATTTGTTTTTGGTTGTTTTTTTGAGCCGCCAGGCGCCCCCTAGAGGAAAACAACTTTTAGTAACCAGTCTATTTACCTTCTTGCTTTCTAACTCTGTTACCTTCTGTAGGTTATGTGTGTCATTCCTATTATCACAGCATAAGACGTGTCGGTTTCCAGCTGTATTGGTGATGCGCGTGCCAGTGCGTTGGGTATTATGGGATGTGAAGGACACACTGTTAAAGGTCCGGCGGTCGGTTGGAGTGCAATACTGCAGCGAAGCAGAGCGAGCCGGGCTAAAGCTGCCACCTGCACAGGTAGAAACTGCTTTCAGACAGGCTTACCGGCAGCAATCACGCTTATTTCCCAACTACGGCAGAGCTCAGGGCATGAGCAGTCAGGTGTGGTGGACTGGACTAGTGAGGGACACCTTTGCCCAGTGTGGGGTAGATGACCCTGCTTTACTGGATAGACTAGCCAACAATCTCTATGACAACTTTTGTGGACCAGAAAACTGGGAGGTAAGGAGTATTTGACTTTTAAGTTATTTTATCCTTTAAAATAGCTATTTTGGCTTTAAACGCAGTATTTTCAGCTTTTTTTTCTTACTCTATTACCAGAATCCCCTGTAGGGGGCGCTCGTTCAGTACAAATCCCAATTGCTAGTTATCCAAGTAGTTTGAGATTAATTTTCATAATCTCAAATTGTCACCATCAGGTGTTTCCTGATTCTAACAGCACCCTCAAGTTCTGCAGCGCTTTGGGACTAAAGCAAGGTGTCGTTTCCAACTTCGACAAGCGTATGGAAGGCATCCTGAGGGGATGTGGCCTTCTCACTCACTTCTCATTTCTCCTGACCTCTGAAGAAGCTGGGGTTGCTAAACCAGATCCTGCTATTTTCACCCAGGCGCTGGTGCGGTGTGGTGTTCCAGCCTCCAGTGTGGTTCATGTTGGGGACCATTATGTAAACGACTACCTGACCTCACGCTCATTAGGTATTCGAGGTTACCTGCTTGACAGACAAGACTCTGATGGGCACCTTGATGTTCCCCCACAGCATAGACTACAGAGCCTAGATGAACTACCAGCTCGATTAAAAAAGGATGCAGACTGAGAGCGCACAGATTTTGTCCAATGCAGCTGATGATTTTTTTTAATTGTTAAAATGGACCATATTTTTTGCAGATGCTTGTTTCGTATGATGATATCAGAATGTGGGACTAGAAAACAAAAAATCATGTTCTTTTAGAAGTTTAGTTTTAATGAAATTGTAATGTACTGCCAATAAATTATATTTTATTTGTGAAAATTGTCTGATTGTCATCCACTCATTTCTATATACAGCATCTGGTAAAATATAATATAAAAATAAAAAATATATAAAATATATATATAGTAAGGACATTGTTAAAATAGTCCATTTGACATCAGTAGTTCAACCTTAATCTCATTAAGTAAATTGTTGAATAAAGGTGTTATTTTTGTTTTCTTTGCCCACAAACTATTCTCATAGCTTCATGAAATTAAGGTTGAACCACTGATGTCACAACAGCTATTTTTATCAATGTCCTTACTATCTTTCTGAGCCTTGAACGTGTCTGTTTAAAGCAAAAATATCTTACTTTGTGTTTCGAAAATGAAGGGTCTTGGTTTAGAAAGACATGAGGGTAATTAATGACAGAATTTTCATTTTTGGGTGGACTGTCCCTTTAAATTTCTCTATAAACTGTATAAAATGTTTTGTAGTGAACTGAGGGATGTTACTAGTTTAAGTTGGTGTGACAATTGAACCTTATGAATTTTCACGATCTGATAGCATCGGCAAAAAACAAACAAAATCTATATGACCTTATTGTTTTCCTTTTTTACGTCATTGGCTGAAAGAATCAAAATATAAATTCTTCAGTGAAAAAGTTTAGACAATAATATTAAAGACAATAGAGGTTCTGTAGAGTGCTGATATCATTGTTTCAGCACTGAGGCCGCTGTGGATGGATGGTGGAGAGGGAGATCACTTAACCCCTAATACCCAAATACTCTTATTCCTCCCCATCTGCTCCAACAGATACCAGCAATGGTTGGACATTCAAAGAAGGACAAACTGGGCCAAAAATGAGAATGGCAAAAAATAAAGTATGAATAATGATTATGCTCTTCAATTATAGTGGAATTTGCATATGATGAGAAGATTATGAAATGAGGACAAACACCAGCAGGACACAAGACTGTGAATTTCCATCTGCCCATACAGAGTCGTTGAGTGTCTCTTCAGGGAATGTTCACACAATCGAAATCTGGAATACATCCTCTCTTTTGTGTTTCTCTCTCGCTGCTCCGTAAGAGTATTGTGTATATTGCTGGAGTTCCCTCAGCAGAGCGCTTAAAACAAAGCTGGCTTTAGAGGCTCAGCCAGTCGGCTATGAGGGGCTGTGCTGCAATCCAATTGAAAACCTTAATGGGATTGGGAAACCCATCAACAGAGGATCGTGGTAGAAGAAGAAAGGGAGAGGAGATCGAGGTTAAGAGCAGTTAAGATGAAATATGCGAAAAGGCTCCAAAAGGTGGTTTTGTCATTGATGGGTTCCTTAAAGAACCTTTCAGTGAACAGTTTCACTAAAGAAGCATTTTGTAAAGAGCATTTTAATAATGTTACTATAAATTATCCTTTGGTGCTGTGGAAAATTTCCATGCACGTTAAAGGAGAAGTCCACTTCCAGAACAAAAATTGACTGATAATGTACTCACCCCTTGTCATCCAAGATGTTGATGTCTTTCTTTCTTCAGCCATAAAGTAATGATGTTTTTTGAGGGAAACATTTCCGGATCTTTCTCCATATAATGGACTGATATGGTGCCCCGATTTTGATCTTCCAAAATGCAGTTTAAATGTGGCTTCAAACGATCCCAGCCAAGGAAGAAAGGTCTTATCTAGCAATTGGTCATTTTCATAAAAATAGTACAATTTATATACTTTTTAACGTCAAATGCTCGTCTTGTCTTACCCTGCCTGAACAGTTTTCTTCCGGTTCAGTTCGGAGAGTTAGGGTACGTAGAAAAATTCCCACCTCATGTTCTCCCTCAACTTCAAAATCATCTTAAATTGCTAATTTACCTTTTTTGTTAAGGGTGTTTGATCTTTTTGCATTTTCACTTTGTAAAGACTGGGTCGGTACTTCTGCAGCGATGTAGGATGATTTTGAAATGATTTTTGAAGTTGAGGGAGAAAATACGATTTTCGACATACCCTATCTGTCTTGAGGCAAAATACACAGAGTTCAGGGAGAGCAAGACAAGACGAGCATTTGAGATTAAAAAGTATTTAAATTGTATTTTTTTAATGAAAATAACCTTCATTGGTTGTAATCGTTTACAACCGCATTTGGGATCGTTTGAAGCTGCATTTAAACTGCATTTTGGACGTTCAAAATCGGGGAACCATAGCAGTCCATTATATGGAGAAAAATCCGTAAATGTTTAACTCAAAAACAATTTCTTTACGGCTTAAAAAAAAAAAACCATGAACATCTTGGATGACAAGGGGGTGAGTACATTATCTGTAAATTTTTGTTCTGGAAGTGAACTTTAAAGGTTCTTATTTTTCCCATAAGAGTGTAAATTTTATGGGTCTGGCTTCCAGTCTCATCCGCATCCAGCTATTTTTAGCTATACAGAACAGCTCCTTTTTCTGCTTGATATTGCGAATTGGTGTGTCTTACTGTATTATTTTAATGTTTTCTATTAATCATGAACGCACTGGTTTATAGTGCAAACCGTTCTACAGTTTATTGCACATTGTTCTTCTTCACATTATTTCCCTATAGCGGCTAAAGAACCACAAGTCTCGCCCATAGGCTTACTTCCGTGTTGAAGAATCATAATAGGCATCTTTTTATTAAGTAAGGATTCTTTACTGGCGCACTATATAAATAAATAAATAGAATAAAATAAATGGAGAGATTTTAAGCAAAAATAGCCTATAACCACAAAAGGTGAACGGCAAATTTCAAGCGAATAAAAAATACTCCATCACACAGGCACTTTACATCATGTGGTCACTCATGCGCAAGCTTAACTGCTCTCGGCCATGATCTCCATGGGCCTTCCCCTCATCTCACAAAAGGTTTAGCCAAACAAACAAATAAATAAATTGGCGAGCAAGTAAATAAAGGAGCTAAGCTTTACCTGCAGCAAAAAGAGCACTCTGGATTGACCCTTTTAAAATATTCAGATGATGGAGAATATAAATGGTTTAAAAGCTGGAACAACGTGCTTTATAAAAAGTTTGATGAAATGAGAAATTATGATAGGCAAGAAAGAATCAGGTCCAGTCCAAAAATTTGCCGCACTTTGTGATATTTGGAAAAAAATATGCAAACTTAGACAAAGAGGTCAAAACACTCAACAAATTGTCATACAGTCAAGCACCTCTTACCTTCATGCTTGACTGATGATCAGTGATAGTCAAGAAAACACCTTATTTTCCATATACAGTACAACCAAAAATAACATTACCACACATTATTTACAAAGCATTTTTCCCGACATGAAACAAGACAGTATTTTAAAGTGAAACACGGATGGTGTTTACAGTATACCATACATAAACGTCAGTCAATAAGCAGTTAACCGGGTTTAAACAGGATTCAGTCGGAACAAAGCAAGAGATGCAACACTGAGCATCATCTCTAGTACTAAGGCCAATTCATCCATTAGTCTATGACATCATCACCACGGATGACTGCAATTCCACATCTGGAAATTATGCAATGACTGCATGTTACAAAACTGTTCAGTCTGAAATTTCCAGTGCTTACTTTATCTTTTAACCAAAGTCATAAAGACTAAACAAAAAAAAAAAAACATTTGATAAATCTGAGGTTTAACACTCAATTACATACATTTTCTTTTCTATCATTGCACTCTTATTCACTTACTTTTTGTGAATTTTACACTAAGTCCTTATACAATCAATCACATTTGTTTGTTTACATAAATCATATCAGGATCAGCCACACAGATCAATGAATAAACTTAGATAAATCATCCTGAATCTGTTTTTCCAGGCTGATAAAAATCATTCACTCAGATGATAACTCATATGTTGCCCATGCTAACATCCTAAGTGCTTAATTTGTCACTTGGATGACTTTTGGAATCATTTTATCAAATATTTCATGAATCTTCGCACAGTAATCAGACTTCAGTAAATGCCTCCATGATCTCATACCAGAACACAGCCAACTCTAAGCCCACCAAATTCTTTTCTTTTTTCATGCTAGATCAGTAATTTGCCATCTTCTGAGAAGGGTTTCGATTTAATAAAACCAAATAGCAAACTGCATATTTTATATTTATACCAGCACCACATTTTAACATTCCAAATAAAGATATATAAACCCTTTGACTTTAATGGTCAATCAACATTTGTTTTATAATATGAGACTGGCAAAAGCTTGGGGACAGATAAGATGATGAGAACAAAGAATTAAAAATTTTCAGTGTAAAACTTTCCAAGTTAATAAGGACAATGTGCATCAAACTGAATAATATCACTAATGATTTGAGCCTCTGTATGCATCTGTGTACCCCAATAAACATGATAATGGTGAATCAACCACTTTAAGATACAGTGAAGTGTTTTGTTCTTCAAGAGTAACGAATAAAGATGAGCTATAGCCATCACCAACACCCATCATGGAAAACCTAAGTGCAGATTTAATGGTGAATGGTGCTTGAAATGTACACCACACAAGTGCACAGTGAAATATGTGTAATTATGTGATCAGACATGCATGTACAGTTGAGGTCAAGTTTACATACACCTTGCAGAATCTGCAAAATGTGAAATATTTTACCAAAATAGGAGGGATTATACAAAATGCATGTTTTTTTTTTGTTTTTTTTTATTTAGTATTGACCTGAATAAGATAGTCCACAAAAAAAAATTAGTAGTTAAATTTATAAAAATGACCCCGTTCAAAAGTTTACATACGTTTCATTCTTAATACTGTGTTGTTACCTGAATGATCCACAGCTGTTTTGTTTTTTTTTCTGATAGTTGTTCATGAATCCCTTGTTTGTCCTGAACAGTTGAACTGCCTGCTGTCCTTCAGAAAAATCCTTCAGGTCCCACAAATTCTTTGGTTTTTCAGCATTTTTGTGTATTTGAACCCTTTCCAGCAATGACTTTGAGATCCATCTTTTCACACTGAGGACAACTGAGGGACTCATATGCAACTATTATAGGAGGTTCAAATGCTCACTGATGCTTCATAAAGAAACACAATCCATTAAGAGCCGGGGGGGTGAAAACTTTTAGAATTCGAAGATCAGGGTAAATTTAACAAATTTTGTCTTCTGGGAAACATGTAAGCATCTTCTGTAGCTTCTAAAGGACAGTACTAAATTAAAAAAATATGATATTTAGGCAAAATAAGAAAAATGTATACATCTTCATTCTGTTCAAAAGGTTATACTCCTGACTCTTAATGCATCGTTTTTTTTTTCTGGAGCATCAGTGAGCATTTGAACCTTCTGTAATAGTTGCATATGAGTTGTCTGCAGTGTGAAAAGATGGATCTCAAAATCATACACTCATTGTTGAAAAAGGTTCAAATACACAAAAATCCTGAAAAACCAAAGAATCTGCAGGACCTGAAAAAAAAGCACAGCTGTGGATTATTCAGGTAACAACACAGTATTAAGAATCAAGTATATGTAAACTTTTGAACAGGGTCATTTTTATAAATTCAACTATTATTTTCTCTTGCGGACTATATGTAAATGTCTTTAATGTGAAATATCTTATTAAAGTCAGTACTAAATAAAAAATAACATGCATTTTGTATGATATTTTGGTTAATTAAACAACATTTTGCAGACTCTGCAAGGTGTGTAAACTTTTGACCTCAACTGTATATATGAACATGTAGACTTTATGTGAGGTCATACCGTGGCTAAAAATAGTGAACATACTGAGGCTCTCTACAAACCATTTGACAATTTTTTGATAGCACATTATATGCACTTTCTGTGCATGAAGAAATTATAGTGTGGGATTTGTGAATCTATGCATAACTTCAAGTTACATGTCATAATTGTGAAATATTTCACCATCCATTTCCAACATTTTAAAAAAAAACTGAATTACGGTAAAAGTGTTATAATGTGTAAAGGACATTATTTGTCCCTCAGAACCGACTATGGTGTCTCATGTGTTTGAAAAATCTTTACGATTTTTTAAATCAACATTATAAGCAGATCAAGCTAAAATAAATTGGCAAAAGAGTCGTTGTAGTTTTAATATTACATGCTACTTGACTGACTTAAATGTTTAGTAATCTCCCATTCTCTATCCATAATGTGATACAGAAAATGTAATATATCCTTGTTAAAAAAGTATATCCTAAACTACTTTTTAGTGAGTTTCACATCCCATTAATGGCATATTATTAGTGTTTTTCTTATAATAACAATATTTTAAAAGACAAAAAATGGGAGGATGTTGTACATCTATAAGGATATTTATAGCTTTAAGATATGCTTTGTTAGTAAGAATTACTTCTCTAAAACCTCTCATAGTTTTCTTGGCCATCGATCCATACCTTATTCAAAATGGCCCTGTCTCTACATCACTGGATCCTGTAGTTGAGTTCCATGTAGTTCTGAGTTCGTCCTTTAGAGTTTCTCAGTTTTTGAGTTCCATCTTTAACTCTTGCTATTGCTGTTGTTCCAAAAATATCCTTTTCGGAATGACTCAGTCTGTTTGAACGCAAGGTTCCATGTTTGATTGAGTTCTCCCACTGCCCACATCGAAATGCTCTCAATATGTGCTGCGCTTACCAGCTGTGCCAGTCTGTAGTTTGAAAAACGCAGTCATAGTGAAGTCCAGGAGTAAAATGGAAGATTCTGTGATCTCATTTTTAAGAGAGCACCTGAGTGAGCTCCAGAAAACGAATGTCAGACCACTGCATGGGAAAAGAGAGAAATGAAAAATAAAATGATTAAGTCAATGCAAGCGATGTAGAAACCTTTTATGTTTACATAATACTATTCTAAGAAGAGGGAAAGCAGAGGGGTTTGATCAAACTACTCCAAAACACTTAATACCTTGTGCGTAAGGAACATTTTCTGATAAGATGAGATTGACAAGATGAAAGAGAAAATTGACACACATTGTAAGACAAACATGACATAACGTTTTACTTCAATCTGATGACATGCACATGTATTGATGTGTTACTGTGGAAACATAGCCAGAGTTCTACCTAACAATTAGAAATGCCTGACGATGCTGACAAAGTATGTGACAACGTCCTGTTGACAAATCTAATTAAAGGTTTGCAATACCCTGTCAACAACCAGCACTGTGAGCAGACTGGAAGAGATAACTGAGGGTATTTGTATGGACAAAATTCCAACAATTCCATTTCTAATTGCATAATTATGTCTAGGGATATTCAGTTCCTCCAGCCATTGCACGCAATCTGCCACTAAGACAAGGAACATATACTCGCAACTTAACATGAAATATGTTACCAAGCTAAAGTTTAGGCATGCTTGACTAAAATGGTCAGTGTCAAACAGTATAGGGCACAATTCAAAGAAAAAATAATAATAAGGTAGAACAGACTGCAATCTTTTTATCTTAATTATCAGTTAAACAAAAGAACCAGTTGAAAGCACTGACCCATTTTATACCCTATACATTTAAAATAAAAGTTTATTAGTCTTTGTTTCACCATGACTAACTATTTGTCTCATGTTCATTGACAGTCTTAGGACAAAGTGACAACAGATGGCTAAACTAACAGCTTAAACCCTTGAGCAAAGACAAATCATAGGCCATTAAAAGTTAAAGGCCTCACACATATGCTGGTCTCAGTATGCAAACACCCCCTATTGATGATCATAATTAGACACTGCATGACACTTAACACATGACACTACAGCTCAGCAAAAAAGTTGTGTAAAAATGGAAATATAGCACCAGAATACCTGTTTCTGAGTGACAGCAGGATGTCCCACCCGTCAGAATACTCCTAGGCTTCTCCGACCAACACGAAATGGTGTTACCTCGCCCACACCCTCCCCGTCTCCACCAACAACTACAAAGACAATGTGTGAACTCTACAAATGACCTCTTTCACCTTCCACAAAAAAACTGTATTGCACAGTTAATTTAACAAAGACAGAGTAAACCTGAACAAATAACCTGTTCTGGGGAAATTATGATATATGCTTGAATACATAATCAGAAAATTTAAATTAAATTCCAGAATTTAAATTGCAATCATTTTACATCATTACTGTTTTAACACATTTTGATTAAAAATATTAAATAATAAATACAGATAAATGAGTACATTTAAATGTGTGCTAAATAAATAATACTCACTTTAGTAAAGTGCACAGCAGCATGAGTAGAACACTACCCACCACACACAACACCAGCATGGTGGCCACAGTCTGCTGCCTGTGGTTAGACGCCACCACAGCCAAGAGATCTGCATGTTCGCATCGCATACCCACAAAGCCAGGATGACATCTACACAAACATGCACATAAGTGACTTTTATTATAGTTGGTAAGGGAGCTTCATAACACTAAAGTCAAAGATGAAAATCTGCACAGGAAAACATGAGTAAAATGTTAAAGGAACACCGTTTTAGAATCCGTTCAGCCGATTTCCAGGTCTGGCGGTAGCACTTTTAACATAGCTTAGCATAGATCACTGAATCTGATTAGACCGATAGCATCTCGCTCAAAAATGACCATGTATAATGACAATATTTTTCCTATTTAAAACTTGACTCTTCTGTAGTTACATCGTGTACTAAGAATGACGGAAAATGAAAAGTTGCGATTGCAGATTCCTCATTTTGGTATGAAATGCTTTTATTAAAGGAACTTTCCACTTTTTTTTTTAAATAGGCTCATTTTCCAACTACCTTAGAGAGGCTAGGAACTATACTCGCATTCCAGCGAAATAATCAAGGAACTTTGTTGCCTACAATGGGTGCAGCAGGTGCAATGATATTATGCAGTGCCTGAAAATGACCAGCACTGAGTTTGTGTAGATGCAGAGTTGCAGCCGGCAGAGTTGACGGCTGTGTAATATCATTGCACCTGCTGCACCCATGGTACGGCAGCAAAGCTCCTCGATTATTATGGTGAAATGAGAGTATAGTTCCTAGCCATATCGACCTAGAAAATCACAACTTTTCTTTGTACACGATGTAACTACAGAAGAACCAAGTTTTAAACAGGAAAAATATTGAAAATCTTTGGTCATTTTTAAGCGAGATGCTAACGGTCTAATCAGATTCAATGATCTATGCCAAGCTATGCCTAAAGTGCTACCACCAGACCCGGAGATCGGCTGAATGGATTAGAAAACAGTAAAACTCAACTGTTTAACTCTAGGGGAGTTGGAAAATGAGCCTATTTTTAAAAAGTGGAGTGTTCCTTCAATAAAAGCATTTCATTCCAAAATGAGGAATCTGCCAGTATCATGTTCATAAAATCAGTCATTTGACATTTTGTGGTGAACTACGACATACGGATGTGGATGTAGCAAAAACAATAAATTCCTTGACAACAGGAGGACTCATACCAACTCAGACACAAGCAACAACACCGATTTGAATACTGCTATTGTGCCAAATTTATACACGGAAATGCAATTTTGCAAATAACAAAACATGCTTGTCTTGATAAGGACAGCTCAACGAAGACAGAGTCAGCAAGAATTTATCCAAGTGAGTCAGCAATCAGAACGCATGTTGGTCTGTTTAGCCATTTAATCTCATTATTACAGTGGTTTTCAAACCGGTCCTGGAAATATATATATATTTTAAATCTGACCCTAAGTGCAATTATAGTATTAGGATTTGTGTTTGTTTGTTTTTTAACAATTTCTTTCATTGATCAAGATGTACAGCATTTGATTTCACATAAAAAGTGGTGTAACCCACAGCACTCATCCAGTCTCTATACTCTATAATGAATGAAAATACATGGGAAAAAATAAGACTTCTTGAACACACAGATCTGTTTTGATTGCTTGAAAACAGACTGTTCTCAAAGGTAGTTCCTCCAAAAATGTAAAAAAAAAAAAAAAAAAAATTAATATTGTTATTTTGTTTATCAAATTTAAAAAAAAACTAATGTGAACATGCTGATTGTTAACAGACCACAGAAAGTCATAATGCAGGAAAAATACATGAAAAAAATTGAATATTCAATTTGAAAAAAAAAAAAAAAAAAAAAAAAAAAGAAAAGACGATCTTAGAACTTACACGCATGCAGGTGTTTCCTCCAGTATGAGAAAGCGGCATGTGCCATGAAAACAGAAGTGGCTGTGGGAATCAGGGCAGTCATCAAAGTGCGAGTGGACAGCAGCTGCTATAAATTCTTCAAGAACAAAATAAAAAAAGATGGGTTTAATATGGACATAAATTACAATGTCTTGCTTAATCCACCTTTTTCCTCAACGCAGAAATAAGCCTATGGGTGAGACTTTCAGTTCATTATCCGCTATAGGGAAATAACAAGAACAATAACAACGTGCAGTAAACAGTAATACTGTCTGCACTACAAACCAGTGTGCTCATAATTAATATAATTCATTAAAATAAGACACACCATAGGTAAGACACACCAATATCAAGCAGCAAAGCAAGCTGTTTTTTAAAAATAGCTGGGAGTAAATGAGACCAGGAAGCCTGACCCATAAAATTGACAAATGGCCGCGCCCACTCTTACATTAAGAAAAAGGTAGATAAAATATAGAGATCTCTGCACAAAATTCCTTAAAACTGTATCTGAAAATGTTATGCGTGATGACCAGTAATAATACTGTTGCCCAGTATCTTAGTTCATCATAAATTTGTAAACAACACACAAGATTACTACATCACTAATTACCCCACTTTAACAGAATTATCTACTTATATTACATTTCCTGCCTTTATTATTATCAAAGCTAGAGCCAAATTAGTAATAATGGAAAGTGAAGCGGTGGAAGAAAAGAAATTCCAAGTTCTCAGCCAATCAGAATTAGAGGATTTTATATTATCTGGAAGATCACAGCTTGTTAGATTTTATTTTTTCAAGACTCGCCAGTTTCTCAGACTCCATCCTCCCTAAGGCACACTTTTGATCTAAAAAAAAAGTACAAAAGCAGACATGGTGTAACACAAGAAAAAGCTGGGCTTAGCCAGGACTACCGGTCAAAATCTGAGGGGCTTTCTTGAAATTGACAGATTCCCGTTTCTAATCATTTTAAGCTTTGTCTATAGAGGGTATTTGCATTGGATAAAAACTACATGTCTGCAGTATAATGAAAAAAAAATAAGCTAATTTTAATGGACTATGACTAAAATCTTCTGTCTTTGTGTTAGCAGCCCAATATTACCATGTGTGATTCTATTATGCAAAAAAAAAACAAAAAAAAAAACAATCAAGTTCATTGTGTCCCTTCTAGCATTTTTTACGAATTGAGGACAAAATAGAATCTAAACTGTTTTTAACAAAGTACTTAAAGTTGCAATGAAAAAGTAACAACAGATCTTTCTTGCATATTCTGGCACACATCTAAGTGTAAAGGATTATCGAAAAACAAAAACGGAAGATGGGTTTCTATCCATCGGTTGTTAATGTTAATTGTGGCTGTTGCACTGAAAAATTAATACACAAATGCATTCATTTCCATGATTCAAGATGTCTGGCATACATCACCAGAGTGCAGTCTGTCATTTTCATTGGAAGATCAAGTTTTGACAAATGATTAAACATTACAAAGACAAAAACAGGCAAAAAGACCAAAAAGTCAAAACAAAAGTGGAAACATCTACATGGATGTATTATTCACAATAAGATCAGATAAACAAATTTATAAGTTGAATTTTCATGCAATGTCGACTTTAACATTCAGAAAGAGCTGACAACTTTTAGACATCTAATTATTATTTAAGCCTAAATATTAAACGTTAATTTTATATATATTAAATTAAATTAAATAATAATTTAATTAAATATTGTCTTTCTAATTTCTATGAGGCTGCAGTCTAATATTTAATATACAATATATTCCACATTCATATAATATATGCATTATTATTCAGAAACATACTTGGGATTTCTGACCTATGATACCCAAAAAGAGCTGAGCATGAAGGAAAAAGCACACAGGGCATACTTTTGACACGTGTAGTAGTAGTGGTTGTCGTTGTGCTGGTGGTGGTTGTTGTGGTAGTGGTGGTAGTTGTTGTGGTGGTTGCAATAGTCGTTGTTGAGGTAGAATTCTCTTGCACCTGCCCATATGTAAAAAGGGAGCCTACAAATACAAACACACCAAGCACATATTCAAAAACAATAGCATTACAATGAAACTCTAATATTGTTAAGAACAGCTAAATAGATTAGAACAAGGTGTTCAAAACTATTCAAATGTCACTGCTACTGACTAGTACTGTGGACACCTTACCCAAATGTGAAAATGAGGATCCGACAAAGTCAAAAATTGCCAGACTCATGACCGTTACAGCAATGAGAAAACAGCGGAACAACAGCATCACACACTAGAGAGAAAAAGGCTTAAGTGGCGTCCAGCGCAAATGAGAAATGGCTACTTACAGCACACTTGCTTTAGACTCCGAGATCAATTAAAATGCCCTGGAACATCAGTGGGAGTAACTGACTTCTGACCTTCAGACTATTTTAAGAGCTGCTAGGGAAAGACTGGGTTAAGATAAATTAAAGTGGATTTGTCATGCGGATCTCTCCACATACACAGGTAAGACGCTGCTGGAGGAATCCATCACGACGTGCTTAATTCACTCATACATTCACAGAAAATGGCAGAACCACCACAAACCCCACAATGTATCGCTCTGTTCCAAAAGTTACCTAGTAAAAGATTTTTAAGGCATCATATATGCGTAGAATTGCACTGCAGTGGGCTCAGTAAAATAAATCCAAGACGGCAGTTATGATAATGCCCATTATAAATACACTTACTCTATTTAATACTGAAAGTTCTGAAAGTTATGCTTATTAGCGTATTGTGTTATTGGCTTAGTAATGTCCGAATGCCAAAAATAATAAAAAATAGTCGAGCAACCCTTGCAAAGAGCCATCTGCATAGGGGTTAGAGTTGCTGTTTATATAGTGCATTTCAAATTATAATGTTTCCATTATGGTTGGGAGGCAGCTGCCTATGGCAGTAGACAGTGTTTTAAAAAGATTTTTGACACCGTGTTGTCAATTTAACATGTTAACATTAAAAAAATGCTGCTATATAACTACACTTAAGGCCTCTCGATACATGTGATTATTTATGATTATTAATTTGTATATTGTGCTAACGGTGTTTTTCAAAAGACTGACAGCCTGTACAGAAATAAAATAAATAAATTAGGCAAACATGCATACTGATCCAACATCTAATGTTTATTTTTGTGCCACTAAAATGGCTTGGAAGAGAGTCTGGGACCTCCAGGCATGTTCTTATTCTTTGTGCACAGAGCCTTTATGAAAATCCCTGTTAAATGAGAGGGCACTGAGATTCATTGCACAATAAAACTCCTCAGAAAAGCTCTTCTGGTTACAATGCTTTAGTGTCCTCATTTCACGCAGATATAACATTTAAATACATTGATAAACACAAAATAAATTGATAAATCGACTAGATTAAACTCTTGTCGGAGCCGTGTTGCCTTGCTGCATATAAAGAGCTGTCGAGTTTAAACCTGGTCATTTCCCAACCCCATCCTTCCTCCTTTACCCTTCATCAAACAATATTTTAAATCAAATACATGAGTATTCATAATAAAAATAAAATCTCCAAAAAGGAGAAATTCCTGACATTATGCATTTCTTTCTTCTGTGTAACACAATATATGATATTTGTGACCATGGACCAGGAAAAAACATAAGGATCTTTTTTTTTAATTGATATTTATACATCACCTGAAATATGAATAAATAAGTTTCCATTGATGTATGGTTTGTTAGGATAGGACACTATTTTTTTACCTGAAAAAAATCTAAATACTGAAAGTTGTACTAAAGTTGTCCGAATGAAGTTCTTAGCAATGCATATTACTAAACAAAAAGTATGTTTTGATATATTAATAGTAAGAAATTTACAAAATATCTTCATGGAACATGATCTTTATTTAATATCCTTATGAGTTTGGCATAAAAGAAAATTCTTTTTTTAAAGAATACTGGAAACCTAAAAGTTTTGGTGACCATTGACTTCCATTGTAAAGACAAAGAAACACTCAACATATCTATGTTTCACAGAAGAAAGCAAGTCACACAGTTTTGGACCAAAAGGAGGGTGAGTAAATAATACATTTTCATTTTTGGGTGACCTAGCCCTTTACAAAAAGAAAACCCTTTGTTATCATTGCAAGGGTTTTCTTAACTTACCAGCTGCTGTTCCTTAACCATCATTGTACCAAAATCACATACTGAGATAATGGGACCCTTTATTACTGGAAACCTTTCCTATGTTCTTCAAGAATGAAACAGCTCCTTGCAATACAGATCCAATCACTAAGTCATTATAAGCAGCTACTTTATGGGGCATCAACTCAAATAGAATCAAATTTATTTGTAAAATTGTTTTCACAACACGCATTAAACCAGCTTTACAGAAAGTCTTACTGTTAAGTCAATGCTTTGAGCATCCTGCATCAGGCAGGTTTAAAATTGCCCAGTCGTGACGTAATGCATATAAACATTTGCTCAATATTAAAAGCACAGAAAGAAACAACTCACATGATGTACTGCTGATTTTAAAATTCATTCATTCAACTTCACTGACTTTCTCTTATTGAAATAGTTTGATTTCATTGTAGAAACAAAGGCATAAAAGATGGACGCTAAAGAATGGCTCTATATTTAAACTAAGCTCTGTTAACCTTGTTAATGACAGGAGCTAGACTACTGAGCCAAAGAAGCTGCTGGACAAAAAAGGACAGCAAGCCACAGCTTCTTCACTGACTTGGATAAATACTAACAGCACATTCTTCATACTATAAAGCTAAAAAGCTGTACAACAAAGCAGAATAATTATTTTGGACTAGTGAGTCTGTCGTTACTAGTGATGAGACTGAAATGGTGTGTGTTAGGAGAAAAGTGGAATGAATCTCCTAATATTATTGTGCTTTATATTGATGACTAAAGTCCTGTCAAATCATGATGCTAAAACTATACGTATAATATAAAAAACTACTTGAAAATCACATGCACATCATAAAAAACCTCACAGATTCAGTTCAACCTCTGAATTAAATTCTGATATTTTGAGTAAGCTTCCTCTTGAGACATTGTGGGTTTATTTAAGCTAAAACAAATACTAAAAATGTGGCAAATACTATTCCTTTCTTGCGAAGGACAATATTTCAAACGTTTAACTCTAATATTTTGCTTATTTGCCTCATTAATTGACGTATAATATTTACAATTCAGAGTCACTTAATAAAAATAATGCCAGTAAATCAAATGAACACAACATGAAATATTTTTACTCACCGGTGAGAAGGAATATTGTATCCCAAAAAGCACGATACATCATTATAAGGCTTTTGTGTGACTTGTTGGTTGGAGGATTCGCAGCGTCGTCTCTTATATTAAATCATTTATCTTTGCCAACATAGATGAAGGCACGTTCGTATTCTTGAGATTGGCCAATATTATTGATAGTCCGTTGCACAGGTAAGAAATATGACTTCCATAGTAAAACTGTGTGCGTCTTTCTTCATAGTTTCATGTGTCCTACTCGACAAAAGACGCCATGCGTCGAGTCAGTTATTTTGAACTTGACGTCAAACTTGAGCAACGCCGTCTTACCACTGACGTCATATAAAGCCCTACTATACATATATATATAGATAGATATTTTTTTTTCTAATTCACTTTCATGATAAAAAATAAGTGGTAAAACATTGTTAACTACAAAACCACGTTACTAATAATCACTCATAGCACAGAACCATCTCCACACCCTTGTGCGCGCGTGCGTGCGTGCGCGTACGTGCGCTAGTTTAAGCTAAAGAGAGGCGTGCATTATTGTTTTCAGTTTTACTTTTTTTTTAACTACGCGTATTTATTTTGTGACATTGCTTAGAGCTAATTACTTATTAAATTAGAATTAATTTTTTAATTTATTGTTAAACGTTTACTGAAAATGTGTGAGATACAGCTTTTTTTTTATTATTGGTCAGTAATTTCTTTAGAAGCAGTAGGGTCCTGGTTACACTGGCTACATCTAATCTCTATTTCTATTGTCATGTTTACCTTTACATGTTAGATGTGGCTTCTTCTTCCAATCCACTCCCACAGGTAGGCATATTACTGGTTAAAATGGTCTAATGTTGCAACACATAAGGGTAAGAACTGAACCAAATGTCCAGATTTTAGGTCAGTTAAGCATTTTTTTGTGTTACCCAAACTGATCAGAGTATGGTAAATGATAATTTATTTCATAGGTCAACCAAAAACCAAGGTTTTACCCATGTGTTTATTTATTTATGCAATTTAACATAAGAGCACAAACTTGCAAGAGTGCAAAAATATAATATTATGCTGCCCCCTAATGGAATGAATGGATTGGCTTAATATTATTGCTGCTATTCTATGCTATTCCAAAAATATAAAGTGCATGTGATGATTGAATTTAAAACAAGCTGAAAATAATTTTTATTCTTAAAAATAAAATTAACACGTAAATATTGTGCTTTACAGCACCTACAGTTATATTTATATTCCGATAGGTGGAGTTGAAGTCCAATTTAATACGATCTCACTTTCTTTTAAATGGACTTGGACTTTAAAGTGGACACAATGCCTACGTATGGTTTGTAAGGAGCAGGTGTTCTCAACACAATTCGAAAATCTTTTACAACATTCTTTTATCTAGTCAAGTTGGTTAAACTATTCTGAAGTTACTTATTATTAGCTGTAACATCTGTAGACGTGTGTCATAGTCTCGACCTCTGGTTCCTTTGCGCCTTTCTCAGAGCATCAGTGACAACTACCTTCTCTGTTCGTGGATTTCATCCTCTGGATTATTTTTCTCAAAGCAATATTAGTACATACAAAGAGGACAGCATGACTACAAAGGAGAAGACGGTAGAAAGTTTAAGCCCTATTGTTGGTGTTCTTTTTCATTAGACTGATTTTTAATTTTAAATTAAATACACCTGTGAGTTGTACTGTTAAGTCATATATAACTACTACTAATACAGATATTTGTTTAAAATATGATTTAAAAAAATACATTTGTGGAGCACATCAAGAGCCTTTTTAAAAATACTTTCTACAGGTTCATAACATCATATATTGACATTTAGAAAATAAATGTTTAATAGTAATTTAATTATTTAATTGTAGTATTGTTTGTTGTGAAGTTAATTTGTTTTGTTGCCAGGAAGTTCATTAAATGTCTGTTAACATCTTAGTTGATTTGTCTAATCAGGGTCATGCATATACTTTGGCATTAATGGTGACCTCTACAGCTATTGGTGGAACTCTGCAATATGGATACAACCTGGCCATAATGAATGCACCGACTGTTGTAAGGGACAGAGTATTTCACTTACTTTGTGTGTATGAAAAAGTACAAATATTTGCATATATTTCTTTTAGATTAATTGTCTCTGTATCTGTTAATGCTAATTACCAGTTTTCTTTTCTGTGTTCCTTATTGCAGTTCATTCAAAACTTTGTCAACGAGACATTTCAGGAGCGATGGGGAATACAATTGGGAGTTTATGAGGTCACACTAATATGGACCTTTATCGTTTCCATTTTCTCACTGGGAGGCTTTATTGGGGCCCTCATAGCGGGGCCAATGTCTGTACGTTTTGGAAGGTAAAGTCAATATTGCTGTTATACAGTATAATTTACACATTAAAGTTTATGTTTATTTAGACTTATTTAAATATGATTTAAATGTAAAAAAATAAAATAAAAATAGTGAACTTTAAATGTGACCCTGGACCACAAAACCAGTCATAAGGGTCATGTTTTTAAATTTGAGATGTATACATCATCTGAGAGCTGAATTAATAAGCTTCCAACTGATGTATGGTTTGTTACAATATTTGGCAGAGATACATCTGGAATCTGAGGGTCCAAAAAAATCGAAATATTAAGAAAATCAACAAGTTGTCCAAATGAAGTTCTTAGCAATGCATATTACTAATCAAAAATTAATTTTTGATATATTTATGGTAGGAAATATCTTAATGGAAAACGATCTTTACTTAATATCGTAATGATTTATGGCATAAATGAAAAATCAATCATTTTGACCTATACAATATATTTTTGGCTATTGCTACAAATATACCCATGCTACTTAAGACTGGTTTTGTGGTCTAGAGTCACAAATAAGTAATAAATCTTTATAGTATGCCCTGTTATGTTCTTGTTTCCAAGGAAGAAGACTATGTTGCTGAACAATGTCTTTCTCTTATCAAGTTCACTGATTGCATTTCTGAGCCGAACAGCAAGGTCATTTGAGATGATTATCATCTCCAGATTTTTGGTTGGCATAAATGCAGGTACTGTTTATATATTTTACTTGTAAATGCAATTTCGTTAATGCACACTTTATATTTTGAGACTGAGGTTGCTAGTTTCTTCCTGGTATTAGAATAAACCATCTTTTCTGTTTACATTCAGGCATCAGTATGAATGTACAGCCCATGTATTTTGGTGAGAGTGCACCGAAGCACTTACGAGGGGCCGTGGCCCTGTCTTCAGCTGTCTTCACTTCTTTTGGACTTGTTTTGGGACAGGTGGTCAGTCTGAGGTACATTATACTGTATATTTGATGCAAAGCAGTTAATGAGAGTGATTTGTTATGTAATGTTAAGAATTTTCTTAATTTAAAGAGTTTATGAGGTGCATTTAAAACATGCCAAAATTAAATAGACAAGCATGACTTATTTTAAAATGCCTGTGTGTTTTTTTTTTTTTTCAGAGAGTTGTTAGGTAGTGAGCCATGTTGGCAGTACTTATTGGCTAGTAATGCTATTCCAGGCATATTCCAACTCCTCACCTTGCCCTGGTTTCCAGAAAGTCCCCGCTACCTCCTCATCGACTGTGGAGACAAAAAGGCCTGCCTAACAGGTATGAGATCCTCAGTTTGGGATAGTTCACCCAAAAATGAAAATTCTGTCATTTATTTACTCATCCTCATGCCATTCCAAACCCGCAAGACCTTTATTCGTCTTAAGACATTAAGATATTTTTGATGAAATCCGAGAGCTTTCTGACCCTGTATAGACAGCAACACAACTGACACGTTCAAGGCCCAGAAAGTCATACATGCTTGGATGAACTATCTCTTTACTTATCTCATCGTGATCTCTGATATTTTGGAAAGCTGCATGTAATTCTCACACATGATTTTATACATTAATGGTGTTTGTACCGCAGCATTGCGGCGTCTGCGAGGCGGTGAGGTGCAGAGAGAAGAGCTGGATGAGATTCTGCAGGAACAGAACGAAACCAAGGGAGAGTGTGCCAAACAGCCGTGGGAGCTTTTGACTGATCGCAGCGTTCGCTGGCAGCTTATCACTGTGGTGGTACTGAGCTGTGCCATGCAACTGTGTGGTAATGACTCGGTGAGACCCTCCCTCTGTCCAATCTTTTCCATTATATCTTTGGCTCTTAGTTGAAAATTCAAGTTGCACTGGATCACCGGTGCATTGCTTCATAAACTGAATGTTAACCAAAGAAAACACACCCAGCAGTTCATGAGAATGAATGCTTATGTTGCAGGTTTGATGTTAATATTTGAAAGTGTCTTCATGCGTCCAGGGGATAAAAAATGCATGCAAACAGACACAAAGCAGTTATCAGAAGTTAAAATAGATTAGTTAATGTCTTAATATTAGATAAAGTATTACCCTAATGATTTTTTAAAAAAATGGTATTTGTACTTATGTTCAAAACTGTGGGGTCAGTAATGTTTTTTTAAATGTAATTATTTGTTTATTCATTCAGCAAGAATGCATTAAATTTCAAATAAATAGTTCTTTTGAACTTTACCTTCACCAAATAATATTTATATTCTCTGATGAACATAAAGTTCAAAAAGTGTTATAAAGTTCAAAAGAAATGTTTCTTGCACCAAATCAACATATTAGAATAATTTCTGAAGGATCATGAGACACTAAAAACTGAAGACTAGGAAAAATAGGAAACAGTTGTTTTAAATTGTAATTCATTTTACAATGTTGTTGTTTTTACTGTATTTTTATCAAATAAATGCAGTCTTGGTGAGCATAAGAGACTTCTTTTAAAAACATTAAAATCTTACTGACCGCAGACATTTGAACGGTACTGTATATCATTTTTATCTTTATCATATAAAATGGTGAGCATTAATATTATATATTCATTTCTTTAGTAATTTTCCCTTTAGTTATTCAACATTTGTGATTAAATGTGACCTGTTAAAAACCTTAAAAAACACATTCGATTATTTTCTGTAAATTAAATGTAATACTAAAATAGCAAATGACCAATTGACTTTCCTTGCATAAAGCTTTGGTAAATCTCTCCTGTACCTAACACGTTTTTTTACATAACTCAAAATGCTTTACAAGGATTTCAAGTGTTAGCCCTGGTGTGTGTGTTTTTCACACTCATAAATTCAAAAGATTAAGGACCTTTTCTTTCAATCCTCAGATCTACTTCTATGCATCCTATGTGTTCCAAGAAGCGGGTATATCTGCAGGACAGATCCAATATGTGACCATTGGCACAGGGATGTGTGAATTCACCGCTTGCATTTTGTGTGTGAGTCTCCCATTTGTCTGTTATCAATTATGTAACTGTCCCAGAACTACACAGGCAATCCTTTGATCCACTTGCATAGTGTGAGTGAAATAATTCACCCCAAATGCTAGGCTTATCAGTCTGGACTGGACAAGTGTTTTAGTCCCTCATAATTTGTCTGGAAACCTACATTAATAATTTTAATAGTGTAACTGAATACTGAATCATTTCTGTTTAGAATGACATGAATTTTAAATCTGTGTATGTTTTCAGAACCTGTTGATAGAAAGGTTAGGTAGAAGGCTGATGTTGATGGGCGGCTATGTTCTCATGATTGGATGGGCTGTGGTCTTCACTGTGGCTCTTTCACTTGAGGTGTGTATTATTCAGTGTTGCATTACCCCTTTTCTCCCTTTACCATTACACACATAGTCACATGAGAAGTTATGTAAAAGCTAATGTCTAACCTCAAAGTGGACACATAATGTCCAACTTTAACTTTAACGTCATCTAAGGTGTTCACCTGAATAGACGTCATCTTTGGTTAAATGGATAGTTCACCCAATAATGAAAATTCTGTCATTAATTACTCACCCTCATGTTGTTCCAAACCCATAAGACCTTTGTTTATCTTCAGAACACAAATGCTGACACATTCAAGGACAGAAAGGTAGTAAGGACATCGTAAAAATAGTCCATGTGACTATTAGTATAGTCCATCAGTGGTTCAACTGTCATTTTCGGAAGCTTCAAGAATATATTTGTGCGCAAAGAAAACAAAAATGTTCCATTCTACCAACATTTCATTCAAAATATCTTAATTTGTGTTCTGAAAATTAACAAAGGTCTTATCGGTTTGGAACAACACGAGAGTGAGTAATTAATAACAGAATTTTCTTTTTTTGGTTAAACTATCCTTTTAAATAAAACCTACGTTTTTACCTTTCACCCAATAGAATTTGGCTACCTGGATGCCTTACCTGAGCATGACCTGCATCTTCACTTACATTCTCAGTTTTGGCATGGGACCAGGTGAATTACAACACTCTGACAGCTACAGTACAGCTACAATATATATATTGTATATATATATATATATAAAAGTAACCAGTTCATACTGTGCTTTTACATTTATAAACACTGTGTTTTTTTCTTAATACCATAGCTGGGGTGACTGGAATCCTCCCAACAGAGATTTTTAACCAGACAACACGTCCTGCTGCCTACATGATCGCAGGCTCTTTAATGTGGCTGAACCTCTTCATTATCGGGATGGTCTTCCCTTTCCTTGTGGTGAGAACTCAAAAAAAATGTTTTAATATCTTATGTTAATATAAATGCTAAGTAAACCCTGTTGAAAAAAACAGCATATTCTGATTAGGTATGTTTTGAACCATGGCAGCTGGTTTGATCTGGTTTAAGCTTGTCCTGAGCTGGTTATAAGCTGGTTATGAGCAGGAGCTAGTTGCTTAGGACCAGCACATGACCAGCTTAAACCAGCTCAAACCAGCTGCTATGCTTCTAAACATACCTAACCAGCTTATTTTGTTTTTTCAAAAAGCAATGTATCATGTTTAAATGATTTTTAGATATTTTAATTAATTTGAATGTTTTCTGTGTGTGTTTTTGCAGAGTGGTTTAGGACAGTATTGTTTTGTGCCTTTTGGGGCTGTGTGCCTCCTGACTGCTTTATATATTCAGATGGTTCTACCTGAAACCAAAGGAAAGACCTTATCGATGATCACTAAAGAGTTTTACAGACTCAACTACCGTGGACAGATGAATATGTATCCCGAAGGAAAACAAGCTCAGTACCAACTAGCGGAAATCATTCACTCCACTGCCTTATAGAGTGTTACATATTCTCACCCACTAAATTATTATTTTTTGAAAAATGTCTTTAAAATGATGCCTTAATTATTCTTCGCCACACAGTTAGGATACATCTTGTCATGTCTCTTTGTACACGCATTACTTGCTGATTAAATGTTATATTCTGCATCACTAGACTGACTTGCTTTGACTACTTGATTCATCCAAGAAGTGCTTTAAGTCTGTAGCTCCCTTTACTATGTTTCCCATCAGGCAAGAAAAACAAAATCTGGTTTTGTTAGTACATTTAATACAGGAGATGGTTTAAGATAACGCTTAGGTAAGATGACTTTGGCAGAGTCATTGAGGGTGTGCAGTTTAACAATTCTGCTGAATGTTTCTCCTTAAGGTCAGAGTGACTCAGCAACACTCTTACTGCGGTCAACCCCTGAAGCTTTTCTATGGCAACAGAGATCTTAAGTTCATAGTAAACACGTGATTCTGGCTGGTGTTTAGAACAGATTAACAAGACTATTTTGCTAAATCTGTTGCTTATTTCTGCTAGATTATCTGCTTAAATGGGCAACCATACTTAAAGTTCTTGCAACTTGCTGTTCTGTTTAATGCAATTTTATATTTGACAGCTACAGACCTTGATGTGTTATTCTCATACATCAAAGTTATTAATACTTAAGTTGTTAATTTTGTCATAAAATACTTATACAACAGACCGTTTGGTTTTTGTCGCTTATTTATTAAAATTAGGGTGAAGTCAGCAAAAGTGGAAGACTTTTTGGTAAACTTAATTTAAAATACAAATAATATATTCTACATACACAAATAAAAAATAGTTTCTTAAGGTACGCGTTTTTATTCTACATGCTACATACATTTGCACAGTTTGTGCTTAGTAAATACATTTACTTATGATAGGACATTGTAAAAAACATTTAATAGACATTTTTCAAAATATAAAAGTATTACTTTATACCAGTAGATGCATACTAGCGGACTGTGCCACTGAATTCATATTTATTATTTTCATCGTAATTATCATAAATAATTAAAACACTTCATCAGAAGTACATGCATTTAAAGTATTAAAACGCTTGTGCACGTGCAAACGTAAATAATTGAAACACTTTTTGTGTTGAAACACTTTTGTGTGTGCACATGTTGTAACCAACTGTGTAAGTGTCTAACATACATATTTGTGCGCATGTAGTATGTGTGTGTGAACAGATGTGTTTAGGGCTTTCTCATACTTTTAAAAATGGCTTGAGGTTTTTTAATACTCAGCATGAGTTATTTTTTTAAAACGTAACTAGTAACCTAAGAGCCTGCTTTGTTTTTGGTTTTAGAAAACCATTTAAATCTATTAGCCTTTGCATATTCAAAAACTTGAATTTAATAGGACGGCTTGTTTTATCTATCATGTTAATTACGACAGTCGTAAAACGTTTTTTAAATAAAACAAAGAATCTTGCAAATTATTGCACTGCATTATGAACAGATGTAACAAAAAATATATATTGTGGATTGAAATACTGTTTATATTCGAATTTAACCCTTAAATTTGACAAACTCAAACTAAATGACTCTTTGTAATCACGTCAAAATTAGAAGTGCAATAGTCACACCATCATACCAACAGATGGCGTCAATGAGCTAAAGAATTGGTTTAGAAATCCAAACCAACGCAAATAAACGTTTTGCTGAGCCTGAAATACTACAAGCTGGGAACAAAGGAAGAAAGAAAAAAAATTAACACTGCATCGAACCAAAGTACGTTTGTGTTGGTTATTGTTTTGGGCTGACTATAAGTGCTCGTTTTCACTGGCATTGCTAATATTTACCTTAGTCCTCAGGTGAACCTCCACCAAGTTGTATGGACTTAGGAGTGCACGGCAGAGGGTGAGAGAAGATGTAATTCTATGTAAGGTTTTCCTTTCGCTTTTTTTAAATATATCTAACTGAATTAAGCAAACACCTTTCTATTCATCTATTCATACTACACTTCAACGCTTACATACACTGCTCCCTGGTGAAAAAACCAGCATATGCTGGTTAGGTATGTTTTGATGCTGGTTTAAGCTGGTCTTTTGCTGGTCTATGCTGGTCTATGCTGGTCCTTTGCTGGTTCATGCTGGTCATGTTGCTGGCTAAGGACCAGCATAGACCAGCAAAAGACCAGCTTAAACCAGCATCAAAACATACCTAACCAGCATCCCAGCATCAAAACATAGCTACCAGCATATGCTGGTTTTTTCACCAGGGTGTTCTTTCAACTTACATTTCCAACATTTCAAATCTCGCTAAGTGTGACTTTCTGCATTTCCCGTGCACAATTTGTACTTGTCTGTTGCCGGGGCTAATTAATACATATGGACCCTGCTGGGGGAAAAAAAACGCTAAAACCAGCCTAAGCTGGTTGGCTGGTCTTAGCTGGTCTCCCAGCCTGATCAAGCTGGTTTTAGTTGGTTGTTCCAGCTGGTCTCCCAGCCTGACCAGCTAAGGAAGTGGCCAAAACCCCTGTAAAACCAGCCTGCTGATTGTAACATTACTGCATTATGTAATAATGCACATAAATAAAACGAGAATATGGTGAATGGTTAATTTCAAAGACATACAACCTTAAAAAAAAAAAAAAACATAAACTGACACAGTCACTGATACCTTAGACCTTGGATCTGTGCTTTACGAAAGTTATGGACTACCTCTTTAATGAAACTGGTGTCAATGAAACAAGCCTTCGAGTAAATATTTTGTGAGTCAAGTTGGTCATTACTTGATTTTCTTTACAATTGTCTCAAGCAGCAGGAAATGGATTGGCTGTGGAAACTCTGTCATGGCAGTACTATATTCATGCTTGTGTGTGTAGGTATGTACAATATTAGCAATAATGAAAAGCATAATTTTGGTTTTCTATTATATGCTGAAACTTCATTTAATAACCTAATTATACATATGTGACCATGGATCACAAAAACCAGTCATAAGGGTCATTTTTTCAAAATTGAAATTTATACATCATATAAAAGCTGAATAAATAAGCTTTTCATTGATGCATAGTTTGTTAGGATAGGACAATATTTGGCCGAGATACAACTATTCAAAAATCAGGAATCTGAGGGAGCAAAAAAATCTAAATATTGAGAAAATTGCCTTTAAAGTTCTTCAAATAATGTTCTTAACTTGTTTTTCATACATTTACAGTAGCAATTTTACAAAATATCTGCATGGAACATGATCTTTACTTAATTTCACAATGATTTTTGCCATAAAAGAAAAATCAATAATTTTGACCAATACAATGTATTTTTGGCTATTGCTACAAATAAACCCCGGCCACTTAAGACTGGTTTTGTGGTCCAGGGTCACATATATATGAAGTATATTATGTTATGATTGCATTATTCTGAAGTGCTCATCACAAGAAAGAAAATTCTCAAATACAATTTTATTTTATACCCATCTCTGTACCAAATAGACAGAGACACAAAAACAGTGTACAAAAACAAACATCAATAGAAAAGTATGCTTATATCCAAATGTCCAAAAATTGATCAACGTTGTGACATAAATTGCAGAGAAACAACATTTTGTCAGAAAACAAAAAAGGTAGAATACCAAACGTACAAATGTACACCTTTCTATGTGCATGTCTTTATACAAAAGTGTCAATGCAACTCTGTTGTATATGGTTTTTATAAGATAGGTCCTTTAAATGACAGATTTTTCCTACCCATCGCTGTTCACAATCAGTACTGGGAAGGCACTTTGCAACATACAAATATACAAATACATAAGCCAGAAAACAAACAAACATTTCCAGTGATGTAATAAGCCAGAACACCATATAAGACAAACAAATAACAAATTACTACAACATAAAATGTGTAAATAAATAAGGGCCGCAAAAATTCAGATCGCACTCACTGGGCAAACAATGATTGTTACTATTAGAAGCGTAAAACTGCAATCAATTAACAGATGTTGTGATCTGATTTTAGCAGTGATTAGTCAAATCTGAAATCCGCTCCAGATTTTACGGCTGCACATAAAGTCAAACAAGTACATAATGTAATAAAATAAAGATTTTTTTGTGTATATTACGTCATTAATAGCTCCCGTCAAAAATGACTGCTTGCAAAACCTCGGCAACATTGTACAAACTGCCATTCCAAATACTCCAAACACATTAATGGTACACTATACTACTAACCGGCAGGGTAAAAATAAAAGTAAAGGTAACCAGCATTAACACTGCATTTAGAGTAAGAGGAACAGGGTAACACCAAACACACACTCAAATACTTGCATAATAATAAAGACACAACTAAATTATGGATTTGTCAGTATCAACTTAAAACAATACTCTTAAAAGAAAAGAAAGATCCATTCGTTCAACAAGGCCAAGGAAAATATCTATATACAAGGACCCTGTTTACATAAACTAATATAATTGGCCATACATATATACATATTTGTTTTATATATATATGAATGTTACATGTCATGTATAGTGACAAGACTTTAAGTTAAGCAGGAATGTACTGAACCACTTAGAAAAACTCTGATATATTAAAAAAAGATTACAAAGCCCTCTGTTTATATTACATTCTAGAGATAAAGGACATTGGAGAGACCGCAGCATACATACGTGTACTCATACATACATGTCAACACTCTCACGGCGTCCTCCTGTCGGCTGCATGATTCAAGAAAATAGCACGTCGCAACAAAACTCAATATATACCTTTTCGTAAAGGAGACTTGGACACTGGTATCAATAAGTTAATAAAATATATTCTTTGCTTCTTGCTATATCTTACAGTGAAACCTGAAATTGGTCCCTGTTGGACATTAAAAACTGACATACTTTTTGTGACCCAAAACAATCTGTCTCAGAACTACCAATGATAAACAAAGAAACACCACAAACATTACTGAGATAACAGCCATTATTTGGCCTAGGATTTAAAATCATTTAAATATTCGTTAAAGTAATTCGTATAGAAAAAGTCTAAAACATTTACGTTTTAAACCTAGTTGTTGTAACGGTCATTTCCTTGTCTTAATGTGGAAACTTTTGATTAGACTGTTAAAATTGCAATAATCACTAATGTTATGTTTCTCTGTGAGGTAAGTCTGGGAAAAAAATAACCTAGAGGTACATTCTGAAAAGTTTGGGGCATCAGTTTGTCTTTTAAAGCAAACATCATCCTCAATCCACCATCTGGAAGCTGAAAGACACGTGATACACATACATGTCGAAAGTGAAAAGGACAGACCAATGAAACTGAGGATTTGTCGAGAGTGGAATAAACACATTAGCTGCTTCACACCAAGATGGAATCAAAATGGCATCCATGATGGCAAAGTCAGAACATTATCAAACATTATAATAATACGAAGCAAAAAACGAAACAAAAAGTAGTCTACATATGGCGGCAAAGAGTATGAGACAGACTAAACTCGCAGTTATCAAAAGTTTGGTTGTCCAATTAAGTTATAAGAAATGTCTGTATCTCAAAGGGGTCATTTCTCCCCTAAACCCATTCCACTGCTGCCCATTTCAGAGTCCACTAGTGAGGAGGCGAAGGCTGACTGGACGATCTGAAAGCCAAAGGATTCCAGAAGTGACATATTCTGTTGGGGAGAAAAGGGAGAGCTGAGATCACCGAGACCGGACCCGGCGGCAGCACGTTTCTTATGAACCCGGTGATGGTGCTTGTTGAGGTAAGACTTCGTGCGGAAAGTCTGACCGCAGTCGCCGCAGGCAAACTTCTTTTCTTGGTCTGTTTTTTGGATGTTTTTGGATCCCCCCGGCGAGGTCACTGTATCCTCAGGTTGGCCATTGAAGATGAAAGATGTCACCTCCATTTCTTCTCCCTCGACTTTCTGTTCAGCCTTGAGGTCCGTTCCGTTGGAAAGATCACCGAAAACTGCATCCGATCCATCAGAATCCTGATGGGGGCATTTCCCAGCATTTTCCTGCCCGTCTGAGGTAAACACAAGAGTGGGGAAGGGGATATCAGGGAAGGAAGGGGACAGAGAGATACATAGGAAGAGAGAAGGAGCCTCACATTAAGCAACATGTCTAAAAATAACCCTCATGACCACAACAACTTGTGTAAACCGCTTGGTTATCACTGATCATTACAGCTGACGTCAAAATTGTACATAAACCTTGCAGAATCTGCAAAACGTTAATTATTTTACCAAAATAAAAGGGACCATACAAAATGCGTGTTATTTTTTATTTAGTACTGACCTGAAGATATTTCACATAGAAGATGTTTAAATATAGTCCACAAGTCAAAATAATAGTTTAACTTATAAAAATGACCCCGTTCAAAAGCTGTGGATCATTCAGGTAACAACACAGTATTAGGAATCAAGCATATGTAATGTTTTGAACTGGGTTATTTTTATAAATATGTTAAATAATATATATTTTCTCTTGTGGACTATATGTAAACATCTTTTATGTGAAATATCTTATTAGTACTAAATAAAAAAATAATGTGCATTTTATATGATCCCTCTTATTTTGGAAAAATAATTAACATTTTGCAGATTCTGCAAGGTGTATGTAAACTTTTGACCTCAACTGTATATTGTGGCTTGTCCATTTCTTTTTTTTGTGCCGTTACACTTTGTGTAAGAAAGAGAAATTTAATAAAGGAAAACTGCATCCTATTGTGTACAACGCTTTATGGAAAAATAATATTTCGGATTATTCAGCCCAGTGAGTACCTTTAGGCTCCAGAGCACTAGCTTTGTTCAGGCACAAAAAGGACAAATTCCTTGCGTTTTTATTTTGTTTATCATTTAATCACCCTCAAGTTGTTCCTAACCTGTATGTATTTTTATTCTAGTCTGGAACACAAAAGATGACACAAACAAAAAAAAACTCTAGGAATCAAACAACTTTAAACTGTATGGATAAGAAAATCTCTTCAAATATCTTCTTGTATGTTCCACAAAAGAAAGGCAGTCAAACTCACAACTCACAAGGTGAGTAAATGATGACAGAATTTAAATTTTTGAGTAAACTATCCCTTCTTTACCACAAAGTAGGCACTTCCCCACACCAAATTAACAACCACAGAAAAAAAATATTTTCTACTCTGCTCTAAATGATCGATGCTCACTTTTTTCCACATGCATGTTAACGAAATTTAGCCTGACCTAGCTAACTAAGCAGTTATCCTAGCTACTAACAACAGAGCGACACTTTAGAGCATGAGACCAAAGATCATTTCTGATTGGCTGAGAAGCACTATATTTGGGGAAAAATAAGATCTTGTGCTACAACACTCTCATTAAAGCATTACATGTTCACACTATGAACAACGTGTTGAATACCAAGGGTCTAGAGTTCCAGTCCTTCTCACTTTATTCTAGGGGTGGGCGATATGACCAAAATCTTATATCATGATACGGAGTCATTTTATCTCATGGTAACTATATGTATCACGATATAATTATTTTTGCTTTAAATAAGGTCTTTACAATAAAATTATTGATTCAATAGAAATTTCATAATTCTTGTCACCAGTGTCAATACCACAAGAAACTAATACTAGCCTAAACTTGAAAAAAAAAAAAATAAGATAAGAAACTCATTGTATAAAGGAATTGTATAAAAACACTGCATATTCTTGACTGTTTAAACTAGTACATTTTTCTTTATAATAAAGTTACAGAAGTGATTTTGTCAAGAGCAGTGAGAGATTTTCTCTCTTTTGTTATTTGATTGATATGAATGACAGACAGCAGGAATATGTGTCTGTTGTTACTTTAAGAACTGCCTGGATCCTATATACTGTGTATATACCTGTGTTTTCTATCTCAGCTGTTTGCTTTCACTTAAAACTTAAATTACTGTGTTTACAAGGATACTTGCAAAGACGGGTATTTTGACACACAAGTGTGTGTATTTAACTGTTCAAGGCCTACAAAGCAGCAAAAATAACTCAGAAACAGTCTCTCAAACAGCGTGCATATACCGTAATTATTTCTCTTTTACTGCTGAATGCATTTTAACAGCTTAAAAATCACTTGTTTTTAAACTACAATACTTAAAGGGGTCATCGAATGCCCATTTTCTAAAAGTTGATATGATTCTTTAGGGTCGAAGTCTATAACAGACTTTGGTTCAAATTTCTCAGTGGTAATGTAAAACACACCCTTTTTGTAAAAATCAGTCCTTTTCAAAGCGAGCTGTTTTAGTGCATTTGCCTTTAAATGCTAATGAGCTTTGCTCACCCCGCCCCTCTCTTCTTTGAGGTGTCGAGCCATAATATTTACTTTGGCCGGATTCAGCTGTGAAGCTTGCTAACTAGCACATTATTAAGAAAGACAATTGCAAAGATGCAAAAAAAAAAAAAAAAAAAAAAAAACCCCGAATGATTCACACGAACATAGACGCATTTAGGTAGAATGCGTCTTTAGTGGCTCAGATGTTGAAAGTAAATGACAACTGCAATGTTCAGTATTACATCAAACAACAAAACACCTTAATCGCTCAGTCGGAAAAATTCTTGTCTTCTCCTGCACTGGAGTCGAAACAAATGGCGGACAGTTCACAGCTCGCTCAGCTCATTTAGGGCGGGTCTAAAGGGAAATTGGCCTCATTTAAAAAAAGGGGATATTACTTATATAGGGTGGATTTTTATCATTATAAGGTGGTTGTGTACACACACTGCCAACACACATTTGTTTAAACAACATGTAAAAGTGAGTTTGGCATCCGAAGACCCCTTTAAAAAGGTGTGCAAACAAAAAGTTTCATGACCACGCCACACAGCAACATCAAGTGAATGTGTCACCGAAATAGAGACGATTGTCGAAAATCTCTACTGGTCTGTTTGACAGATTTCTACCATTTAATTGTGTCTACCAGTACATTGCCCACCTTTCCTCTATTCCACTATTTTGTACTCACAAAAATTATAATTTAAACTCTAGTTGGTTACAGGGGATTTTACAGACACTAAGATTAAATACAGTCCAGTTCTTCCAAAGTATAAATTATGAAAGACAAAAGAGGTCAGAAGTGGGTGATGAAAAATCAAGCAGCACTGGGAACCACTAGACAAACGCATGAGCAAAACACTGATGAGCCAATTATTAGGGAAGAACTAAAACCAGACCAACATTTGACCTAAAAGTCTTGTAAATGCTAACTGTGATTAGCAGGTATTTGCACCAGATTTATCAGTTACAGCATCCAGACATCCTCAGTTCTTTGGCTCACCACACTGCCACCCTCCAAACAGCCTGTACTGACCTGTAAGAGGTCCGTGAAGTGGAAACCCTGGTGCTCCAGAAGAGCGGCACTCCCAGAAATAGGGAGTTGGACCTGGCTTGCCCAAGAGCAGCTCAGGCTGCAGGCCCAGGGCCGGAGGGACGGGCTGGGGTAGAACTGGCCCAGTTAGCCCCCGAAAAGCCCCTTCTGTCTCGGGAAAGGTAACCACGAGCCGGCGACTGGTGCAAAGGTCTACACGCCAGTAACCGCCCCAAGAGGTAAAGGATATGGGTAGAGGAAAAGACCAAGGGGGACAATTCGCAGTCAATACAGTCAGATGACCACTAGCTTCACATCAGTTCAGAAACCAATCATGAACATTGTTTGTTCAATGCTAAAATGACAAAAATAAGTTTTAAATGAATGAATCTTTTTCTTGCATTACATGCCAAGCCAGCAGCTCAATGATACTGTTGGAGTGATAGTGTAATGACAATTCTGCACTGATGTAAAGTTAATGACACCTTTCTGATGCATTTCTGCATTGCTTTTTGCATACTAACTGCCTAAACCCTAAAGCTTACATTACATTAATAGTAAATTCACATAGTATTTAACATTAATAACCTACTTGAAACAAGAAAAAAATAATTTTCATAACTCTTGGCATCTCCATTACTAAGGGATCATGAAAAGATTCTAAAATACTTCTAGTTCTTTAGAAAAAAAATACTGTCTCCATATTGTTTGCCATCATGTTCATTCCCAATCACAAGCTGCTGGATTTTATGGCAATAATTGTTTGAAAAAGGTCCATTAAATCCACAGAAATGTGTACATGTGCACTTAAGTGGACATGCATGAATGAAGGATCAAAAACGCTTTCATTATGCCAGCACTTGATGGAGATGATAAGTAAGCGACACAGAATGGGACACATGGCCATGCTAAATTTATCAGCAGCGATGTAAGTGACTAGCAGACAAAGCTGATTGATAGGGCTGCAGCTATTATTTAACTCATGTCTTAAATCAACTACATCTCTCAAAGCACCTTATTTAATAATGAAAATGAAAATTTGCTGAAATTTTACTCACCCTCAGGCCATCCGAGATGTAAATGAGTTTGTTTGTTCATCGGAACAGATCTGGAGAAACTTGCTCACTAATGCATCCTCTGCAGTGAATGAGTGCCATCAGAAATAAAGCCCAAAAACATCACAATAATCCACAAGTAATCCAGAGTAAGCATTATCATGGACTTGTTTTATTACAAATGCAATTTTTTACTTCACAAGATGTTAACTGATGTCATGTGGACCCATGTTTGGACCCTCATTCTGACGGCACCCATTCACTGCAAAGGAGTGAGCAAGTAAAATAATGCTACATTTCTCCAAATCTGTTACGATAAAGAAACAAACCCACCTACACCTTAGCCTGAGGGCGAGTATATTTTCAGCAAATTTTAATTTCTATTCCTTTAAAAGTAAATATTTTTAGTCTCCTTTTAATATTTTGCCTGTAAGTCAAATATTGTCTTTAAAGGTTTAGTTCACTTCCATAACAAAAATTTACAGATAATGTACTCACCCCCTTCATCCAAGATGTTCGTGCCTTTCTTTCTTCAGCCGTAAAGAAAATATATTTTGTAAGGAAAACATTTCAGGATTTCTCTCCATGTAATAGACTTCTATGGTGCCCCAAACCTGAACTTTCAAAATGCAGTTTAAATGCAGCTTCAAAGGACTCTAAACGATCCCAGCCAAAGAAGAAGGGTCTCATCTAGTGAAATGATCGGTTATTCTCTAAATAAATTGTCTTGTCAAGCTCTGTGTGAACTGTTTTTTTCCGGTCATGACAGTTAGGGTACATCTAAAAACTCCCGTCTGATTTTCTCTTCCAACTTCAAAATCGCCCTATATTGCTGTTTTTACCTGTTTTTGTAAAGGGTGTTTGATCTTCTTTCCATGTTCACTTTGTAAACTCTGGGTTGGTACTTCTGCAGCGATGTAGGGCGATTTTGAAGTTGGAGGAGAAAATGAGACGGGAGTTTTTAGACGTACCCTAACTGTCATGACTGGGAAAAAAAAACTATTCACACAGAGCTAGATGGGACAAGCGTTTTAGGTAAAAAAAAGTATATAAATCGTAATTTAAAAAAAAAACAAAAACAATCAATCATTTTGCTAGACAAGACCCTAGATTTAGATCCCTTTGAAGCTGCATTTAAACTGCATTTTGGAAGTTCAAATTTGGGGGGCACCATAGAAGTTCATTACATGGAGAGAAATCCTGAAATGTTTTCCTCAAAAAACAATTTTTTTACTACTAAAGAAAGACATGAACATCTTGGATGACAAGGGGGTGAGTACATTACCTGTCAATTTTAGTTCTGGAAGTGAACTAATCCTTTAAAATGAAGCTTGAATATTTTAAATAACGCCCATTATTATCAAAAACCTACAAGCACTCTCTACATATTCAATACTTCATCAGTCACACAAAGGTATGATTACAATTGTGCATTTTGGTATCCGTTTTACAAAACGACCAACTGAGCAAAAGAAACTCATCCCTGACATTCCTCTTAAAAGTGAAAGACAACCCATAAACAACCTCTCATCCACTGAGAGAAAAGAGCTAACTGCCAAATTTTGAACAATATATCCCTGCATTTTATGCTGCAATAAATGATAGATGCGCAGCGCTACAATCTGTGTTTGCGGGGTGAGTTTATATGCAAGCAAATGCAGCATCTGATAAGCAGCAGTGAAAAAGACAGCAAGTGAGCGAGCAACAATTTGACGCTGTGGGGAGAGGCTTGCTTGCCTTCCACTGCGCACTGGCGTCCTGAGTGGTAGGGGGCGCCGTTGTGCGTCTGTGGTCTGTTGGTGCGTGGTTCAGGGAACTGATGTGCTGCAGAGGAAGGGAGCATGGACGAGCTGTGGTGCGTTTTTACGTGCACCTTTAAGTAGGATGCAGTAGAAAAACCTGAGACCATCGGAAGAACAAGTGGGAAAAACAAATAAAAACAATAAAACAAAAAACAGAACAACACTCTTATTAATCAAAAGATTAAATATAAGTATAAGCCACAAACCTTTTCAGTACTATTTAAAACTCAAGCCTTTTCCCCTTAGACAGTTTTCTGCATTAATAAGCCAATCAGTTTCTGTGAGCCTAAACTAACTTACTAAGGACGATGTCAGTGGCAATGAAAACATGGATCATTAGCTGGGTATTTTGTAAGCACACGTTCTGCTGCATATATAAGCAACGTCTCTAATATAAATAATTAGCTATTTTCAATGTGTGTTTGATCGGTACCTTTGTTGCATATTCCACAGTAGTTATGAGGTCCTTCACTGTGTTTTTTCAAGTGGTCGGTCATGTAGGCAGCCCGGAGGAATTTCCCACACACTTGACATGGTATCTTATCTTCATGGCATGCCAGATGCGACCTCAGGCGATCTCGTGTTGCAAAAGACGCATTGCAAATCTAAGATGTTTCAAGATACGGTTTATAAGCATTTTGCGGGAGATCATTTTTAGGAGAGTTTTTACAAACACAAGGCTGATTTAATGGAGGAGTTCACTCAGATATGTAAATTCCACTCTTGTACATATAATGAATGTAAATGAGGACTGAGTTGTCAAGATCCAAAACAACAAAATCCATCATTAGAGGATCATGCCATCCTATCCTAAAAGTGTTGAATAAGACTTCTGTGTTACATAAAACAAATGAAGCCAAATCTACAAAAATATATATTTGAGTGAATAATCAACAAAAATGTCACGGTTAAAAGCAAAATTTAAATGTATTTTATTATTTAAACAGAATTTTGCAGTGTTTATTATCAATAATTTAAATGTATGCATGCACCCTTGTAATCTTTAACCAAAAATATTAACTCAGTCAATGTCCAATAGACAAAATTCAGCCCTGCCCTCCATTTGTTCGTTTGAGAAGCTATTTTACTCATATACACATCACAATGCGGTAGAAAAGGTGACTGATTTAAGTTCCGTTTCGTGTCAACTTAAAGTCATTATTTACTGATAACTATCTCTTGCAGCAAACTGCTAACCACTGTGACCATCAGTGTTTTTATTTGCACTTTAAAAGCTCTATTTCAGTCGGACTAAAGCAATAGTTCGTTTTTTCGAATGTCACGTAGATGCTTTAGTCTGAATAAAATCCCAATAACTACAAGTTAAACAAACCTTGTCAATCTGGTATGTAAATAAATAATTTGCTGCATATATCTTCTTTTTGTTAAGAAAAGTACATACTTTTGAGTGTGTAACAGTAGACTAGGCAAGTTTTGGGACATACTGCCATGTCATAATTGCATCTTTAATGGACCACTCTGTCACATAGTTGTAACATACTATGATTTGGGACACGCTCGTTCTAAATTTGAATACCATTTAGGATGGAAAGTAAGCAAGTGAGACCAGATTTGTGAACTGCAGCAACTGATTCATTGAGAAGTTCTGATTGTTTGGGTGGGGGTGGATTGTTGCCAAAGATTTTAAGTGAATAAAATATACATTTAGGGGTGGCTGCATAAATTGCTTAGGGTAGTCTTTTTCTGCAAAACTGATCATACACACTAAAAAATGCTGGGTTATTTTTTTTAACCCAAATACTGGGTTCACCCTGTTGGGTCATTTCAGTTTACTAATATTTTTACCAAGGTGCTGGGTAGATTTTCTGTAACTAAGCTGCTGGGTCATATTTAATGCTTGTTATTTTTTCTACTCAACCGGTGGGTTGAGCCTGTCTCTGACAAAACAACCCAGCTGTTCAGTTAAAGTCAGAACGCAGGCTTTTTGCGTCCTCTACAAGAGAGAGCAGTTCTCAGCACTGGTGTGCAAAATAAAGGTTTGTATACATTTTATTTTAATTTATAAGATTTTTACCATGCTGCAAATTATATTATGTAGCGCAACGTAACATACAAGGACGAAATGTCAGTCAGCGGAGTCAACAGTGGTCGTTTCGCATGATGGAAATGCCTTTTGCCTTGCATAACATAAACTGATTTTATTCATTATAATACTGAGTTTCATTTAATTTGATGTTAAAATATGTTCTCTAATCTCAGTACTCTTTATGGGCAGGTTGTGGAGTCAGTCATGGCATCTTTCAGCTATGAGTGAAGTGTGAAGCAGTGGTCTGAGGTTCGTAGTTCCCCCTGCGAACAGCAGCCCATCACCAGCTCAGATTTTGGTGATACACCGGCATGAGATTTCGATGAAAAAGTGATTACAGAAAACTGTTGTATACACATAAATTAAAATGTTAAACTACGAGTTTAAATGTATGTAATATTGTAAACTACTCTGTATTCACCAAAATAAATTCAATTTGTCTTAGATTTCTTTCCATGTGTGTTCTTGCTTAATAATAAATGTTCATCTTTTGATTATTGCTGTTGCCTCTATAATTCTGTGTGATTTTTAATTTCCATCCCATTTTAAGCCAGCAATATAATCATTTTTAAATAAAAATAAACTAAAATAAAACAACCCAGATTGTTGAGTCAGCCAGATGGGTCAAAATAACCCAGCATGTGTTCTGTCCGATATTTACGCAGCATTGGGTTGCGAAATAACCCAAGCTAAGTTCTTTTTAACCCAGCATTTTGTAGAGTGTAACTTTTAAAAATAATTTACATAAAAATACAAACTGGTCTAAATTTAAATCCAAAAAATAAGACTGATTGCCACTTGGTTAACTGGTAGTTAGGCAAACTAGAGCTATCATATGGGTTCATAAGTTGTATGGAACACGTTTATTGTATTTTTTTAGTGGTTTTTGTTATTTTGGAGTATGACTGCCCCAGTCACTTTCATTAAATGGCATTAAGTGGCTGGAATATTATTCAGATATTCACTTTTTGAAAAAAAAAGCCATTTAGACTTGAAATGTGAGAGTGAGTATATATTAAAGATAAGTATATCTCACCTGACACTTGTGAGGTCTCTCTGTGGTGTGAACTTGTTTAATATGTCCATTCAGATGGTCTGGCCTACAAAAACATCCCACAAACCATTTATGATGACACAAACACATAAACTAATGCTGTAGTTGTACTAAGTGCATCTATAAACGACTACACTCACCTGGAGAAACCTTTCCCGCAGCTTTGACAGACATACGGTTTACCCACCGAGCCGTCGTGAGACCGCACATGGTAAGACATCCTATCCTTGCGTTTGAAGCGCAGCCCGCACACCGGACACGCGTACGGTTTCTCGCCCGAATGTGACAGTTTGTGCCGGTTGAGGTGGTAGACGTCTCGGAAGACCTTCCCGCACAGATCACACGCAACGTGTCGTCTCGTCCTCTCGCGTTTACGGTTGTCCGCGGGCAGTCCGTTTTCCTGGAACCTCGTCTGGGGATGAGAGATCATCGTCGGGCCGTCCACAGCGACCAGCTCCGCTCCCGTGCTCACGCCGCCGGTGAACGTCCCGTGCTGCGTCTCGTGGTTTCTCAACTGGACGTCGTCTGGAAACATCTTACCACAAACCCCGCAGGAGAAAAGGCCCTCGTTTTCGTTTTGAGGGGTGGTGGTGTTGTAAGTGATCGGCTCTGTTGTGGGCTCTTTTTTGGGTCTCCCTCTGCTTCGCTTGGAGCTGTCGCTATTGAGGTGGCTGCCGGGAAACTCCAAAGGGGAAACCGCTAAGCGGTCGGCCGCTGGTGCTCCGGGAGCGGCCGGCTGAGAGCTGTTACTCGGCTGCGTCGGATCGCCACTGTCGCTGTCATTGTTGTCGGTAAACACCGCGCCGTTGGACACGCTCCCGTTTGACATGTCCACGGGCAGGGGGTATGACAGCTGCTCCGCGGCCCTGAACAGGCTGTGCTCGCCTCCTCGGGAAGGAGGCACGAGGATCTGCACGTTGGATTGTTTGATAACCTCCTGACAGATCTCGATGACAGATCGCATGAGCAGAAACTTCGCCGCGGTCATAAGCTCCGGGAAGCACTCCAGGCGCACCACGATCTTGGAGGTGTACGCGAAGTCCAGGATGTCTCGGAAAACTTTGGGGCTGATCGTGTGCATCTCCAGCTCCTTGCCCTGGCCGTCGTCTTCCGTCTGACAGCTGAACACCGACTCGAAATACTCGCTGCACGCCGCCAACACCGCCTTGTGCGCGGGGAAGCTCTCCTCTCCGACGCGCAAGATAACATCACAAAACCTGCCTCCATCTTTTCTCTGGCTGTTGAGGTTGTGTAGCATCTCGGCGCTGTGTTTGCTCACCTGGTACGTGTAGGAGGAATTCCACGGCTGTTCTGTCCTCTCCATGCCGCCTTCATTCAACAACCGAGCCTAACGCATACGACGGAAGAGGTAGACAAACGCAAACGAATGGCAAACACCCAATAAACAGAAGCACTCAGCAGCGACCACCACTCCTCGCCTTTTTAGCATCTAACATGTTAGCAGGGGGAAAAATGGCAGCCCCCCAGCTTCCTGTGAACTTTGACCTTTGCTTAAAGGGAGGGGGTGTCGTTCGGGTTTAATATTTTCTGTTCTAACACACTTTAATACATTACTTCAACACAAAGACAAAGCGCGGACACTAGTCGCACACCGAAATTTAAGTTTCGTGTCCGTCTTCCTGGTTCGCAACGTTATGAATTCACATCCTTGTTTTCCAGTGAGCCCCCTCCCCCAAATGTACGCCAGACACTGAATACATGACAGCAGACTGTCTCTTTCTCTCTTTTAGACACAGTAACCATTTAGAAAATATACGGTAAACGTTAACGAAATTGAAGTGAACAGTCAAAACTCTTGAACTGGCACTGTAGCCTAGACAGTCAGCTGCTCTATTCAACTGGTAATGTACATTTCAAGCACAAAGACACAAACAATAGAGAAAGGTAATTGTTGTAGACTCTACACTGGCTTGCAGTGTGTCTGGCAATCAGATATAGAAACACTTAAGGGAATAATTATGTATAAAAACTGCATAAAACACCCTGGTTTCACACCACAATATTTAGTCAAATTTGTGAGCTCACATTGACTTTCTTGGGTGGAATATTCCCATTAGAATTTTTTTTTTGTAATTAAACATTCAATAAAAACAGAAACGTGCTCAGACTCATAACTGCAATCATTTCATCCCTTATTTTTGTGTGTTTGCCTTAATTTTGTCATACTTTTATATAGTTTGTCTGTTTTTGAGCTTTTTATCTGGTTTCAGTCCATGCATTATCCAATGTCCTTGGGTTTGTGAAAAGCCCCACGCAACCAAATAATATTGTGCAGAAAAAGAAAAAACACCAGGCCAAGCGGCCATGAGATTGGATACAGAAGTATGGCTAAGGGAGTAGGGCTCGGGCATGCATGGATAACACTAGAACAGACTCCAAGTTATGTACCAAGGACACCTGATATGTGCAAAGCTATTAAATTCTACAACGTGCCACAGCAGTTTTAGCATTTTGAAAATATACTTGGAAAGAATAGAGTAAGAGGACAGTTTTAAGACCTTGAAATCAATGAGTCACAAATACAATTTTATGTGAATGATTTTTTATTTAATTTTTTTTTATATTTATTAACTATTTGTGCTTCTTAAATTAATAGCACATTACGTAATGGCCAACCCCTGCCACCCTAAAACAAATGATTCAGAGCAGTGCTTCTCATACGGTGATGAAGAAGACTGGCTGGAGGAAGGATGGGAGGGCTTTTTGCTTTTTTTAAAAAAAAAAAAAAAAGAAAGAAAAAGAAAAGAAAAAGAAACCAAAAAGGAAATAAAGGCACAACTAGCATTCACTTCTTGGGGTGGAAGAGTGTCCCCTCTTGCAGAACATTCTGGCTTCAATATTCCAGCAAAAGTTTCAAGGGCATGCATTTCTGGATCAGAGATGCAGAAATCGCTACACACGAACATCTCCTTTCCAACAAGCCAGTAATCAGCATTGGCGCCCTTTCCCGCCCAGATCAATCCTAGATGGGAAACATGGAACATTGTGCAGACAAAAAGCAACTTTCAAGTTTCTCAACAGCAGGATAACCTTCCCCACATAAAGACAGAAAAAAAAAAAAAAAAAAAAAAAGAGAGAGAGAGAGAGAAAAAAAAAAGTCAACTATGTACAAGGTGGAAAAAGAAAAATCTATTCCCATAATCTGTACAAATTCAGGCCTATACATTATTTACGTTACTGCAAAAACTGAAAATTCAAAACAAAAACTATGAGAACCTACTTTGTGACAAAAGCAATAGGAAAAAAAGTGTCTTTTCCCTTTTTCCTCTTAACTTCAGGCCTTCTCAAACAAAAAAAAAAAAAAAAAAAAAAAAAAAAAAACTCAGCAACTGCAAGGGTTTTAGACAGAGCACAGAAAAATAGACAAGAGCTCTGACATCTGTACATAATGGTAGAAATCAAAGTTCATATCTCTCCAACTAGAGGGTAGTGGGGAAGGGAAGGGATGTCTTGCTTTGCTCCTGCTGACTGGTCACAGGATGTCATCACTGGCGGAACTCGAGCTCGTCAACACTGATTACTTTAGTAGACGGCATGGAAGGGAGGGGCTGTTGCAGCACGTCGGAACCAAACCACTTGGCCAGACCCAGAGGAGGGCTACCACCTCTTCGCTGGGAATGGTTTGTCCGATGAGGACCGTGGCTCTGTGACTGGGGGCCTCCTGATGGAGCCACTGGCAGATCTGTGGAGAAGAAAGAAAGAAAGATAAATAAATAAATAAATAAATAAATAAATAAATAAAATAAAATACATACAAATCCCATACAACAAAAAAAAAAAAAAAAAAAAAAAAAAAAAAAAAAAAAAAAAAAAAAAAACACAACAACTAAAAATTTAATTGCATTTATTAAGGATGTAACAGTATTACCAATATTGTGGTATCATCGTGGTCACATGACAATATAAAATGATAGGTCTTCCGGGCAAAAAAAAAAAAAAGTCTAGTTTTTAAAACATTTAATCTACTTCTAACATAAATGGTCTTTGAAGTTGTGTTTTGGGTCATTATGCTTTTGTACAGTATCTGTCAAACAAACTAAAACCAAAAGCACAATATGGCTTAATTCCTTCATCAAGTCTGTTTTTGCTGCGTTTTCCATCAAAATAAAAGCTGTACTGCCGTTTCCGTCAAAATAAAAGCTTAAAAGTGCAGTATGAATTGCTGAGAACTAGCAGTTTAAATGGGTAATGTTACTGCAGTCCAAGTTCAAAATATCTTTCAAGTGTAGAAATGAATAAAAGTAGTATTGTAATTTCCCTATTGACATGCAAAGCAAAAATAATATACCTATGAAATATTCATTTTCACTTATTTTACAGTCCAATTGTTTTACAATATACTGAAACTTGTTTACAATATATTATATTCTAATTAGTTTGGCTTCCTAAAACACCAGTGTGAATGTAATTTAGACTGAGACAGTATATCACAATTAAAAAGTTCAGGTACAAGTCAATTTACTGACTTTTTTCTGACTTAAGTTTAAGTTAAGTTTCTTAGTTAAGAACATGGGTTGGAGCTCAATATTGTACTCTCAAATTGCATTAGATAGAGTAATTTAACTTAATACAATTTTTTTTTTTTAAATATCAGAATAAATATTGTATCGTGGACTTCATATTGAGATATTTATATTGTTACATCCCTAGTTTATCATTCTAATGTAATAATTGTACAACACTGGTGCTGTTCTTACTTGGTCTCTGCTGCTGTTGAAGCTGTTGCTGCATGACTGCTAACTGCATGTGTGTTCCTGCAGCTCTAGGGGCAATAAGTGGATGCCCTGCAGGACCAAGTGGATACAGAGGCTGCCCTAAGAGGGCTGGGGGCAAACTCTGAAGCTGAGACAGGTCTACGGCTTGAGGGAACATGCCTGTTTACATGGAGGGAGAAAAAAAAATAAAATTCATCAATAATTCACTGTTTTCAGTTAACAGGAACACGTCCAGAACAGGTATGAATATAGAGAAATGTGTAATAAACCAACCTGTTTGTAATAATGCGGGTCCAAGCTGTTGAGACTGGATGCCCTGAGCCAGCATCCTCTGCATCACACTGGGGTAAGGCGGGGGTGGAGGTCTGACCAAAGGGACGTGGGGAAGCAGAGGGACTGGATACATCTGGGGTCTGGGGAAGGGAGAAGAGGGCCCTGGTGACAGCATGGTGGGAGTGTGGTGGCCAGTTGTTGAAGGAGGCCTGGGTCGATCTGGGTCTTTACTATGACGATTCTGAGTTGGAACAGGGGTGGAGCATGCCTTTACCCCACCAGTCTGAGGACCGCTGGTGTCCACATCATCCAGAAAGGAACTGGGTGATGGAGGCCCATCTATAAATGAAACGGAACTGCTTTAAACGGGAAAAGAGAAAGAGAGCTACCCCATTTATTCACCGTGCTCTGAACTCATTGTTTCATACCTTCCTGTGAGTTATGAGAGTTCACAGTCTCCTCCTTGCTTCCTGGTCTACTTCCAGGATCATCTCGACTTTTCTCTTTGGACTCGTACATTTTTTTGATCACAGAAGTGGGAGTGAAGGACGGAGACAGCTGCAGCAGGAAGAAAAGAAAAATGGTTGTTTGAACCACCAAGTCATTTTTGTTCTATAGAGGGATTTTTAGTATTCAAAACATTAAAATGGCTGTATAAAGCCTTAAATTGATAAATAAATGAGATGTATGATCAAAAGCCTCCATGGCAAACTAAATGTGATAGATTTGACTTACCACACTTGTTACTGTATTGCCAGGTGACGTCCGGCCAGGCAGGTGAGGTCCAGGTGAACGGTTCATCCTGGTTTGTCTACAAAACAAGAGATACAGAAGCAAATAAATGAAATGTGTTACTGTACACACCATTATTAGCCCCTACTATTCATTAGGCTACTCTTTTGGATAAAGCAACTGTTCATTTTATGAATAAGTGCGTATCTGGTTAAATTTCACTTTTTCAATTTACAGCTCTTAAAGGGATAGTTCACCCAAAAATGAAAATTCTGTCATTAATTACTCGCACTCATGTTGTTCCAAACCCGTAAGACATTTGCCATCTTCAAAACTCCAAGATCATTTTGTTGAAATCCGAGAGCTTTCTGACAAATGCAACTGACACATTCAAGGCTCAGAAAGGTAGCAAGGACATCGTTAAAATAGTGCATGGCTACGTTCACACTGCAAGCCTTCATGCTCAATTCAGACTCTGCATGACCCGCATGCACAAAAGAACAAAACAAACAGGGTTTCCAGGTTTTGCAACAAAATCCACCCAACTGCTTCTCAAAACTTACCCCCCTGAACCTGGTTGGGCTAATAATCACCTTAGTGGGGTCGCATCAACCCATAAAGTTGAAAAACAACCCACAGCAACAGTGGGTTGATTTGGCAACACTTGCACAGCGTGCTGTCATACGGAAGTAAACACAGAGGACATAAAGCAAGCAATTATGCATTTATTTACAGTGTGATCTGCTGTTATGCGCAGGCATTATGAAAAATAAAGACAGGCATGTGACAAAAGACAGCAGAGTTTTGAAACTTATGATATGAGCACTCCTGTTCTGCTATAGTTGTCAGCCCTGTAAAACTTATGAGTTCTGTCCCATCACACCTCCACTGATTACCTTTTACATCTGTCTTGATAACATTGGGTATGTAAAAGCTTTAAAAGTGTCTTCTGTCAGTGAAGAATTCTAATGAATGTCGATCGTAGAGTGTCGTAGAATGTAGAGTGGCATAAAAGTTGCATGAATTCCGACATCTGACCCGTGTCGGATTTAGTACCACATATGGAAGTGGAACAAATCGGAATTGAAAAGAGATTCCATGCGTTTTGTGCTGTTCACACGGTACTGATACTGTCATGAGTCACACGCGAGCAAAAAATAAATAATTTGGATTTGGGCCAAATGGATTTTGCCTGCAGTGTGAACGTAGCCCATGTGAAATCAGTGGTTGAACCCTCATTTTACAAAGCTACAAGAATACTTTTAGCGCGCAAAGAAAATAAAAATACCGACTTTATTCAACAATTTTTTCCTCTTCAGTGTTAGTCTTTGACGCATGCATTAACAAAAGTACCACAACCCATGTATGTGCATTCCTCTGCTTGTAAACAAGGCATCAAAGACAGACACAGAAGAGAAGAAATTGTTAAATAAAGTCATTATTTTTGTTTTCCAGGGTCAGAAAGCTTTCAGATCATTTTTTTGTTTTTCAAAGATGGATGAAGCCATTACAGGTTTGGAATAACATGAGGGTGAGCAATGACAGAATTTGAATTTTTGGGTACAGACTGATACTAAAAGAGAGAAGTAAAAGATAATTCAATGATTCAAGAAGTGGAAACCATTAGCAAGGCTTGCTTTGACACAACCTGCCTATGGTCTCTGATACTCAAAATTACCTGTTACGAAACGCCTTATCGTGAGCCTGTTTGTTGTAGCCTTGTTGGTACTGTGGGCGATTAAGAACTGCCAGTTCCTGCTGAAACAAAGCTTCCAGATTGGCCTGGTCAACTCCCATTGGCAAAGCTCTCATCTAAAAATAAGGAATTCATCTCTGATTAACATAATACAAAACCAAGAACATACAAGTACATTTTATTATAATTCAATGTTATCAGCTTTTACACAGAGAGAAAATATAGATTCACAGAAAGACTGATAAGTATTGTTAAGTGCATTTTAGAATGCATTTCACTGGTATTTGCGATTACATGTAGACTTCTTAAAATGTGAAAAGTAAAAAAATAAATTAAAAATGTAAGTCTTACCTGTGGCGTATTCCTGGCCCGATGCAAGTCTGGAATTTGATCCAACACAGTTTGTGGGCCACCAGGGAACCCTAAGATTTAACAAAAGATGAGTGAGGAACATGACACTCAAAAAACAAACAACAAAAGTGACATTCAGGTTCCAGAATCAACATGCCTATTAATTTAAAATCAGTTACATTTAACTAATTTTACCTGTTGCAGGAGGCATGCCCGGGAAAAAGTCCTGTATAGGGGCTCTCTGTGGGAAGAGTGGGGGTGAAGCGCGGTGGTGTACAAGGCCAGGCACAGGGGCAGGAACCGGGCCATGAGGGGCAACCAACAATTCCTAAAGCACAGAAGCACATGACATTGATTTGTGCACATGAACATCTGACAACAGTTTGCAGCATTTGTTAGTGGTTTACAAATCAGTCACATCATGTAACTGGGTTTGCTAATTTCCTGACAAGTTGAATTTGTTTTGAATACAATGTCTTGAACTTTGACAAATCACCTGAAAGATGTTTTTCTGCTGAGAGGCCGGTACCTGTGCCTCCGATAAGGACACAAGAGCAGGATCCACTGACTGCTGCTGTAACTGGACACAAAAATGAGGAGAAAATGATCATGTTAAGAGCTGGAGTATGAACCGGGCAAAAACAGATCGGGTACAATGCGTGCCATTTGGTACATAAAGTCACGCAAACTGATGGAATCTACATCATACCAGTGACGGCTTGCGCAAAAATGGTTAAAAACCAAGCACGTTACAAGAGAGTCACTGGAGTCAGAAGGGGATATGCCAAGCTATGCATGCAAAACGTTCACCGACAAGTCAGCCACAACTACTAAATACAAATTTATGCCCATCACTAGTCAAAATAAACACTCGTTTACTAACCAAGACCAACTAGCAAGTAAACAGCACTGGCGTGTGTTGCATGCAAAGGCGGGGAATATGAGCGCAACAAGCTGGGCAATCAATGCAACAGTCTCACACATGCAGCTTTACCTGAGGCTGGACAGCATGCAGCAAGCTCTTATAAAACCATGCAAAAAGCCAACAGCTGCATACTTACATTGCTCCCGCTGGCTTTGGGGTGGGTGGGCAGGGTTCCACTTGCCTTCATGGAGCTCACTAACTTATTAAATGCAGACATGTCAGGGTCTCGAGGTCGTGACGCACCCCCGGTTCCTTCCGTAAGAGCTTTTTCCAGGTGCTCCACCATGAAGGGCGTTCCCCCACCTCCACTGGGCTGCTTTTGAGGTAATGATGGAGCCGGCTCAGGCTGCACTTTCAGTCCCTTAAGACCCACCTCCACTTCCTCCAAAGACAACACCACCCCAGAGTTTGCTTTAAGCGGGCAGACAGAAACGGTATTAAAATTATTATTTTTTTATAAAGGACAATCTGACATTCTATGTTGAATGAGCAACATCTATGGCCTGCTGTCTATAGATTAAGTTGTAGGGCTGCCCTCGACTAAGATTTTTCTGGTCGACTAGTAGTCATTCATTTTAAGGATTAGTCAACTATTAGTTCCACATTTAATAAACCATATAAATCATAATAACGAGCCTTAAAGGGAAAGTCCTGCTATGGTGCCCCGAGTTTGAACTTCCAACAGTATCTCCACAGTAGTGGAAGCGCCTACATGTTCATGCATACTATATAATCTGAGAATATTTGTTTTCTATTCGAATTGGTTTATTTAAAAGTAAACATTTCACTCTCTATAGATAGCCTATATTTTTCATGTCTGTAAGACAAGTAGACACAGTTTCAAAGTTTCACGCTTAAGTTCACAGAGACCAAGACATCAGAAAGCGCATCCTGTTTGCTTTCATTATTTTACAAAAGCACAATGTTTTATTGTTACTCTGAGTGCACACAAACGTAGAGTCTTTACGGATTCAAAAGATGTATGACTTTTATTTGTATTTTCAAGAGCAAGTATCTGCACCTCCATCTGTCATGCAGTAAGTGCATTATTATTCAGCTTTCACACTCCGCACAGACACTTCGACAGCATACATTTTACTAGGTTATCATTTGATTGAGCGACCTTGTAAAGTTGCTACTACTTACATATTTCAGATGAAAAAGCCATATTTGAGGTCGATGATTGATGGGTAAGCATTTGGATGTCCTGCCCGATCTACTATATTACCACTTAGACCAGCCATTAACAATCTGTCTGTCACAGACTGCATGACTTCGCCACATCCTGTGGAATTTTTTTGTGTGACTAGGCGACTAATAAAATTTTCATTGACCAAGCCTCTTCTCGTCAGCTAACAGTTAGTTGACTATTAGGGGGCAGCCCTTTTAAGATGTTTGTTTGTTTGTTTGTGTGCATGTATGTATGCATGCATGCATGTATAAAAGCCTTATTACGAAATATTCCATTCAAAATTCTGGATATACAGGATGCTACTCACTGCTCTCCTTTAGGTGAGCCTTGTTGACATTCAAGTTGGACAGTAGAGGTTTCAGGTCAATATTGGCTTTATGCAACAGCTCCAGTATGTCCACTTTCTCTTTGCGTTCCACTGAAGAGATGGGGGTGAAGTACAAAGACGTACCCTGATTCAGAGATCCAGTATGAGGCTCTAGACCTGACACACCCACACACAAATAAATAAATAAATAAAAATATAACAACAATAATAATAATAATAATAACAACAACAACAATAACAACAACAATAATAATAACAATAATAATAATAACAATAATAATAATAATAATAACAACAACAATAATAATAATAATAATAATAATAATAATAATAATAATACATTGTTTTATTTTACATTTATAATAATAAACAGCTAAATAAACGCTTTCTTAGAGTCAAACAGCCATAGGAACCCTTTCTTAATATTTACGCAAAATGTCATGGCTGAGAAGCATGGTAAATTATCAATCCATCTAAAACCTGCCCCTTTTTCTGACTAGGTAAAAGTACATTATGAAGAGACAGCTGAAGAAATCTTTTAATCCACTTCAAATGTTTACTACTGTAGTTGACATTTAGTATTAAATAGTAGAGGTCGACCGATATTGGATTTTACCGATACCGATAACTAGGTTGGACCACACTGGCCGATACAGATTAATTGACCAATAGTTTTTAAAATGGATACTGAACGGACTACAATTTTAACTGTAGTGCTCTACAATTAAAAAAAAGGAAAAAAAAAAAAAAAAAAAAAAAAGTAGCCTACTGAACCATATTTTGTAAATTAATAAAAAAAAAAATTATGATTAATTATATATTGATCATTATCGTTAGTTAATTGTTCATTAATATTAACAAAAACAACTAACATTTTTTTAACATATCAGTAAATGTTGAAATTAACACACTTAAGGAAAAATACTTCTATTCCACAGCTTTTTAATCAATCTTAATGTTACAAATGGACTCATATTGTAAAGTGTTACCATCACATCAACAATCAAGCTAAAGATGGCCATCTTTAAATATCTACACAAGGTACACAGTATTGAAACTGCATACATATGGATATTGTGTACTTTCACAATTTAACTGCTTCTATTCTAGAACATTTGTGGTTATCTAATTCAAATATTAAAATAATTAGTCACACAATGGGTAAAAGTGCAGCGCCATATAGAAGAACTCGCAGCTATCCGGTATCACACACACTGGACGCGTCGCATTCAATTCAAGCGGCGGTCTACAAGACTTTATTTGATCACCAAACGGGCAAAAGTATACTGCTGTCTTTTCTCCACTAATGCAGCATCTAGTCAACAAATTCATCACTTTGTAATGACATGAAAACATGCACTACAGTATACTGTACACACCGTTTCGTTGTCAACGTTTTAAATCCGCCTTTGAAATGTCCGCTCTGTGCAGCGCGCAGTCACGTGTCTAAACAAACGGCACGTGCTGTCAGTGATTTCCGCCACTAGAGGCTGCTCCCGTGCTGTATAACAAAGACTATAGGGAATTTGTTGTATAATGAGAAAATTCTGAGCCGCTCCAGCAACAGACCCGACCCGGAAAAACTATCGGCATGGATTTTTGCCGATAACCGATAGTTCCGCCAATCAACTATCGGTGCCGATTAATCGGCAAAACCGATACATCGGTCGACCTCTATTAAATAGCCAACCAGGTGAATAAGACTGGAATAGGAAAGGGTTACCTGCTAGTCTCTCCAACTCTTCATGTGGCGTGGAACGTAGACTGCTGGAGCGGCTGCCAGATGGACTTCTGTTACTGGAGAACCAGCGGCTAAAACGACTGGCCATGACCGGACCCTCAGCAAGAACATCTTCAATCATCTGAAAGTAAAGAAAGAGGAGCCCTGGTTTAAACCGTTATAGCACAGAAGCCGGAAACAGCCTTGGGGGGGGTGAATGACACTTACGTGAAGAGTGTCGGCAGACCGCTTATCGCAATGGGGTGAAAATTGGGCATATTGGAGCACAGTTTCATTTACAAGACCCCCATATATTTCCAAAATCTAAATTATAATTTGGCGAACCCCCATCAAACCATCCCAAGTTCTAGCAGTATAAACGTAATACCTTACGAATTAGATGGGCATAAATTTGCATTTCATTGAGCTTTCTGTACAACAAAAATTCAAAACCAACAAACAGCTTGACGCCATACAACTGCAAAACCAACAATTTCATATTTCTAACACCAGTAGCAAGAAGCAACATATGAACCTCAAACGGGCTTGCTGAACTATTCTGCAATCGGCAACAAGTAACTATTTAAAAATAGATTCATTTAGTAGGCACATTTCTCTAACACTACGGACAAGCGAGTAGATATTCACAATCGATTTATAGAGAACCACATGAAGAGACATCAGAAGTGCTGCAATACAAATCTGTTCACAAAATGACAACTACTTGTATACAAATGCAAATGGAACACAATGTTATGGAGCGGAGTAAAAAAATAAAAATAAAAAAAGGCTTATGTTCAGTATAGTAGAGATTAATAAATTAAAAAAAAAAAAAAAAAAAAAAAAAGAAGTACCCAAGTACCATCTAATAACCACATGGACCAAAGCCCCCCCTCAAAACTAAAGTGTGATTCATCTATTCCTTCTTCCTTTAAGACAAGCAAGATATTGTGTGACCATCACCCTCAAAAGCATGCAGTGCTCCCCATATCTTACCGAAGCCAGGCCAGGCATGGTCTTTTCAAGATTGAAGAACTCATTGAAGTCAAATTCTCCGGGGGTTTGCTCAGGAAGAACCTCGGCACGTGGAACCTCCTGATCTGCTCCTGACTCTTGAACTACTTCACGGTCCTCAGAGAGCCCACCATTACATTCAACTGTAGGTGTGGAAGATTTCAAAAAAAAAAAAAAAGCATGCTGATAAATACACTTACCAAACAACAGAAGCATTTCTTAAGTGTGTGCATGTGTTACATTTGTACAATACATGCCTTCTTTCACAGACTCTGGTTTCTTCCTGGAACGTTTGGTCCTTCGTTTGTCATCCTCCAAGATCTTGTCATCAAAGCCAATGAGCTCAATGGTCTCAGATTGACTAGTGGGTCCACCAGAAAACCACTCTGGCTCCTCTTCTGCATAGGAATCATTTCTTCTTCTCTCACTGAACACTCTTTTGTCTCCAAAGTCTCTCTACAGTAGAAAACAGAAAACAATGTTTTATTCTTTGAACAATGCAATAATAGCAAGAAGTTCCTTTGTGTCAAAAAGCCTTAGCACAATACCCTAAATCTCTTATCCTTATATTCACGCTCTCGGTCTCGCTCTCTCTCCTTGTCAACTCGTGCATCCCTCTCGAATACACGTGATGCAATGATACGGCCGCTCCCTATGCGACGTGCTCCCCCCAAACGGAGTGACTCGTTCTCTTTGTTCTCCAGAGGGCTGACGGGACGGCGAGGGAGGGCGGTGGGTGCCACTTGACAACCACCGCCAAAACTACGCCGCTGTGGACTAAGAACCACCTCAAGATCATCATCTTTTACACGTTCCCGAGGATCTGGGGAAGACAAAGTTAATTTTGGTTTTGTTTCAGCAACAAGGTTTTGATAGCTGAATAACATTAGAAATGTATTGGCCAATTACCTGCAATTCTGCGTTTTAGTGGAACTCTATCCTCTGCATAATCTTTCTTGTATCCTTCTGCTGGACAGCTGTTTTCTGAAGAGGGATATAGTGAGGCATGCCATTTTTCAGGGTCCCAGACCCCATCACTATAGAGGAGACAGTACAGTTAGCACATACAAGGCTTAGGCTTTCCATATAAACATCAGTCAGTAATGTCACACTAAGAGTATTTAAACAAATGACTACTGTAAATGAACCCTTTGATTGTCTAATACTAGAAAGCAGCTGTTTGTTAAAGTTAAAGTTGCTAAAGAGCCACTGACAAAAGACAGACATAAACATTAGGTGTCGATGCTTAAAATAAGACAATAAAAAAAAACAATGTTTATGTCTACAAGAGAATATGCAACAGAAAAGAAAAGAAAAGAAAAAAAAAAAAAATCCCACTGATGTCCTGTTATGATCTTCATGCAAGACATGGTGCCACATTCAGAATTATTCAAACTAAACTGGCAAACAAACACTAAATAAAAAAGTTCACCTGTCATATTTCTCTGAAAGACATTCTGGCCTCTCATTGGAAATTGGCAGTTCTTTGATTTCCATAAGCTCTTCCTGCAAAAACAAAAAATATCAGCATGACATGTGTAGAACACTTGACAACTAAAATATTTAGGGTGCTTTCAGAAGTGATATCAGAGCTTGGTTTGGCTTGGTTGTGAACAGTTTTCCAACCTAGGAAATGAATCACATGAACTTGGAAGTTCCCAATAATCCTGAAGACCTTGATTAGCTGGATCAGGTGTGTTTGATTAGGGTTGAAGAAAAACTGCAGAGCTGTGGCCCTCCAGGAATTGAGTTTGAGACCACTAACATAAACAATCCCACTGAACCAAACACAACTTGCATATTTTGCTGATTATTGCTGCTCAAAATGGTCAGTTATTGTCATGTTTTGGGCTGTACTAATCGGTCAGACCGGGAAAAACATTTGGAGTACTACAGACTGCCAAACGTTCAAGAAGTACAAAAGTGCAAGAGACTGTCAGAGGAACAGTTTGTGATCGGCCAGATTGAACCAGGATTTGCAGGGCAAGAATCTTGACAACATTAGTGTTTGTTCTTATTTTGGTCAGGCAGGTGAAACATTAGGCTAATATCATAATACTGAACATACAAATCTTTACCACCCATTAACTTAAATTTGTAAAAATATTCCACCCTTTCCTGCTTACTAAGTCCTTCTCTATATGATTTAGCAGCTCTCACACACACACACACACTTTTCCTGTGGTTTAGACAGCATAAATCATCAGAACAATGCATTCAGAAGTACATTAACCATGCAATCCATGCTGTTGTTTACATCAGAGCACCACCAAAATGGCCACACAACGGTAACTGGTAAACGGTAACTGACCAAATCATGACGTAAATACAAACCCTCTATAGGTATTAAAATTCATAAGTGCCGTATGATTCAGTAAAACTCTGCGTTTTCTTGCTTTCCTCACAAGCAGGACTTACGCACTGCAAGCAGAGAGAATGTATATCTCCTTCAGCTCAACTCCCAGTTTTCTAGAAAATCTGCAGCACATTCACAGCATAAAGACAAGAGCTATTGAGCGTTGATGCTTTTGAAACAAAACCAAATGTTCAAAATCAAAATATAAAAATGAGCAACATAATGCATTTCACCATATTCTACTGTTTGTTGTTTCGAACAATCAAAGTGCAATGTCAAACACTGATTGTTTTAAATCCTGTCACATGACAACTAACATTCTGTTTTGCTTGATATTTTTACTTACAGAGGGTTTGCACTTACATCACAGTTTGGTCAGTTACCTGGACGGCAATACTGGAAAGGCTCGGATGTAAACAACCGCATGGATTGCACAGTTAATGTACTACTAAATACGTTGTTCTGCTAATTTATGGTGTCTAAATCACTGAGGAAAAAAAAAAAGAAAAAAAAAGGTAATAATTAAGAAATAATCCTAATATTTCACCTACCTGACCAGAAATTAGAAGAACAAACATGAATGTTGCCAAGACTCTTGCCCTGGAAATCCTGGTTCAAATGCCTTTTGTTCCTCAGACAGTTTTTGCACACTTCTCCTTGATTTGTTACAACTTTTGGCAGGCTACAGCACTCTAAATGTTTTTCCTGGTCCGACCAATTAGTACAGCCCAAAACATGACAATAATTGACCATTTTCAGCAGAAATAATCAAAATATGCAAGGTTTGTTCGGTTCAGTGGCATAGTTTACGCTCATTGAATATTGATGACGCGTTGTGAAAACACTTGAAAGGTATTTTGACTAAAGTTAAAGCTTAAAATGTAGTAAGACAGAAATAAAAATATCCATTGTCATCTTCTGCATCATAGGCTTTAAAGGGTTAGTTCACCCAAAAATGAAAATTGTCATTAATTACTCACCTTCATGTCAAAGCCCACAAGCCATTCGTTTATCTTCACAACACAAATTAAGATATTTTTTAATGAAATCCCAGAGCTTTCTCACTGTCAATGCCACGGAAACGTTCAAGTCCCAGAAAGGTAGTAAGGACATCGACAAAACAGCCCATCTGACTGTTTCTTCTCTACAGTGTCAGTCTTCAACGCGCATTCACAAAAGTACCATAAAGCAAACGTGTGCATTCCTCTGCTTGCAAACAAGGTGCAGCGCATTTGGGTTCTACGTCAGAACGCTAGCTTCTGCATCAGCAGCACCACACGCATGCGTCATGGTACTCTCGTGAACGCATGTAGGAGGCTGATACGAAAGAGAAGAAATTGTTAAAGTTGTTATCTTTGTGCACAAAACGTAGCTTCATAACATTGCAGTTGAACCACTGATGTCACATGGACTAGTACTTTAGTCCTTACTACCTTTCTGGCCCATAAAACGTTTCAGTTGCATTGCTGTCCATGCTGGGTCAGAAAGCTCTTGGGTTTCATCAAAAATACCTTCATTTGTGTTCCGATTGGAACAACATGAGGGTGAGTAATTATTGACAATTTTCATTTTTGGGTGACCCATTCTTTTAAATATGGTCTTTTATGTGGTACCTTGGGAGCTCTAAAAGTTACAGCACCTGTTCAAGTATCACACTATAATACCAACAGATCAAGATAAATTTCCTCATCAAAAGAGGTTCCCTTTAAGGGATCGTTCTCACCTTGGTATATCTGTAGGCGGAGGTCACTACTGAGTCCTTCACCGTTTCCACCATGTTTTCACCATTCTCATCCTTCTCCATGACTCAGGTGAGTGGTCAAACTGAAGTGAAGCCTCAATATCAGACACTCTGGGCACCTGTGAATGAAGTTCTACAGCATTACTTTAACCGCCATGTCAATGCAGTTCACATTTATTTGGTTACGTCTCAAAACACCACTACTACTACAAAAAAAGTGGCTACAAACAGATTGTGATTGTACAAACAGGCTTCAAGCAGTTTAGCAAGGAGTATATAAATCCTGTGAAGCATATGACAACTTCAAATTAAATTTAACTTAAATTTAATTTAAAAATGACTGAAAGGTTTAAGGATTTAATATAATCAGGTAAATGTCTGGCTCCTGAGTAGCTGTTGTATTAGCAAATGACGAGGCAGACAGCAAGCAAACTACAGAATACTAATCAGTCTAATGCAGGAACATTACGTTACAAACTCTCACATGAAAAACTCGTCTGTTTCTAAAAACCAAGCTCCTTTCTCAACATACTGATGAACTTACCTGATATCTGAAACGGTGTCACAGCACCTTCTCTCTCCTCGCCTGGACACCTCAGTTAGCTTCTGGCTACCTGTCCTATACCAAACTACAAGAGATGCTGCAGTCAGTCCAGAATTCAGACAGGACGCAGATGAAGCTTTCTGCTTAAAAATAAAGTTTCTCTGTCGACAATCTTGACAGGATGTTCGGATATCCCTTGTCACTTCAGAATTAAACGCTAATTGACAGAGAGAAGCATTTCATTAGCAAACTGGCTAAACTCAACAAGCCGACGCCGAGGATTTACTTCGGTTCTAATGGACAAACGGGTCTAATTTCCGCTTTTTAATCACACCTTTGGCTTGTTTCTCCGTTGGGTTTTTTCGTGAGAGCGAAAAACTTCCGAAAAATCCGTGGTTGTTTGTTTATTTATAGGCTAGTGAGTCAGGTTAGCAGGCTAGGAAACTTATCCCCACTCATAAAGCTGTACAACGTACATAAAAAGCGCGTCAATACACTAAAGCTCACATATATTAGGACCAATTCTAACAGATAACTGGGCTCGAGAACTTAAAGAAAGCTTGAAGTCCGACTGCAACAATGAATGTACCTCTGGGTACTTTCTCTGTGCTTTCTCTTTCGTCTCTGTTCAGTCGCAGAGCGGCGAATTTCTTCAGATCTCTGACTGGTTCTGAGAAAGGCCCCAATCAAGGATTATATAGTGTCTAATCACGCCTTCTTTAAAGTTTTTGGAAACAAACAGTCACATTTGATTGTAGTTTCGAATATAATAACACAGAACACCAGAATGCGTGGTTAGAAGTGTGTATTTTATTCAAGGAGGTTGGCAAGAGGCGTTATAGTATTTTAGAGCAAGAATACATTTCAGGCAATCAACGTGGCCACCTATTATAAATTGTAGTCACGTGACAGGCTTTAAACGCTTAGCTGAGTTGCTTGATTTTTTTATTTACATGATTCTGACCAAAGTTAAAAGTGTTTACCTGCTATTTATTCGATTAAATTCTATTATGGTCACAACAGATTCTGTTTTAGGTTTATTTGTCAGCCACGTTGGTCGTAGGTTTTCACCATGCAGTTGTCCTAAATTTAATTAAACAGTATGAAAAAAGGAAAAATAATAATAATTATGTAAGAAAATGCAATAACAGTATAAAGATTTCAATATTGTTAATTTATTATACTATTAATAAGATTTAAACAATAAAATAGAGTTGACTGATGTGTATAAACACAAAGTAATTAAAAATATATATGTAAGATTTTTAATGTTTTTTAAAGAAGTCTCTTCTGCTCACCAAGCCTGCATTTATTGGATCCAAAGTATAGCAAAAACAGTAAAAATGAAATATTTGTACTATTTAAAAAAACTGTTTTCTATGTAAATATATTTTAAAATGTAATTTATCCCAAAGCTGAATTTTTAGTATCATTTCTCATTTCTCCAGTCACATGACCATTCAGAAATCATTCTATTATTCTGATTTGCTGCTCAAAAAAAAAAAAAAAAAAAAAATATATATATATATATATATATATATGTATATATGTATATGTATATATATTCTTGCTCTCTCCCTCTCTCTCTCTCTCTCTCTCTCTCTCTCTCTCTCTCTATATATATATATTATTATTATTATTATTATTATTATTATTATTATTATTATTATTATGTTTAAAACAGCTGGATAGATTTTTTTCTGGTTTCTTTGAAGACTAGAAAGTTCAGAAGAAGAGCATTTATCTGAAATAGAAATTTTTTGTAACATTTAAATATCTTTATCATCACTTTTGTTCAATTTTTAAGCATCCTTGCTAAATAAAAATATTAAGTTCTATAATTTCTTGCCCAATAAATAAATACATTCATAAAAATAAAAATTAATAATAAAAAATTTACTGACTCCAAGCTTTTAAACGGTATAGTCTATACTGTCACTAAAGCTTTTTTCCAGATAAATTTTGACCTTTGAATCTTTCCAATCATCAAGGAATCCTGAAGAAAATGTACTCAACTGTTTTAAATAATAATAATAATAATAATAATAATAATAAATGTTTCTTGAACAGCAAATCAGCATATTATAATGATTTCTGAAGGATCGTGTAACACTGAAGACTGGAGTAAGGATGCTAAAAGTTTAGCTTTGATCACAGGAATAAATTACATTTTAAAATATATTAAAATAGAAAGGAGTTATTTTAAATAGTAAAACATATTTCACAAAATTACTGCTTTTACTGTATTTTGGATCAAATGAACCCAGGCTTGGTGAGCAGAAGAGAATTGTTTTAAAAAAAAAACATTAAGAATCCTACTGTTCAAAAACTTTTAACTAGTAGTGTATATATATTTATTTGAGTGAAATGTATAAAAATCATCACGCAGACTTTTAAGGTAAAAGTGAGTCCCTGAATACACTTCCAAGCTTACATGGAAACTTTCACATGACTAAAACTCTTAGGTCCTACACACCTTATCTACTTGTAGGCCATAGTGACACTGTGTGAGTCATTAGGTGTGAGTCTGAAATCTTTTCTGTTCTATGATATCATCAAGATATAACCCAAATACAGAGTTCCTGCTTAGTAGGGCAATAACTCTCCTAAGAAATCTCACAAAATGATAAGTTGACCTTGGCTTTGTCATGACGTCTGCTTGTCATTTTTAAATAAACGTAGAACACAACTTAAAAAGCAATGCACCTCAATATTAAATGTACAAAATCTTGAATACAGTAATTTACAGGCATAAAAGATTTAATATAACTGCATTATTTTAAAATATCTACATTAATATTACTGTAACATTATAAATGCATTATTAAAATATTAAAGTTGCCTTTTTTAGGCAGGTCTTTTATTATGACATTATTTTACCGGAAGAGTTATATTCTTCACAGTAGAGCGGCAGTTATGGTTTGTTGTTGTTAGTTGTTGTCACCAGCTGACAGCTTTTTAATTAGATGTTGTAGCGTGAAAGTCTTAAGGTAAATCTATAAAGCCCTAAAAGTTGCTTTATTAACTTTATATCAACCAGGTATAGTTCAAGCACCAGCTGCTAGACAATGCGCTGATTTGCTAAAAGTAATGTAACTGTTATGCTCGAATAAACAATTAAAGATGCAAACGACAAGACCTAAAGCTGGGAAACAGTTGTCTTGTGGTGTTGAAAAGAACCGGACACGTAAAACACCCATACGAAAAAACACTTACAGGGTCGGATATACTTGGAATCGAGGTGGTAGACTTAAAGAGCTGAGGATACGGTAGGAGATTGTTTATTTGAATATGAATAACGCTTTAATGACATCCCTCTCGTTCATGAAAAGTGACTATTGCTTTGAGTTTTTAGGCATCTCGCTCGAAAGTTCCTTCACTTATGGATTCGGAAGACATTTGGACGAATAACAACATCACAAGCAAGGTCAAGTTTGGTAATGTGTTGATGTCATGCATATAGAAGTGCAGTACTGCAGTGAGATATGTGATGTTCTTTCTTTATTTATTTAATGACGTTAGTGTTTTCTTTACAGATCTCATTATTGTAAGGTGGTCCTGAGGAAGACCTTAGGGGCTTGGAAAGATGAGTGGTGGCATGCAAGAAAAGAATGGACCTTAAATATAAGGGCGGATTGCCATTATACGTAAGTTAAATCTCGAATCTTTACCAAGTCTGCATTTATTTAATCAAAAAATAGTCAAAACTGTAATATTGTGAAACATTATTACAATTTAAAATACATTTTCTATTTGAATATATTTTAAAATGTAAAATTTGATGCCAAAGCTGAATTTTCAGCATCATTACTCAAGCCATCAGTGTCACATGATCCTTCAGAAACCATTCAAATATGCTGATTTCTTGCATGTCAAAAAACATTTTTATTAGTCACATTGTTCAAAACAGCTGTTGCTTAATATGATTATTTTTTATCAACTGTGATGCATTTTTTCAGGGTTTTTTGATCAACAGAAAGTTCTAAAGAACAGAATTATTTTAAATATAAATCTTATGTAACAATAATAATTCATTGATGTCACTTTTGAACAGTTTAATGCACCCTTGTTGAATAGAAGTATTAACAAATTGATTTAAAAAAAGAAAAACTTGCTTTTAATTGCTAGGATCTCACTGCTCACCCCTCATAATATATTGTTTCTGTCCATTTTAGGTATATACTGTATAGCAAAACTTTTCAAGCCTGGCAGGAGTATGTTGCTGTCCAGAGAGAAGAAAAGAAAAAACTGCAGCTTGCAATCAGATTTGGTATATAGGCTGTTATTAGTTTAATATGTTAGTTTATAGAGTCGAATGAGGGTGTGAATAAAGTTCCAGTGTTTCATCTCACATTAGTAGGGATTATTATGGTGTGGGTTGTGGTATTATGTTGTTGAACTGAACATTTGTACTGCAGAGACAAAGCACAAGCTGCGTTCTGTATGGAATGGCTGGGAACTGTACTTGGACATGTGTCGCATGAAACGCAGGATGCAGGAGGCAGCAGTGCAGCACGAAAAACTTGCTGTACTAAAGTAAGCACTCTTATGTGTTGTCAGAAAATGTTATCTTTGATAAATAGAAAGTTTAAAAGAAACTGCATTTATTTAAAATCCGTTTTTTGTAACACAAATGTCATTACTGTCACTTGATCAACAGGCATCCTTATTAAATAAATGTATTAATTATTTAGTAAATAACACATTTTATAATGTAAACATGTATAAGGATGCATGTGTATCACAGTGAAGGCCTATTTCTTAAGTGGCCTGAAAGTAAACTGCTAATGTGAAATAATTTTATTTGTTAAAGGTGGGTTTGGACTGTGTGGAATATGACACTACAGCACAGGGATGTGGAGTACCATCAAGAAGATCTTGCCTTGCAACACTGGGCTCACACTGTACAGAGCAGAGTGAGTATAAACATATGAGAATGCAACTGTATAATAAAACATCTCTAAAATGGTTGTTTTTCACAGGCATGGCTGCAGTGGAGAGAAAGGATGAAACATGCCTATGTTCTGAAAGAAAAAGAGTCCAAAGCTCATCGTCACTATTGTCTTCAGCTGTTAAGACATGCACTACATGGATGGGTCAGACACACAGAGAACAGACAGGATAAAAACAAGAAAACAGGTGCCAGTCATTTTATTTTAAATATTCACAAATTACAGGTTTTACTGTATTTTTGGTCACATAAATGCAGCCTTGGTGAGCATATTTTAACTTATTTTAAAAAAGTGTTAACAAACCAACCCCAAAATTTTAATATACAAAACATTTTAATTACAGCAACTTGAGATGCAGTGGCAAACTGACGAGTCACAATTATGCATTTATTATTTGCATTTTATGCATTTCATTTGTCTTCTGTGTTGCAGCTGTTGCTCAGGATGTACAGCGTGTTGTTGTGCTGGAGAAGTTCTGGTGTCAGTGGAACAATGTGCTGCAATCCAGACGTGCTGAGAAAGACAGAGGACAGAGAGCAGACAAATTGGCTCAGCATGGCTCCCAGCGGCTGGCGTTCACACACTGGAGACACTGTATCTTTGATTACACATTTAAACAGACAGTTCTCATATACCTTTATACTGGAAGAAAAAATTAAATATGGCATTGAAAGCATGATGGTAACTAGTGCAGTTGATTTCCTGAGCTGTCTTGTAGATGTCAGTTTGTGCTCACAGAAGGCTAAGAAGGAAAAGGCTGCAATGTGTCACAGACAACTCCATCTTCTGGTTAGTTGTGTACTTGTTTTTAGAGGTTTTTTTTAATTATAATTGAATTATATATAATTATGATGTTCTTGTATTTCTTCACAGCATTTGGGTTTAAGAGGGCTTGCTCTAAACGTCACTCAAAGTAAAATTCATCGAGTCAACAAGAACATTAGTGTCCAGCATCATCATCAAATTGTATGAACAACACAAATGCACATCATAAACGCAACTCTTTACAAAGCTGTTATTAAACGTAAAGGGGTAATTCACCCAAAAATGAAAATTCTGTCATTCTGTCAATTCTGCCAAATTCTGTCAGTTACTCACCCTCAAGTTTTTCTAAACTTGTATGACTGACTTTCTTCTTTGAACACAAAAGAAAGTATTTTGAAGAATGTGGGTAACCAAAAATATATTGGTCCCTGTTGACTTCCATTGCATTTAAAAAATACTATGGGGAACAGAAACTTATATCTTCTTTTGTGTTTAACAGAAGAAAGAAATTTTTACAGTCTGGAAGTAAATGGTAACATAATTTTTATTTTTGGGTAAACTGTCCCTTTAACATATTAGTGAAAAAGTTAAATTTCCTAGAATTTTTATTAAATAAAAATTGAATTGTACTATGAAAACTACATTTCAATGCTAAAAACTTTATTCTCATCTTCAAAAGAGTGATTGTTAACACCTAGTCTATCAATAATGATTATTAATGTTATGTTTTTTCTATTTTAATTATTTTGTGTTAAAAAAAAAAAAAAAAAAAAAAGTGTAAATGCCAGACATGGATATTGTCATTTTTCAGTTGCTGGCAAGGAGTTGGAAAGTCTGGCAGTTGCGCTTGGATCAGGCAGAGGACAGAAGCCTGCAGCCCTGGATGAATGTTGCACAGGCCCATCACAAGTTAGTCACATAAATGAGTTTAATATGTGTACTCCTGGCAAAACAATATGCTTGTGCTTTTTCATTTGAAGCATGACGTATATCTTTAGATATTTTAGGTTGTTAATAAACATAAGTTGGTCTGTGAGACTTTTAAAGGGTTGTTATTAATCAACAGATTCTCTGTGCTGAGATCTTGCCTTCGTCATTGGAGAAAACATCTCACAGAACACAGACAAATGCAGGTAGACACCACATTCTCATTATCTTATATCACAGGCCATCTGCAGTTAGTAATGGACTGCATGTTTCCTCATATTTGCCTTAAAGGGATAGTTCACCTAAAAATGAAAATTCTGTCATTAATTACTTACCAAACCCATTCCAAACCCGTAAGACCTTCGTTCATCTTTGGAACACAAATTAAAAAATATTTTTGATGAAATCTGAGAGCTTTTAGACCCTGCATAGACAGCAACACAACTACCACTGATGTCACATGAACTATTTTAATGATGTCCTTATTACCTTTCTAGGCCTTGAATGTGTCAGTTCTGTTGCTGTCTATGCAGGGTCAGAAAGCTCTTGGATTTCATCAAAAATCTTAATTTGTGTTCTGAAGATGAACAAAGGTCTTACAGGTTTGGAATGACATGATGGTGAATAATTAATGACAGAATTTTCATTTTTGGGTGAACTATCCCTTTAGAAATGCTTCTAATATTTTATCTCCCAATCAAACTTATTTTAAGGAGTTGGAAATACGTGCTGATGCCTGCTTTGCCCGACATATCTTTCCACAATGTGTAAACACTTGGATGGAGTTTACAGCACAGCACACAGAGAAACGAGAGCGGAAAGAGAGAGCTGAACAACATTACAGGCAAGTTTCTATGGCTAAATAGTGTGTGCATGTAGATATCCATGTCTGTGTTGTATTGTACTGAAAATGTACATGGTTTTGTCCTCTATATAGGCAGCAGACTTGCGGTTGGGCATTTTACACCTGGTTTAGAAACTTGGAGGTACAGAGAGATCAGAGACTTGCTGAAAGAACGGTAAGATGACACCCATGAATATACATTCAGAAAAAAGTAGGGTCAGTGAGATCTTTTTAAAGAAAATAATGCTGACATTCATCTAGGATGCATTAAATTGACATTAAAGACATATCTACACTGCCGTTTAAAAGTTTGTGATCTGTAAGATTTTTAATTTTTTTTTTTTTTTTTTAAAGAAGTCTCTTATGCTTATCAAAGTTCTATTTATTTAATCAAAAATACAGAAGAAACTAATATGTGTCATATGATCCTTCAGAAATCATTCTAATATGCTGATTTATGATCAGTGCTGGAAACAGTTGTTCTGCTTAACTTTTTTTTTTTTTTAACCTGTGATTCTTTTTTCAAGATTATTTGATGAATTAAAAAGTTTAAAAGACCAGCATTTATTCAAAATAGAAATATTTTCTAACATTGTAAATCTTTACTAGCACTTTTTATCAATTTAACCCATCCTTGCAGTATAAAAGTATTAATTTCTTTTAAAGAAAGAAAGAAAGAAAAATATATTGACCCCAAACTTTAAACAGTAGTGTATAGATTTGTATTTTAAATAAATGCTGTACTTTTTAATGTTTTATTCTATGAAGAATCCTGAAAAAAGTATCACAGGTTCCAAAAAAAATATTTAGCAGTACAACTGTTTCTAGCATTGATAATTAATCAGTACATCGAAATGATTTCTGAAGAATCATGTAACAATGAAGACTGGAGTAATGATGCTGAAAATTCAGCATTGCGTCACAGAAATAAATTCTATTTTAAAGTATATTAAAATAGAAAACCACTATTTTAAATTGCAATAATATTTTACAATATTACAGTTTTTTTCTGTATTTTTAATCATATAAACACAGCCCTGATGAGGATAAGACACTTCTTTAAAAAACTGATATCAAACTTTTAAACGACAGTGTATATCCAATGTACTTGATAAATAACTAAATTCTATATCTTTTGATCTTTCTGTTCATTAAATAATCTTGAACACAAAATTTCAGTTTTCACAATTTCAATTTCAGTTTCCACAAAAATATTAAGCAGCACACTAATTTTCCACATTGATGATATTAAGAAATGTACTAATCCGTATATTAGAAAGATTTCTGAAGGATTGTGTGACACTGATGACTGATGTAATGGCTGCTGAAAATTCAGCTTTGTCATCAAAGGAATAAATTACATTGTCAAATATACTAAATTAGTAAAGTTATTTTAAATTGTAATAATATTTCACTATATTACTGTCATTTGTGTATTTTTCGTAGGCTGTGTTGCATTCCGAGCACGTGTCTTGTGCCCGTGCCTGGTCTAAGTGGTACCGCAGTGCTGTACAGCACAGAGAGGAGAGATTCAAACAAGCAGCAGCCGACTCACTTTACAAACACACTCTGCTACGCAGATCCCTGAACCAGTGGAGAAACCTTGTCGCAAACATACAGACCAGGTGTGAATCAAAAAATATAAACTACACAAAGAACATTAAATAAACCACAGAGATTTTTGATTAGGTTTGAGCTTTGTTGTGTTTTGTTGATCAGTCAGAGACATTTCAAGCAGGCAGAGGATCATTATGGGCAGTGCTGTCTAACAAGAGCCATGGCAGACTGGCATCAGGTACAAGAAAACAGCTGATAATGTTTTTTTTTAATCATGTGGTACTAATGTTATTATTGGATTGAAAACTTGTGAATCTAAAATAAGTAAATATAAGCTTGTTTAACAGTACGTAGATCACAAAAGACAGAAGAGAGAGAAGCTTGCACAAATGGAGAAACACTACAACAGCAGATTGCTCAAGCATGCTCTAGAAGCTTGGAAGGTATAAGTATGTTTGTTTTGACACAGTATACAGTATATCTGCAGATACTGCTGGATTATGCTAGAGTATTTTATATTGTATATATCAAGCTTAGATGATAAACTAATAGGTTTTACATGCATGCATGTAGTCATATCATTTTCAGGCTCAATCAATCAACCAGAATGTGGAGTGCCGTTACCGGGAACATCAACAGCACCTTGTCAGGTATTATTATGATCTGTTTATTATAATTTTTTGTAGCATTTAATTTTAAAGTTACATAATCTGTTCTGTCCTTTCTTATTTATGTTTCTGCAGGAGGATGTTCTGTTTGTGGAGAATAAATGTGTCACAGTTAATGGAAGAGAGAGAAAAGGAAAACAGAGCTGAGTGTTTTTCTCAAAAGCACCTTCTATCTCAGGTGCTTATATCAAAATTAATTGTATAACAAATAAAAACACCTGTTTTTATAAGTACAACTTTATAATAACCAAATAATAAATATAAATACTAAATAAATAATAAAATGTTTGACAGGTGTTTCTGGCATGGCGACAGAGAACGGTATCTGCTCATCTTCAGCGTCACCAGCAGGAGGAAGCTCTGAGACAAGCTCAAACACATCTTGATAAATGTACTTTGCTTATATAAATAGCACTGTTATTAGTTTGTGTAGTGATAAAATTACTCAGTGTTGTTTTTGTTCTGTTAGATCGCATGCAGGTGGCTTTGAGAAGATGGAGAGAGCGAAGCACAGAGGTAAAAGACGAGAGACTAGCGAACGAGATGGCCAGCAGACACTACAACAGCAACCTGGGAAAAAGAACCCTCAACACATGGACCAGCAATATACAGCATCACAAAACTTATGAGGTGACTGTCCTAGTCACAGTATCTGTATATATTTCATCAAAATCATTCCTAATTTTTGGATTTATTTATTTTTTATCATGAGTATATACACTGCTCTCCAAAAGTTTGGAAACGCCCTAGAAAAGTGGTTTCGGACAATGTTGGCATGAATCCTTTTTAATTTGTGATAGTTTTGCACTGATAAGAGACAACACAAACTACGAAAACATATTTTATTACATACAGTAGTACATACCTACAGTAGTAACAGTTTATACATAGAAAAAACTTAAATTGTTGATTCAATAAAAAATATCCACCATTAGCAGCTATTACAGCTCTGCATAATCTGTGCCTAAATTCATTGTATTCTAAACTTAATTGGCAATCATTTGTTGAAGCTATTAAGGTGTGCTGACCCAAAAATCTTTTAAAAACCTGGGCCGAGTTTAAACCAGTAACCAGGCATCACAGCTGGCAAAGGGGCATGTCTGACTTTGACATGTATATATTGCCATTATTATGTAATCAAAATGAAAGTTATTATTCCTGGTCTTCAATGATAATGTCAAGTTACTTTAATGTATTTGCACCAAAAAAATGATAAGGATTTATGCTGATATCGTCCAAAACCACACGTTGCCAGGGGTGTTTTCAAACTTTTGGAGGGCAGTGTATGAAGTACCCAAAACCCCCTAAAAGCCATTTCCGTCAAAAATGAGATAATGATACTGAGTGAATGCTCTCAACACATATTATACACATATTGTACCGGTACTTACATAGTATAATTACATGTATAGGCAAACCTATACATCGGAGGATGATAAAAATGCATTTTTTAAAGAAAGACGTCAGGTGGATTTAAAGGCTTTTGCATCTGAACTCTTCATATGTTTGTGTTTTTCAGGTAATGAAGAAAAGAAGCTTTGAGCTTCACAGGTTGAGAATTTGTCAGCGCTTTTTTATCTGCTGGAAAACACAGGTGAGTTTTGAAAGTGTTCAATAATATTTAAATATTTTTAAAAAATCCTGGATGCTGATTCGTCAATATAGTGTTTCAGCTGTTCCCAAATGTGTGTTATTAGTAACCGCTATGACACAAAATGCTTTACTTCATCTTCTTGTTAACAAATATCACTTAAAGGGATACTTCACCAAAAAATTAAAATGACTCACCTTCATGCCGTTCCAAACCCGTAAGACCTTCGTTCATCTTTAGAACACAAATTAAGATATTTTTAATGAAATCCAGGAGTTTACTGACCATTCAAGTGACCCAGCAAGCTAGTAAGGACATTGTTTAAATAGTTCATGTGACATCAGTGGTTCCACCGTAATGTTTTGTCGTCAAAGAAAACTGGGAACATTTCAGTTGCGTTGCTGTCTGTCAGCCTCAGAAAGCACCTGGATTTCATCAAAAATATTTTAATTTGTTTTCCAACGATGAATGAAGGTCTTTGGAATGACATGAGGGTGAGTAATTAATGACAGAATTTTCATTTTTAACCCTTTAAAAATATTAAGCACACATTTTGTCATTAAACTCTTATTAATATAGCACAGTCTGTTGTTTAAAAATAGCAATAGTTGTGATATTAAAGCTTTATTATAGCCTCACTGTGCAGTAGGTGGAGCTGCTGACATTACCTCATTTCCTTTTTTTGAGCTGCTGCTACTTATGATTGATTGTTATTGTCTCTTTGAAGTTTTTATATTGTATATCTGCCTGAGTTTCAATGTTTATGACATACAGCTGCAGAGCAGAAGAACAGAAGCAGAGAAAACTGAGACTGCCCTTTGGCATTGGTCCCTCAACCTACAGGCTAAAGTAATGCCAGATCATGCACAGCTTATTAACAATAATACAGGTTTCCTGCAACTGCATAATTTTTGTATGTTTTCAGGTATTTTGCATGTGGCGGCTCTGGATTGCAGAGCGTCTGAGAAAACAGAAGCGTTTGACTGAAGCAGCTCAGTTTTACAGAGATGAACTGTTGAGAGAGGGTGTCACACACATCCTCACGCACACTGCACACATGAGTGCGTTCTCAACTAACATTGCCCAGCACAGCTATGAACAGGTGCTGTTACCATAGATGATGTATGTCTATGCATTTCAGTCTATAGAATAAATATTTACGCATTTGCATTAATATTAAATATCAAATATTAATATTAATATATTTATAATAATATTAAATATGAAATATTAATCTGCATCACATACAGAGCTGTCGTCAGCTGCAGGAAGTGGTAAGGCGCTGTGCCATACGATGGAAGCAGCGAGCACTGTGCAAGCCTGTCAAGGATAAAACAGACACCCACCCCAAGAAGAGTGTGTCTTTTTGTCTGCCGGAAGACCACACCTCTATTCCCACCCCCTGTCCAATCAGGAGCCAAACAGCAGAGCAGAGACCGAATGAGTCCATCATCAGTCAGCTGTGAGTAAAGTCATTTTTATTGTAAATGTTAATTCTGACTTAAAGCTGCTATTATTTATTACATAATTAATTAAAATAGAAGTTCACTTCCAGAACAAAAATTTACAGATAATTTACTCACCCCCTTGTCATCCAAGATGTTCATGTCTTTCTTTCTTCAGTTGTAATGAAATTATGTTTTTTGAGGAAAACATTTCAGGATTTCTCTCCATATTGTGGACTTCTATGGTGCCCCCGAGTTTGAACTGTCAAAAAGCAGTTTAAATTCAGCTTCAAAGGGCTCTAAACGATCCCAGCTAAGGAACAAAGGTCTTATCTAGCAGATATTTTCTAAAAAATTGATATACTTTTTAACCTCAAACGCTCATCTTGTCTAGCTCTAAGTGTACTCTGTGTATTCTGGTTCATGACAGTTAAGGTATGTTGAAAAACTCCCATTTTATTTTCTTCTCCAACTTCAAAATCATCCTACATTGCTGTTTTACCCTATTTTGTAAAGGGCGTTTGATCTTTTCACGTTCACTTTGTAAACACTGGTTCGGTATTTATGCATTGATGTAGGATGATTTTGAAGTTGGAGAAGAAAATGGGAGTTTTTCGACCTACCCTGAACCGGAATACACAGAGTTCATGAAGGGCTAGACAAGACAAGCATTTGAGGTTTATAAATTGAAAATGTTTTTAGTAAATAACAGATTGTTTCGCTAGATAAGACCCTTCTTTCTCGGCTGGGATAGTTTAAAACCCTTTGAAGCTGCATTTAAACTGCATTTTGGAAGTTCAAACTTGGAGGCACCACTGACTCCACTATATGGAGAGAAATCCTGAAATGTTTTCCTCAAAAACCTTAATTTCTTTTCGACTGAAGAAAGAAAGACATGAACATCTTGGATGACAAGGGGGAGAGTAAATTATCATGAAATTTACTCTCTGGAAGTGAACGTCTCTGTTAATCGAATTGACCTGTTCTGTTAACAGGTGGTCAGTTCGAGCATCTAGATTGCAACCGAGGAGACCAGATGACCTGCTGCAGTCCCCATTCAAATCTCTGCCACATGACTTCCAGATCAGCAGGTGTAGTACGCACCAAACCTAAAGTCTCAACAATTTTTTAATAACAATGTTCACATACTAATGAACATCTACCTTTCTCTGTCGTGCTCCAGTAGCCACAGGGCATCTATAAGAGAAACTTTTCCATTACCCTCAGTCCATCTGACCCACAACCCACTGGAGTCACCAAAGGTCCTCCCCTTTAACCCTGGCCCTCCAGGATATATCGCCACTCACAGCCAGGACATACTGCTTCCTCCATCTTCATTTACTGTATCTGTAGCACATGGCAAGGTAATCACTAAAGTAGTGAGCACACTTGTTTGTCCTTAGCCTCGGACAAAGAATCCTTTTGTAGGAAGTTACTTTTATTAGTTTTTTTCCATTGCAGTTGCTATTTTGTTTGGTTACTTACAAGTGTTTTTGTTTTGTAGCTTTATGTTTTGGCTTAAATATAAATCTGTGATCTGTGAATATTTTACCTTTTGGATTTTCTTCCTCTTTCCAGTTTTAAGCTACCTTATTTCAATAAGCTAATCATTCTGTGAAGACATTGTATGAATTACGCACCTTTTTACAGCAAAAAAGTTTAAAAGATCAGGAGCTCGGACTGCATTCTATGCATTTCAATACTCACCTCCAAACACAAGGTAAAAACGTGTCTTTTATAATATGAAGAGAGTTTAATTTCACTAGTCTGAGGTTCAATAACATATTGAAAGACCATTTACACTTATTATTTGTCTGGGCTGTAGGTGTGCATGAGAGATTACCTGAGCAGGAAGAGGAGACTGAGGAAGATGAGACTGTAGATGTGGAGCAAACAGAAAATCTCACCAAAGAACTACTAGATATTAGACTGGAAATGCAACGATACCAGCAAGACAGAAAACAGCTACAGTAAGTAAATCAGGCTTTGAATAGGATGAATGCACAGCATTTAGAATTATTTATTCTAAATTAAATTATTAGAAACTGTTAATTATTGTTATGGCAATCAAAGAGATGTATAAACTAAACTCTAAATATACAAAATGTATAAACAATCTACATTACAAATACCTTTTCAGACTGGAGCTAAATTAAATTGACTCTCCAGCTGTAGTTTGACTGAATCAACATATTAAAGTGGGTTATTTATTCTGGCACAAAGGAAACTTGGCTTTTGGTGTGAATAGTTGTTTCTGCTACGTTTGAGAGACTAATGAGGAGAAAATATATTTGGATTCTGCATGTTAAATTAGAGAGAAAGGAATGCTTTGCATTTCCATTTTGAGATCTAGCAAAAGGGATTTTACAAATATCTTGAGTCTCATTAAAAAAAAAAAAAACATGAGATGTCTTCACTAATATATTGAAACCAGTCTGTGCGTGTGTGTTTAGGGCATGGCGTAAGCTCCAAAAGGTCTTGAGTAACTGGCTTGAAACAACAGGCATTGAGGGAGAAACTGAGGAACGAGAAAGCATCTTAAAGGAGTTAACTGAGGTATCCATATATCTTTCTTTCTCTTCTGTCTTTAAACATTCTGTACAGTAAAAAATCATCAACTAATAGTATAAGGAAACACATTCTTGGTTCCTCAAGCTACACTATCAGACAGAGGGCACTGGTGGTTTGCATTTAACGCACATATTTTTAGAGAACTGACGTAGACATAAATCTAAAATGCTTAAAACCAGCTGTGTGTAGTATCACTAGATAAAAGTTAGAGATTGCAGAAACCCTTGCTTTTGCTTAAAATATAACATATTGGAAATATTATAATATGAACTGTCTTAGACATCATTAACATCTAATGTGTTATGATGTTAGAGATTTGAGTAGCTTAAATTTAGAATATAATTTGTATGCTTATGTTTGTCATTACTCCCCTAGAGGTCTAATGGATTTTGTGTGGTGTTTATGTATATAAGACTGTTGGTTGTAGAAAAATATACTACTTTACTCATGTGAAACAGAAGCTATTTGTTAGTCTTTGGTTTTATTTATTTTCAGAATAATTTCAGTAATGTTTTCATGTGATGTTTCTTTGCAGCTTGAGAGCAGCATTTCTTCTCTATCTTTGAGATTAAACAAACAGAAACCTACCATGATTCGCCATGCTGCCAGAGTTAACACCATCCAGAGCCAACTACTACCGTCCAATGTTAATACAAAAACATACACTAAGTATGAAATATAATTTTAAAAAAAGTCTGTATTGTGCAACCCATTATATAATGCCAAAACAATGTCAGATGATATGGCAAAATTGTGACTCAAAAGCTGTTTTTAGTTCATTTATTTATTTGCAAAGACACTGTTGTTAATATGTATTTTATATTTAATAAAGCATTAAATCCTATATTTTGATGTTTTGAAATTGCTTATTTATCTTAACATCCTAAAAAAAATGAGTACTCGAGTTAAAATTTTGTTGGCTGCGTGTGACGTTGGAATGTTGGAAACAAAATTTGGAATCGTCATTTGGACGTTCACATGATGTTGAGTAAGTCCAGTAGCATTTTAGACGACACAATTCCGAACAAAACGCGCTTTCTGGAAATGCCATACAACGCCAAGCAATGAAGGATGCCTGGACTAGAATGGTCCACGTGACATAAGAGTTCCAGTGTAATATTTTCCATATGCGCGCATTTATTATAAGAACTATTCGCTTTGAAAACACCCGCTTGTCCAGTACAGGTTTTTTCTGACAGACGCAAACCTAGACAGTGAGATCTCCAGTAGGCGATATACCTGTTCCAATGAAAAGTCTCTGCAGGACTTGATGTAGACAATTTTCCAAAAACGGATTTTAGTACTGCGATGAAGCGAGTGAGCGCAATTGTCATCTTATTGCTGTGCTCCATCACAAGCTTGGGTAAGTGCGTTTGCTAAAATTAACAAAAGCTGCAAATGATTAACGCTTGCTTTTTTAGTTGTAGCCTGTTCTTTAAATGCATTTTATCATTCTTAGCAATTTGACATTTTTTTAGTAATATGTTCATGAACGTATCTTAGAATTATTAGGAGATAAACATAATCGTTCGGTGAAGAAAAAATTACTGGACCTCAGTCAGAATTTTTTTTATTAGCAATGGATGCAGTGTTGCACCCATATACAATTTTATTTGTTATTTACGGTGCAAAATGATTAGGGACCATATTGTCAAACTGGCCTGCTTTTAAAATGATCGTGCGAAAAATTGTAAAAGAGGGGTCTATATGTTTTTTTAAATTATTAAATTCTGTAGATTTTTGGTGATATTTATGACGTGTAATTCAATAGTATGCCTAAGTAATGACAGCTACACTACTTTAAGTTTTTGAACAGTAAGACTTTTAATGTTTTTTTTAACAGAAATTCTCTTCTGCTCACCAAGCCTGCATGTATTTGATCCAGAGTACAGCAAAAACGGTAAAATTGTATTTGAATATATTTTAAAATGTCATTTATTCCTGTGATTTCAAAGCTAAATTTTTAGCATCATTTCTCCAGTCACATGAACCTTCAGAAATCATTCTAATATTCTTATTTGCTGCTTAAAAAAACATTTATTATTATTTATGTTGAAAACAGCTGAGTAGAAATTTACAGGTTTCTTTGAAGTTCAGAAGAACAGCATTTATCTGAAATAGAAATTTTTTGTAACGTTATAAATGTCTATCATAACTTCAGATCAATTTAAAGTGTCCTTGCTAAATAAAAGTATTCATTTATATAATTTATTTTCCCCCTGCCCCCCAGCAACAACAAAAAAATTATGCAGACTCCAAGCTTTTGAATATTGATTAATAATAATAAAATCTGAACAGCAAATCAGCAGAATGATTTATGATTATAATGATTTCTGAAGGATCATGTGACACTGAAAACTGGAGTAATGATGCTAAAAATGTAGCTTTGATCACAAAACATAAATAATAAATTACATTTAAAAATATATTCAATTGGAAAGCAGTTATTTCAAATGGCAAAAATATTTCACAATATTACTGCTTTTGCTATATTTTGGATCAAATAAATGCAGACTCTGTGAACAGAGGAGAATTCTTTAAAAAAAACATTAAAATCAAAATCTTTTGACTGGTAGTGTACATATATTTGATTTGTGAAGTGTATACCTGTATATCTGTGCTCAGGTAAGAAGATGCGCTGGTGTACAGTGTCAGAACCAGAGCAGAAGAAGTGTGCCGAGCTGGCCAAAGCTCTGGTCGCTGTCCTTTCACCTGCAGCCGTCACGGCATTCGGCCGTCTCTCATGTGTGAGAGCTTATGGCACTGCTGACTGCATTAGTAAGATACGGGTGGGTTACACGTGATATTGCGCAAGCTGAAATCTGTTTGAATACAAATCAACCCCTGGGAACATAAAAGTAGATGGTTTACGTTCTGCTGTCATCTCTTGTCAGGATAATAAAGCTGACCTTGTGACTCTGGATGCTGGAGAGGTGTACTCTGCAGTGAAACATTTTGGACTCACAGCAGTCGCAAAGGAGATCTACAGAGATGGTATCATGCAAAAACCTAATGTGGTTTCAGTTCTGTGCTGTCTTGTAGGTCATATGCCTCACACTTTGCAAGCAGTAACATGTAAATATATTCCTTTTTCACTTTGTCTATCCCTTCATCTCCCAGGTGGCTGTATTCTTGCAGTTGCTGTGGTGAGGAAAAACAGTACAGTAGATATGCGCTCTTTAAAGGGAAGTAGAAGTTGTCATAGTGGAGCTCGCTGGACTGCAGGTTGGAGTCTCCCTTTGGGACATCTACTTTCTCGAAACCTCCTGCCCTGGGCAGAGGATGAGCCCCTCAGTCAGGGTAAGATTATATTATCTACATTATAAACGGTTGAAAAAATTATATACAGTTGAAGTCAAAAGTTTGCATAATCTGCAAAATGTGAATTATTTTACCAAAATAAGAGGGATCAAACAAAATGCATGTTTTTTTGTTTTTTTTTAGTACTGACCTGAATAAGATATATCACATAATACGTTTACACATAGTCCACAAGAGAAAATAATAGTTGAATTTATAAAAAATACCCAGTTCAAAAGTTTACATACACTTGATTCTTAATACTGTGTTGTTACCTGAATGATCCACAGGTGTGTTTTTTGTTTAATGATAGTTGTTCTTGAGTTCCTTATTTGTCCTGAACAGTTAAACTGCCTGCTATTCTTCAGAAAAATCCTTCAGGTCCCACAAATTCTTTGTTTTTTCTGCATTTCAGTGTATTTGAACCCTTTCCAACAATGACTATGATTTTGAGATCTGTGTTTTCACACTGAGGACAACTGCGGGACTCATTTGCAACTATTACAGAAGCTTAAAACGCTCACTGATGTTTCAGAAGGATACACAATGTGTTAAGAACTGGGGGTGAAAACTTTTGAATTTGAAGATCAGGGTCAGATCAATTTAACTTGTTTTGTCTTCTGGGAAACATGTAAGTATCTTCTGTAGCTTCTGAAGAGCAGTGCTAAATAAAAAATAATATGATATTTAATCAGAATAAGAAAAATGTACATGAATCTTCATTCTGTTCAAAAGTTTACACCCCACTTAATGCATCGTGTTTCCTTTTGAAGCATCAGTGAGTGTTTGAACCTTCTGTAATAGTTGCATATGAGTCCCTCGGTTATCCTTATTGTGAAAAGATGGTTCTCAAAATCATACAGTCATTGTTGGCATTAAGAATCAAGAGTGTGTAAACTTTTCAATGGGGCCATTTTTTTTTTTTTTTATAAATGTAACTATTATTTTCTCTTGTGGACTATATGTAAACATCTTTTATGTGAGATATCTTATTCAGGTGAGTACTAAATAAAAAATAACACGCGTTTGTATGGTCCCTCTTATTTTGGTAAAAAAAATTAACACTTTCCAGATTCTGCAAGGTGTCTGTAAACTTTTGACTTCGACTTTATAACCGGTGACAGTAAAACTCAAACTATTAAACTTAAAAAATACATGAATTTTAAAGGGTTAGTTTACCTAAAAATAAAAATTCTGTCGTTAATTACTCACACTTATTTTTTCCAAACCCAAAAGACATTCATTCAGCATCGGACAACAAATTAAGATATTTTTTATAAAATCCAAGAGGTTTCTGACTCTGCATAGACAACAGCGCATATACTTGTGGATTGTACAATTTAGAGTAAATTTTCAACAAGTTTAAATTAACTATTCCTTTAAACTAAAATTAAAACTATTAAACATAAAAGGTATTTCAAAATGTTAATAAATGCTATATTAGTATATAAATAATATTAAAACAACACTCTATACAACAGTCTCTAAAGGATCAGTCTAGAAAATTTTGATGAAATGAAATCAGTTTAAAGCAGTTTCCCAGATTTCTTTTTTCCAGTCGCTTGGTAGTATGGATCATAACATAACAAGTATTAGGTCATGTTCTCCCAAACCAAACAAACAAAGTTTTCAAAAATATATATGACTGTGTCCCAAATTCCCAGTGCTCATATTTTGACTATTTTGTCAGCGGTTAGTACTTTCTTCAATGCCAGCTGTGTGCCTGGAGCATCTACAATAGCAGCCAGCCTTTGTTCCTTGTGCCAGGGTCAAAGGTCATACATTCGTCAGAAAAATTTCAATTGTGAAACGTCTCACAGTGAACCGTTCTACCACAACCAAGGAGCACTCAGGTTAAAACAATCCTATTTAAACATGAATCAATAAGTCACTGTCAAGTTACCTTGAGGATCTTACAGTATCCATTTTTTTTCTTGTAGATGTTTACAGTCACGGGCAGGAGATGTTGCCTTTGTGGATCACACAGTTCTGGACAGCATAGATGGTTAACACAATAATTTACTCTAACATAAACATTTATGCTTCTCTGGATATACTAGTAGTGATTAAATCCTATTTGAGATAAACAGCTTTTCCCGTACGTCCACATTTCTGTTTGGTCCCAGCTTATAGTTTCTTTCCTCAACAGAAAGTGAGAAAGATGAGTTCAGACTGTTGTGTGCTGATGGAAATCATGCTCCCCTCAGCAGTTTTAGAAAGTGTAATCTTGGACGAGGCCCTGGAGGAGGTGTGGTCACACGAATGAATATTCGCAAAATTGCTCGGAAGTTCTTAGTTGCTGCCCAGGTATGTTTTTTGTTGGAGCCCAAAACTGGCACATGAGAGCTGTAAAACTTTAATGCCAAACCAGTCTTTTTAATTTATTTATTTTCTGGGCAAAGAGCAAAAAGATGAAAAGTGTAAATCATAAATACTACCTAATGTATTATTCATTCATTAAACGTTAAACCTTACACAAGCCCAAAGTCTTATAGCACATGAAAATACTGTCTGTCTGGTTCAAGTAGACCTCGAGCTCCTGCAGATGTTCCTTAATAATGTTGTTGATTTTTGAAGATGTCCTTTGGTTGGAGGGGAAGGGAGCGCCAGCGCTTCCAGCTGTTTGAATCAGCATCCTACGGTGGGAGTGACCTTATGTTCAGAGATGTAACTGAGAAGTTATCAGTTCTGATGGAAGACATGGATATGAGCCAGGTTCTGGGACTGGACTATGTGGCCTTGCTCAAGGGCCTTGGACATGAAGGTAAAACTTAGCTTCACCTCTGTACATAATAATCTTGGGAATGATGAGCTTAGATTTTAATTTGTGTATGTGTGTGTGATTAGGCAGCTCACTGGAGGATAGTGTGGTGAGGTGGTGCTGTATAAGTCATGCAGAACAGAAGAAATGCGAGCAGTGGGCTCTTAGCATAAAATCAGATCCTTTGGTGTGTGTGAAAGCCTCATCTATGAGTGACTGCATTGAGAAGATCAAGGTCCAGTAAGACACATTTTCAGCACTTGTGATATATGCTTAAACAAACACCTGCAACATACATATTTTACTTTATTTTATTTTTTATTTTGTTTTGTTTTGTTTTATTTTATTTTCAAATGCATATGAAACTTGTTTCTGCCACTGAATAAAAAAGGTAATTGCGACTTTTTATCTCACAATTCTGACTTTTTTGCAGTTGCAAGTATATATCAAGTATATATAGAATCACAATTCTGAGAATTAAAAAGTCAGAATTCCGAGATAGAACTTTTTTCTCAGAACTGCAAGTTTATATCTCACAATTGTGACTTTTCTCAGAATTACAAGTTTATATCTCGCAATTCTGACTTTATAACACACAATTGTGAGTTATTAAATTTAAAACTGTGAGAAATAAACTTGCAATTCTGAGAACATTTCAGTCTTTTTCCCCCTTAAAATCGGACTTTACAGCTCAAATGAGAAAAAGTCAGAATTGCGAAATACAAACTCCCATTTGTGAGTTTGCGAGTTTATATCTCACAGTTCTGACTTTATAACTCACAATTAATTCTAAAAATGCACTTCTAAAAAATTAGTCAGAATTGTGAGTTTGTATCACAAAATGCTGATTTTGTATCTCGCAATTGCGAATTTATATCTCACAATTCTGAGGAAAAAAGTCAGATTTGTGAGATACAAACTCGCATTTGTGAGAAAATAAGTCAAAATTGCGAGTTTATATCAAGCAACTCTAAAAACAGTTAAAATTGTGAGTTTATATCTCGAAATTCTGACTTTGTATCTCTCAATTGCAAGTTTCTATCTCACAATTCTGAGAAAAAGTCAGAATTGCAAGATACAAACTTGTAAACTTAAATTGTGAGAAAATAAGTCTAAATTGCAAGTTTATATCTCACAATTCTGACTTTATTTGTGAGTTTATATCTTGCAAGTCTGACTTTATAACTGGCAACTGCAAGTTTATATCTCACAAAATTGTCAAAAAGTCAGAAGTGTAAGATTTTATTTTTTCATTCAGTGGCCGAAATTGGCTTCCATAAATTTTAGTATTATTTATATACTATTATAGTAGTTATTTATATTTTGAATTAGCTTTTATTTATTTATATATATATATATATATATATATATATAATATTTATGCAGCGTTAATTCTAATTGAAATAATTTTTAGTAATTTCATTGTTCTGTTGTCATTTTTATTATATTCTGTTTGCTTTCATGTTTTTTTTTTTATTTCAGTTTTATTTATAGTAATTTTAGTACTTTTTCATTATAAGTTTTTCATCTAATAATTATATTTTACTTCATTTCATCTTTTTCAGTTAATGAAAACAATTTTTAGTTTTAGTTAATACCAACACTGGTGATTGTTCTTTGTATCGGTGCCTTGAACAGAGTGAATTGTTCATTTTCACAGAGAGATGAGGTGGACGCTGTGTCTCTGGATGCCACTCACGCATTCATAGCTGGGAAATGTGGCCTTGTCCCTGTTGTAACTGAATATTATGGTATGTAAAACATCCATGTCATTCTCACTCATGTCTTCAAGTTGTTCTCACCTTGATTTGTTTTTTCTTTGCTGATCCTTTTGAAATTTAGGAGAGAAATGTGAGAATCCTGAAGGAGTTGGAGGCCATTTTGAAAGTGATGGTAATACAGAGCTAAAATGAACATGACATAAATGATGCATCTCTATTATTGCGTCTTTACAAAATATATTCATCTCTGCAGAATTTCCACCTGTATATGGTGTGGCAGTTGTACGTCGGACAAGTAGGAGTTTATATTTTGGAGGTCTGGGCAGCAGACGCTCATGCCACGGTCACATGTACAGCCCTGCTGGCTGGGTTTTACCTGTGAGACATACGCTCAGCACAGAGCACAACAGCAGCGCCACATGTCAGCCGAATAATGGTACTACATGTTCCTCTCTATTGGTAACTTTATCAAATAGTTTGAATATAATATTTTAGCTACCTTTAATGGGTTTCAATATTTTATTTATTATTTATTTTTATTTATTATTTATTTGTTTACTTGCATGTCATGTGACCGTTAACCAGCATTAAAGAACCATGAACATGCAAGTGTAGAGTGCTGAAATTTCCATGATACGAAAAATGTGTGAATCGTGCAATCATTCAAGTTTAATTTGAAGCAAATGTGATAGATATACATCACTTAATTTATTTATAGTACTACTACAAATAAAATGTATTATTATTATATTATTAAAACATTCTTTATTAAGGAATATTTACCAGAAAAAATATATATATTTACCGGAATTTATTTAGCAGGAAAATGTAAACACACAACATGGTATTTCTTAAAATAAATAAATAAAATGATATTTTTTTTTAATACAATCATTTAATTAGAGATGCTTTTGATTAATAAAATGTAATGAAATCATTAAAATGAAATCCAGAAAATTAATGGAAAACACAGAATTTGAGAAAAATACAACTGAATTTGAGGAAAAAAAACATATTTCATCAGGCCTTAAAAATGTAACTTGTTGAACTTTTAATAAAATGCTGTTGAACTGGGTAAGTTTCATGATTTCAATTAATTAGATATGCTTTTTGATTCTTTTTTTTTTTTTTTATTTAACCATTAAAACAGCGTCTAGAAAAATTAAAATCAAAAACAGATTTGATCCAGAAAAATAAAACGGAAAAAAATTAATTTTGATAAAAATAAAACAGATTTCATAGGACCCTACAAGTGTCCCGTTAAATTATTGAAATATTAACTTAAAATCTCACAGGGTGTTTTAAGAATAAAAGGTTTTGGAACAACTGATTTAAAGGAAAAAACCTCAGGCCATCCAAGATGTGGGAGTTTGTTTGTTCCTTCAAACACATTTGGAGAAAATTAGCATTACATGACTTGCTCACCAATATATCCCCTGCAGTGAATGGGTGCCGTCAGTATAAGCTGATAAAAGCAGCTAATGAAAAACAGCTGATGGACAGTTAAAATGCCTTAATGATGGATTTGTTTCTTACAAACACACATCTTTTCATTTCACAAAACATTAATTGATAGACTAGAATAGTGTTTTGATTGTTGATTATTATTTAGTCAGCTGTTTGGACCCTCATTCTCCAATGGATCCTCCCATTCACTGCAGAGGATCCATTGGAGAGCAAGTGCCAAGAGCAATTTCTCCAAATCTGTTCTGATGAAGAAAAAAAGCATCTTGGATGGCTTTAGAGCGAGCAAATTTTCATTTTGGGTTGGCCTGTTTCTTTAATGTAACTCACTGTGTTTTCAGTGTACGCTGAGGTGTTTTGGAAAGGTTGTTTGCCAGGAGGTCAAGGCAATCTCTGTAAGGTGTGTTTGGGTGGGACTGAGGAAGCTGCCACCAAACGGTGTGCTGACAACCATAATGAACGTTACTATGGGAATATGGGTGCATTAAGGTGAGGAATTGATATTCCGCACAGTTTAAATAAAATGGTATACGGAAAAATATCTTGTTAATGTACCATGCAGCTTTGCAGGCTTTGAAATGTCTTTTACCTCAGGTGCTTGGTTGGAGACCCCAGTGGGAAGAGCTTCGGAGACATAGCCTTTATGGAACACCACAATCTGGAGAGCAACATTGAACGTAAGATGTAAACTCTTGGAAATGTCATCAAAATTAATCACATTTTTAATATGTGTGATGTGTTTGATGGACAGGTTTAAACTCCAGTGGCTGGGCTGAGGGTTGGCTCACTTGGGATTTTGAGTTGCTTTGTGGAGATGGCAGCCGGGCTCCTCTGACGGAGTGGAAGACCTGTAACTTAGGGGAAATCCCTCCAAATATTGTTATGACACGTCCAGTTCTTACAGCTCGCATTTATGACCTCTTAATGAAGTCACAGGTCTGTGCTGAAATGATAATTATTTGATTGATTTGAAAATCTTTTAGAATCTGAATACTGATGTGTTTTGTGTTATAGGAAACCATAATAGCTGGTCCAGATTCTGGGTTTCATCTGTTTAAGTCTCAAGAGTATGGAGAGAGCGACCTGCTTTTTAAAGATGCTACAACGTGCCTTGTTCACACCAGTCACGTAGACTACCGCACCATACTGGGAGAAGAGTTTTATTCACAGGCTGAGAGCATCTTTAACTGTACACAATCAAGTGAGAATAAAAGGGAAAACATTATTATATGTGACCCTGGACCACAAAACCAGTCATAAGTGTCATTTTTTGTTAGGATAGGACAATATTTGAATACATATTCAACAAACTATTTGAATATCTGGAATCTGAGGGTGCAAAAAAATCAAAATATTGAGAAAATCGCCTTTAAAGTTGTTCAAATGAAGTTCTTAGCAATTCATATTACTAATCAAAAATTAAGTTTTGATATATTTACAGTAGGAAATATCTTTATTGAACATGATCTTTACTTAAAATCCTAATGATTTTTTGCCAAAAATCAAAAATTTTGACCATACTGTGTATTTTTGGCTTTTGCTACATATACCCGTGCTGCCAATGACTGATTTTGTGGTCCAGGGTCACATATGCATACCAATTATTTGTTTGCATTTAAATGCAATTACTGAATTTTTAAAAGAGGTTGGTTAAACAAAGCATATAGATAAGTAAAGCGTCTCTTATTTCAATGGTTATTCATATTTTAATTGACGTTATATACCTTATTTTTTCCTGTAAGAGCGGGCGTGGCCATTTGTAAATATTATGGGTCTGGTTTCTGGTCTAATTTGCATCCAGCTGTTTTTAGCTGTACAAAACAGCTCGTTTTGCTGCTTGATATTGCACATTGGTGTGTTTTACCATATTATTTTAATGTGTTATCTTAATTACAAACACACTGGTTTGTAGTGCAAACAGTTTTACCATGTACTGCATGTTGTTATTCTTCTAATGAACTTCTAATTGCTCATTAATAGAATAATATGGGCCATAGGCTTACTTCTGCATTGAACAGTAAGGATTGTTTTTAATTATGAATCAATTGATTTATTTTTGTTTTGCTTTTTTTTTTGACAGGTATCTTACAGTTCTGCAATCAAGACGTGTGCAGCATATTCTAAACCCCTGAAAACATTTTTAACAATGTTAAAAAGGAAGCATGGGTCATAATGTATATGGTTTATTTTGTATCATTACTGATATACAATAAAATAATCTCTTAAAATATATTGTATATCTGTGAGTAATGTAGAGTTTATTAGTTAGATCAAAGAACACCGATGAAAATGTTTAAACGAGCCAAAAAGCGAGGACGTTCTTTAAACTACATTTACCATAATGCACCTGTGCGACAATACGGAAGTTCTTGTTGTGATGACCGCTAAAGCTACTGTAGTAATGTTTACGAAATAGAAGACTTTTGGTGTCGAGGATTGAAAAATACAGGTACGTTATTAAATAAAATTGGTTGTACATCTGAAATATATATTAAAAGTATATATTCACGCGAAGCATAATGTCCATGACGTGTTTATTAGTGTCCTAGCTTACTTGACATTTGAATTAAGTTATACAATTAGTTGTCACATTAAGCCTACAAACGCCACAAATCTGAATTAACGTCAACTGACATGGCTATTTTATTGACTATTTTAACGTAATAATTAACTTTATGCTCAAATACCATTAAATATGTTGTGCAAAAAGGTATCTAGAGTAATGTTATGATGTTACAAATACACCTTAAAGACATTTATTTGATGTCATAGTCGGATATTACTATTCTTTGTGCTCAAACAACTGAAGCATGTATGTGTGTGTGTATATATATATATATATATATATATATATATAAAATGTATGTATGTATACGTACACACACTTAATATATATACACACTACATTACATGTAGTTGATTTTTAAAATAAACCACTTAGGAAAATGTCAGTACATTTTAAAATATTTCTATACATTTATTATTTTTATTAATGTTTTTATCATTATTATTAGAGACATTGTTAGAGAAGTGTATATTTTATTCACTAGCAAATTAACTGAACAGCTTAATTTCTTAAACAACTTTATTAGTTTTTAGTTGACCATATTTCAGACCATATGATGTACATGTCATTAAATAGTTGACCAACTGTTGTTGTTTTGTTTGTTTTGTTTGTTAGATGCTGTTTTCGTGGACATCCCTGCCTCCTCGTGTGGCAGTGGGAAGATGTGCCTCTACAATACAAGCTAGTGTACAACGATTTGTTCCTGCAAGTGGCTGCATTGACTCCAGTGCTTTGGAACAACTCCAGGCCTTTGTGTCCCAGGCTTCTCGTCTGTTTGTAATAAGCGGCGCTGGACTCTCCACTGAATCTGGAATCCCAGACTATAGATCAGAAGGTGTGGGACTGTATGCACGGACTGACAGGCGGCCTATGCAACATTCAGAGTTTGTGCGCAGTGCGAAATCGAGGCAGCGATACTGGGCACGAAACTATGTGGGGTGGCCCCAGTTCTCATCACACCAGCCAAATCCAGCACATTTCGCATTACAGGACTGGGAGGAAAAAGGAAAACTACACTGGCTTGTCACTCAGAATGTAGATGCATTACACTCAAAGGCAGGACAACAGAGACTGACTGAGCTTCATGGATCTACACATAGGTAAGGCAGGATTATATGGTTGAAGAATTTGTAAAATCTAAAAGAAAAAAATATAAATTCTGTGTGAATTTGTGTTTTGCTTGATCTTAGGGTTGTTTGTTTAGATTGCGGGCAGCTGACTCCACGTGCCGAGCTTCAGAAGCGTTTCGCGGCTCTTAACCCTGGCTGGGCAGCAATTGCCGGTGCTGTGGCTCCAGATGGAGATGTGTTTCTGAAAGACGAGCAGGTGCTAAACTTCATAGTACCTGCATGTGATGCCTGTGGTGGTGTGCTTAAACCTGAGGTGACATTCTTTGGTGATGTGGTGAACCGGACTACAGTTAACTTTGTGCATAACAAGCTGGCTGAGTCTGACGCTGTGCTTGTGGCTGGATCTTCTCTTCAGGTGAGTAATGTTTCATCAATATCACTTTAAAAAATATTTATTATTCACCCAGACCAGGGTTACTTATTCCTACTCAATGGCTGCCATCTACTGGTGAAATTATGTATCATACATATAGGAATTTACAGTTTTTTAAGTAAAAAACATAGTATAACAGATCGCTGCTTCAATGTATAGAATTTTACATATTCACATGGTCTTGGTTAGTTTACTAGAGTTTAAATGGTAATTAAAAATACAGAATTGGCACTAATGAGTTAAGATGAAAAACTTGTATACTAAATACTTTAAAACTGTAATGTTATTTTAGAGTTTTTAGGTGAAAGATTTGAATCAAAATCCCCATGGTTATAATACTTAACTAAAACTAGAACCATAAAGGAACGTTGATACTTGAAATAAAATAAATGTTAAAATAAACTGAAATCAAAAAAAAAACTTTTATCAACTAATAACATTTTTATGGACGCTTGTTTCCATTATTATATAAATGCAATTCTTAAATTATACACTAGTTTTTAAACAGTAAGATTTTTAATGTTTTTTAAAGAAGTCTCTTCTGCTCACCCAGCCTGCATTTATTTGTTTAAAAATACAGCAAAAGCAGTAATATTGTGAAATATTTTTACTATTTAAAATAACTGCTGTCTATTTGAATATATATGAATATAAATGTAATTTATTCCTGTGATCAAAGCTAAATTTTCAGCATCATGGATAGAAAGATCCAAAGACCAGCATTTATCTGAAATAAAAAGCTTTTGTAACAGTATACACAATACAATTCAAAAGCTTGAAGTCAGTATAATTATTTTTTATTTATTTTTTGGAAAATAAATTGTAGAAATTAATACTTTTATTTAGCAAGGATGCTTTATATTGATCAAAAGTGATGATAAAGACATTTTATAATGTTACAAAAGATTTCTGTTTCAGATAAATGCTGTTCTTCTTAACTTTCTATTTATCAAAGAAACCTGAAAAAATTCTACTCAGCAGTTTTCAACTTAATAAATGTTTTTTGAGCAGTAAATCAGAATATTATAATGATTTCTGAAGGATCATGTGACTGGAGTAATGATGCTAAAAATTCAGCTTTGAAATTACAGGAATATATTACATTTTAAAATATATTCAAACAGAAAGTATATAATATATTCAAGAGCCTTCTTTAAAAAACATTAAAAATCAAAAACTTTTGACTGGTAGTGTATGTCACAATTTTGCCATCTTGTAACATTTTTTCTAAACTAAAATGAAATAAAATCATTATAAAATATAATTTAAATGGAAATGGAAAAAAAAAAAATAAATAAAAGCTAATTAAAAATATTGTACTTATAATATTACCATGCATTATAATACTACAATAGTATTTACTATAGCAATAGTATTTCAGTAATATTTCAAACATTGATCCCCACAAATAGTTTCTATCCTATTCCAGTGCACCTTCTTGTAATCTTCAAGTAAACCTAAAGATCTTGAGTAGTTGGTTCAGGTGTGTTTGACTAGAGTTTGAACTAGTTAATGAGTATCCCTGGCCTAGATAATGCAAAGAATTTTTCCTCCTTGACATTTGGAAAGAGGTGAAGGCATTCATTTTTCTTTTCAGGTTTTTTCGGGGTACCGCTTTCTCCTCGCTGCTAGTGAAAGAAAGCTTCCAATAGCCATCGTGAATATAGGACCCACAAGAGCTGATCATCTTACTGACCTCAGGGTGAGCGCGCGCTGTGGAGAAGTGCTGCCGGCCATTCAGCTCTGAGAAGTGAGAAACTCTGGGACTCCTTTCCTTGAAGCTGAACCTCAGCACTCGACTCGTCACAAGATTACTGGAACGTAGATTTGGTTTAGTTCTAGGCTGCTTGCATATACAACAGATCTCTACCTCAAGTTACAGAATTACTTTAACATATACACACATTTGTTAGCTAGAGTTTGAAGTGCAATACAGAATACATCAGTGGCACTAACAAGTCAAGTTTAAATACTTCAAAATTCTGCAGTAGATTCATAGGGACAACTGCATTTCCCATCTAGAATTTACTCTCTGATGTGTTACAGAACTTCTCAAGAATCAATGCAGGAAACGGGTCATGGTAATGATGAAATTCTAAACAAGCTGTATGAATTATGAATTTCTTATTTACTAATAAACATTTGGTTAAGGATCAATGACTATTTAAATATGTATTGAAGTGCATTGAACAAACAAATAAAAATATATACATGTTAATAATTTGTTCTGCTTGAAAATATAAGTCAATTTAATTGTATATCACTGTTCCCAAAGACATTGTTTCAAAGCAGTTTTAGAGAAAATCAAAGCCTTGGAAGTCAAAATGATTGAGATTCACTACCTTAAGATATTATTTGCACACATTATTATACCCTGCTTTAGTAATAAAATCTATTAAAAACATACGTACACTACCAGTCAAACGTTTTTGAACACTAAGATTTTAATGTTTTTTTAAAGAAGTTTCTTCTGCTCACCAAGCCTGCATTTATTTGATCCAAATTACAGCAAAGACAATACAAGTTTTAAATATTTTTTGTTTAAAGTAACTGTTTTCTATTTGAATACGTATAAAAATTGTATTTATTCCTGTGAATTAAAAGCTGAAATTTTCGCACCATTACTCCAGTCACATGAACCTTCAGAAATCATTCTAATATTATGATTTGCTGCTCAAAAAAACTTTTTTTTTTATTATTATGTTGAAAACAGCGGAGAAACAGCAAATCAGCATATTAAAATGATTTCTGAAGGATCATGTGACACTGAAGACTGGAGTAATGATGCTGAAAGTCTAGATTTGATCACAGGAATAAATTACATTTTAAAATATATTCAAATAAAAAGCAGTTATTTTAAATAGTAAAAATGTTTCACAGTATTTTGGATCAAATAAATGCATGCTTGGTGAGCAGAAGGACTTCTTTAAAAAACATTTAAAATCTTGTGGTATAAAAACTTTTGACGTAGTGTAAATGATACTGAAAATAGGTGATGCATGAAAAAAAATTAACAAATAACTGAAACAATGACTGTAATGCATTTCTGAGAAAACCCATTTAATAATAAAAAAGAAACATAAATCAGGTTTATTCAAAGGGTCACAGAGGGCAAAGTGACTGTATCCCTAGAAAAGCAGAGATCAGTCAGAACTGGCTGTTTGTTAAATCTCTCTCTCAGATGCTCAGTCCACCGTTGCACATGACTTTGCACTTCTGTCCACAGCTCTTCAGGAACACTGAATGAGTAAAGACAACAGTGATGATTTATGTCACGTATCTGCCATTTGACCCAAACCGTGCACACCACCAGAGGTGTCATACACAGACAGTTCCCAAATCCTTTAGTTTGGTCAAACCAGTATGAGGCTGGATAACCTAACAGGATTCCAAAAAGAGTGCACAAGTTCCAGTCATGGTACAGCTCCTCTCCCAACACCATCACTGAGGAGCCTTTGTCCAGCTCACTCATGAAGAATCCTGAAAGAGTTTTAATCATACCCTCAGTTCTCTTCTCAAAGTTAACCAAGACAGGTTGTTTTCTTGAGGGACATACGTCTATCAGAAGGAGACTTTTGCTTTGGAGAAGATCATCCAAGTGGGACTCAATAGTGGCAGGGTTAAAAATAAATGTGTTGCCATCAATGGAAAGTATCCGTAGTGAACTGCTTACAACTCCATACTCCTGTAGAGAATTGAGGTACAGCTGAAGCTGCTCTGGAGATGCTATATTACTGTCGTAAAGCAGCGCAGGTTTGACGCCCAGATCCACAGCCATTATTTGAACGGCCACATCAAGACATGTGGACGGGGATAAACGCTTCTTACGAGGACACAATAACTTCTGTGCGGCAGAGACGAGCATTTCTGATGAAGCAAACATTGCACTCCTTTCCAAGTACAAGTATAAAATATTTGTTGACGGCAGAACACTTAATTAATGAAGGTTCACATTCCAGCATTGGTCAGGTACATTGTAGAGGTGCTGTTAAAACAAAAATGTAGTTTAACAAATCGTTCATTACACAAAAAGATTCTCGTCACATACTGACGCTGTGGGCCACTGAAAGAATCGCGATTCAAAAGATTCGAGTCATTAGGTGAATCAAATTTTTTCCAAACTTCCTGTTAAAAGCTGTGACAAGTTAAAAGTTCTACAGTGTACAATAATGAAACAAACTGAGTTTGAACATAGATTTTTTGCTTCAGTGTATAATGTTATGAACGTTTTTAAAGATTATCAAATGACACGGCTCGATCAGTTTCCCTTAAAACGTTAGTTAGAAACGCCACCGAAATGTAAGGACTTTTAATTTGAAATCGTTCACTAAGACACGGAAGTATATACTATTTGACAACTTGTACAGTTGTTAAATACCAAATGGCAAGCCCAATAGGAGAGTACAGTAGTACAGACGCATAGTACTATATCTGTATAATGAAACGAAGGTAGCGTTTATTTTCCACCGGCGAATTTCGGTGTTAGTGAGTTTAAATAATCAGCTTATTTAAAAAAATAAAGTTCACAATGGGCTCTGAAGATGTGCTCAAGAGTGCTTCAACACTGGCTTCTTATAATGTTCTGCTTCAGGTACTGTAACACACACACTACTGTTGTACACAACATATGTAGAGACATATAATAAAACAATATGTTGGTATGTTTTATGCTGCAGGTGATGTTTCGAGTGTTGACTTTTCTCCTGAATGCATTTACTTTGCGGTTTGTGTCCAAGGAGTTAATAGGTGTCGTAAATGTCAGGTGGGTTTAAAGTTACATTGTGAACTTGAATATTCTTTTCAATGAGCCACTAACTGCAACGTCTGCTTTTGTTACAGGTTGATGCTGCTATATTCTACATTGGTGTTTCTGTCTAGGGAGGCGTTCCGGAGGGCGTGTCTAAGCGGTGAAGGGGCGGGGCGTAACTGGAGACAGGTGATCAACCTGTTATGGCTCACGTAAGTAGAAATACCTGTAGGTTTATGAACCAAAATGTGCTTATCTCTGAAAACAACACACCAAAAAAAAAGGAAATTTCAAAGAATCATTCACCTAAATTGAAAATGTTTTTTATTCCCTTATTTTTCTTATTCTCAAACTCTTAGATTTCCTGTGGGTTGTGTGTGGGGTGTGCTGTTAGTGTGTGTGTGGTGGTGGCTACTCCAGGCACCTGATCCAGAGTCCATCCCGCATTATGTTCCCGCTGTTGGATTGTTCTGCCTGTCTGCGCTTACAGAGCTCCTGGCTGAACCTTTGTGGGTTCTTGCACATGCGCACATGTTTGTTCGTTTGAAGGTGCCACAATCATGCATTATATTGCACGTAAAATAATCATTATAGATTGAATAGGATGAATGTATCTGATTAAACGACACATCTTCACAGGTGATTGCCGAAAGCTTAGCCATGATTGCTAAATGTCTTGTTACTGTAGTGATGGTGGTCTCAGCGCCTCAGTGGGGACTCTATATCTTCTCTGCAGCCCAGGTATGTATGTTTGTATGTTTACACACTGAATGTATACAGCATATATAGTTTGTGGTTGCCTTCTGGTTTCTAATCTTGATTCTGTGGTTTTTTATTTCAAAGTGTGTCTATGCAGGGTTTTTGCTGCTTTGTTATGTGTTGTACTTCGTCCGTTTCCTTGGCTCAGAGGAAGCAGAGAAGAAATTGTTCCCCGTTAGTCGCATAACAGAACTTCTGCCATCTAGAGTGGATCATGAGGTGACTTGTTTTATAATACTACACCACATTATTCTGTTGTAGACCTTTTTTGTTACAGTGAAACAACTACAGTGTTTTTTGCTTTTTGTTTTTAGCCACTACTAAACTGGAAGTTGACCACACTAACCTGGAGCTTTTTCAAACAGTCGTTTCTCAAACAGATACTTACAGAAGGTAAAAATCATGCTCAAATACATTACCAGTCAAAAGTTTTTGAACAGTAAGATGTTTCATGTTTTTTCAAGAAGTCGCTTCTGCTCACCAAGCCTGCATTTATTTCAAAGTACAGCAAAAGCAGTAATATTGTTAAATAGTTTTACTATTTAAAATAACTTTTCTTTTTGAATATATGTAAAACTGTAATTTATTCCTGTGATTTCAAAGCTAAATTTTCAGCATCATTACTCCAGTCTTCAGTGTCACATGATTCTTCAGAAATCATTCTAATATGCTGATTTGCTGTTCAAGAAACATTTTTTATTATTATTATCAATATTTATAACAGTTGAGTACATTTTTTTTCTTCTGTGATTAATATAAAGATCCAAAAATCAGTATTTATCTGAAATAAGAAGCCTTTATAACATTTTACACCATACAATTTAAAAGCTTGGAGTCAGTATATTATTTTTTTAATTACATTTTATATATAACATATATTTTTATATATATACTTGAGAAATAAATTATACAAATTAATACTTTTATTTAGCAAGGACGCTTTAAATTGATCAAAAGTGATGATAAAGACATTTATAGTGTTAAAAAGATTTGTATTTTAGATAAATGCTGTTCTTCTGAACGTCCTGTTCATCAAACCTGACAAACCTGACAAAATTCTGCTCAGCTTTTTTCAACAGAATAATAATAATAAATGTTTTTCAGTAGCAAATCAAAATATTAGAATGTTTTCTAAAGGATCATGTGGAGTAATGATGCTAAAATTCAGCTTTTAAATCACAGGAATAAATTACATTTTAAAATGCATTCAAATAGAAAACTGTTATTTTAAATAGTAAAAATATTTTTAAATTTTACTGTACTTTGAATTAAATAAATGCAGGCTTGGTGAGCAGAAGAGACTTCTTTAAAAACATTAAAAATCTTGACTGGTAGTATATGCAGTAACTTTTATCTGAATTATGGAACCTTTCCAATAAATGTTTAATTTTGATCTTATAGGCGAGCGTTATGTGATGACGTTTTTGAATGTGCTTAACTTTGGAGACCAAGGTGAGTTTGTAGATTCACACACTTCATTATACACAAATAGTGTAGTCATATTATACTTCTTATTGTCTTTCTATTTTTCTATTTACAGGGGTTTATGATATAATAAACAATCTTGGCTCAATGGTGGCTAGATTTCTTTTTTTACCCATTGAGGAAAGTTTCTATGTGTTCTTTGCTAAAGTCCTGGAGCGTGGACGAGATGTACGACACCAAAAGCAAGTCAGTGTCTGTTTATGTGCCTAACTTTATCTAGTCCAGCCTGCCAGATGTGAATTAGATAATTGTAAAATGCTGATTGGTCCACAGGAGGAAGTTTCCATGGCAGCTGAGGTGCTGGAATGTCTTTTGAAGTTGGTGCTTTTGATTGGTCTGATCATCACAGTTTTTGGTTATGCATATTCTCATCTGGCACTTGACATCTACGGTGGGGAGCTTCTGAGCAGCGGAGCTGGTAAAACACAAATATGCTCACACTGGACACATTTTTATTTGTGTGTGTGCTGGTAAAGATTTAAATGGTTTGTTTGTGTGTTTTGCAGGGCCGGCTCTCCTACGGTGTTATAGTTGTTATGTTCTGCTGTTAGCCATTAATGGAGTAACAGAGTGTTTTGTTTTTGCTGCTATGAGCAAAGAGGAGGTTGACAGGTGAACAACACATAATTACTCTATTGTGTGTGTGTATATATATATGTGTGTGTGTATATATATATATAATATAATTTTTTGTTTTTAAAATGTCTTTTATTTGCTCAAAAAGTAATAACAGTAGTAATGTGAAATATTATTACAATTTAAAATAGCTGTTTTCTATGCTATTTTAATTTTTTCCTGTGATGCAAAGCTGAATTTTCAGCAGCCATTACTCCAGCCTTCAGTGTCACATGATCCTTCAGAAATCATTTTAATATGCTGATTTGGTGTTAAAGAAACCAAGGAACAATTTACAAAGTATTTTCAAGACAAATAAATATTTAAGCCTTTTAAATTTTTCCAAAAAGTAGTTTAAACATGCTTTTCTCTCTTTCTTTTTAGATATAATCTGGTGATGCTGGGCCTGTCAGCCTCATTTCTTCTCCTTTCTTATTGGCTGACCTGGATGTTAGGGGGTGTTGGCTTTATTTTGGCTAACTGCTGTAACATGGCTTTACGAATCGCTCACAGTATTGTTTACATACATCGCTATTTCCTGCAAAGTGAATACACACCCCTGTGGGGGCTCCGGCCACATTTTGCTGTCATTATTGCACTTGGCGTGAGCTCTGTCCTCACAGCCTGCTCAGAGGTATCATGCCAGTGCCTTATGTTTACATATATAACAATATGTTGTGATGAGCAAATTTAAATCTGATTTGTAACCGTTTTGTCTTTCAGAGCATTTTCTGCTGTGATGGTGGCTGGTTGCTAAGGCTGGTTCACATTGCAGTGGGGGCAGTTTGTCTCCTGGGTGTGGTCGTCACAGTTTTTCTGACAGAAACGAGACTTGTGCAGTTCGTCAGGACTCAGTTGTTACCCAAATACAGCAAGAAACGCACATGAGCTTTTACTCTGGGCAATTCCTAAACATCCCTGAGGTGCAGTTGACACTATACCATTATGGAAGTCCATTTCCACTGCTGAATTAAAAAAAATGTAAAAAACACCATATTGCACAATTCTGACTTTTTTTCTTGCAATTGGGTGTTTATATCTTGCAATTTTTGCATAAATGTTAAGTTTGTATCACACAATTCTGAGGGGAAAAAAAACAGAATTTCAAGATGTAAACTCATGAAGTTTTAAGGTCAGAATATTGAGATATTTATAAAGTTAGAATATCGGAATTAATGCAATTGTGAGAAATAAAGTCAGAATTGTAAATGTGAGTTTGTATCCCATAATTGTTTTTCTCGCAAATGCAATTTGACTCTGAATTCTGCCTTTTTTCTTGCAAATGCGAGGTTGTAAAATGCAATGTGGAGGGGAAAACAACAGAATTGTAAGATGTAAACTCAAAATTTTGGATTTATAAAGTCAGAATATCCAGATAAACTCACAATTGTAAGAAAAAAGTCAGAATTGCGAGTTTGTATTTCACAATTTCTACTTTTTTTTTCTCAGTGTTGTGAGATATAAACTCGCAATTTGGGTTATAAAGTTCAGTTCTGAGTGGGAAAAAAATAGTGTTCTCAGAATTGCAAGTTTGTATCTCACAATTCTGACAGAATTTCTCAGAATTGTGACTTTATTCTTGCAATTCCGAGTTTATATCACACACTTCTGACTTTATAACTTGCAACTGCAAGTTTGTATCATGCAATTCTGTGAAAAAAAAAAAAAAAAAGTCAGAAATCCAAAATGTTAACTCTCAGTTATGAGAAGAAAAAAAATCTGAACTGTGAGATAAAAGGTTGCAATTACCTTTTTTAATTTTTTTATTCAGTGGTGAAAACAGGCTACCATTGTCATGGTCCAGATTTGAATACTGTGTGTAATTTTTCACAAACATATTTTCTTTTCTTAAAAATTGCTCCACTTTTACTCCAGAAGATGTTGTACCTCTGTGTTCAGTTTTTGCTTATGACATCAAAAGTAGCTCACCAAGATGCTGATGGTTTGAAGGACATACCGTATAGAATATTTTGTTGACTGATTACAAAACAAACAGAGAATAACACAATGTAATGCAAAGATATTGAAAACTGCTTCTGTGTGCCTGTCATTCTTTCATTACTATGAAATGTTATAAGTGTATTAAGATGTTCATCTAATGCTTGTTTTTAATTAGACATATCAAAGCTGCACATTGACCAAATGTTTTGTAACATTGTGCATAATGTTACTACTAAATATACTGTAGCTGTATAAATCAGTGGTGAACTTTGTATGAATGAATGTTTACATGAATTATGTACAAAATGGTTATGTATAATAAATTTAAATGGTACTGAGTACCATTGACCATTGTCTTACACTGAAAACATGTAAGATGAGACTGGAAAATATTATCTTCTATTATAATATCTGGGAACAAATAAAACAGTTTTTTTCCCCTTATTGTACTGTTTTCCAAATTTAATTTACACACCAGCAAGAGATTTTCTTAAAGAACTGAACTACTTTTATTCAGTAAGGATTAAGCAAAAGAGACAATACATTAGAAAAGATTATATTTTAAATAAATGCAGTACTTTTGAACTTCCTATTCATCAAAGAATCCTAAAAAAAATAAGTATCACAAGAAAATTATTTAAAGGGGTTAATCGGATGGCCATTTTCCACAAGTTGATATGATTCTTTAGGGTCTTAAATGAAAAGTCTATAATACACTTTGGTTAAAAATTCTCAATGGTAGTGTAAAACAACACCCTTTTTACCATGCCAAAATCAGCTCTGCAAAAATCATCCTGTTCTGGTCAAGGTTGCTTTAAATGTTAATGAGCTCTGCTCTCCCCGCCCCTCTCTTCTCTCTGTGGAGTGACGAGCCTGTTTAGCTGCATTTAACAGCTAAACTTGCTAAAAAGCCTGTTATAGGAAAGGCGATCGCAAAGATTCATAAAAAACCCTTATACTCACTTCTGCCGTAAGTGAAGCTGGATCACGAATTATTCGTGCAAACATAGACGATATATGTAGATCGGGAGGCGCATTCCCTTCACAACAAACGTAATCCACTGCATCTTCAGCAGCTCAGATGTCGGGAATAAATGACCACCACTATGTTCATTATTACATCCAGCAACACAACACCTCAGTCGCTCTATCTGAGATATTTTTTGTCTAACTTACATCCCTGCTCCGGCATCGAAACAATGGAGGTCGGACTGTTGTAAGGCGGGTCTGAGGTAAGAAGCTCATGTCAATCTAATGTGGGAGCGGCTGAGCATCTGAGAATGGCTTGATTTGAAAAAGGGAATATTATTTTTGCAGATTAATTAAAAACCACTGCATGGGTTTTTATCATGTGTACATACACTGCCAACACACATTAATGTTCAAACAACATGTAAAAGTTAACTTTGCATCCGATGACGCCTTTAACATGAAAATTTAAAAAGTTTAAAGAATAGCAGGAAGAAGTTTCAAAAGTTTAAATAGTTTAATACGGAAGTTTAAGAAATTTTAAGTTTGGATGGTTTTCAGTCTGAAATATTTAGAAGTTTTAAAGTTTGAATGTAGTCTGTCAGATAGATAGATAGATAGATAGATAGATAGACAGATAGATAGTATTGGTCAGATTATCAATCGACAGAAAGATAGATAGATAGATAGATAGATGATTCTAACATTATTACCAAGTTACTAGCATGTTGTTAGTCTGTTTCTAGCATGATTTAGTCTGTTTCTAGCATGATTAGCAAGTTGTTAGCATATTTTTAGCATGTTTCTAACATGATTAGCATGTTGCTAGCATGTTTCTAGCATGAGATTAACAGGTTGCTAACATGTTTAAAGAAGTCGCTAACATGTTGATAGCATGTTTTTAACATGATTAGCAAGTTTGCTAGCATGCTTCTAAAGATGATTAGCATGTTGCTAGCATGTTTCAAAGATGATTAGCAAAGTTGCTAGCATGTTTCTAAAGATGATTAGCAAGTTGTTAGATGTTGTTAGCATGTTTCTAACATGATTAGCAGATGTGCAGATGTTTCTTAGCATGATTAGCATGTTGCTAAGATGTTGATTAAGATGATTAACAATGTTGTTAGATGTTTCTAACATGATTAAGATGTTTCTAAAGATGTTTCATGATTAACAGTTTGCTGTCGAAGATGTTTCTAAAGATGATTAGCAAGTTGATATGTTTCATGTTGCTAACATGTTTCTAACATGATTAGCATGTTGCTATCATGTTTTTAAAGATTAGCAAAGTTGCTAAGATGTTTCTAGTATGATTAAGATGTCGTTAAGATGTTTCTAACATGATTAGCAAAGTTGCTAAGATGTTTCTAAGATGATTAAGATGTCGCTAAGATGTTTCTAAAGATGATTAAGATGTCGCTAGCAAGATGTTTCTAAGATGATTAGCATGTCGTCAGTATGTTTCTTGCATGATTAGCATGTTGTTAGATGTTTCTAAGATGATTAGATGTCGCTAGCATGTTTCTAAAGATGATTAACAAAGTTGCTAATGTTTCTAAAGATGATTAAGATGTTGCTAGATGTTTTTAAAGATGATTAAAGAAAGTTGCTAAAGATGTTTCTAACATGATTAAGATGTCGCTAAGATGTTTCTAACATGATTCGCATGTCGTTAGCATGTTTCTAAGATGATTAGCATGTCACTAGCATGTTTCTAAAGATGATTAGCATGTCTAGCATGTTTCTAGCATGATTGATAGAAGATGTCACTAAGATGTTTCTAAGATAGATGATAGATAGATGATTGCTAGATATGTTTCTAATATTAGATAGATAGATAGATAGATAGATAGATAGATAGATAGATAGAGATAGATAGATAGATAGATAGATAGATAGATAGATAGATAGATAGATAGATAGATAGATAGATAGATGATAGATAGATAGATAGATAGATGATAGATAGATGATAGATAGATAGAGATAGATAGATAGATAGATAGATAGATAGATAGATGATAGATAGATAGATAGATAGATAGATAGAGAGATAGATAGATAGATAGATAGATAGATAGATAGATAGATAGATAGATAGATAGATAGATAGATAGATAGATAGATAGATAGATAGATAGATAGATAGATAGATAGATAGATAGATAGATAGATAGATAGATAGATAGATAGATAGATAGATAGATAGATAGATAGATAGATAGATAGATAGATAGATGATAGATAGATAGATAGATAGATGATAGATAGATAGATAGATAGATAGATAGATAGATAGATAGATAGATAGATAGATAGATAGATAGATAGATAGATAGATAGATAGATAGATAGATAGATAGATAGATAGATAGATAGATAGATAGATAGATAGATGATAGATAGATAGATAGATAGATAGATAGATAGATAGATAGATATAGATAGATAGATAGATAGATAGATAGATATAGATAGATAGATAGATAGATAGATAGATAGATAGATAGATAGATAGATAGATAGATAGATAGATAGATAGATAGATAGATAGATAGATAGAGAGATAGATAGATAGATAGATAGATAGATAGATAGATAGATAGATAGATAGATAGATAGATAGATAGATAGATAGATAGATAGATAGATAGATAGATAGATAGATAGATAGATAGATAGATTTGATACATAGATAGATAGATAGATTAGACGATAGATAGATAGATAGATAGATAGATAGATAGATAGATAGATAGATAGATAGATAGATAGAGTTTGAATGAGTTTGAATGGATTAGAAATACAGTACATAGAAGGAAGTTTGATTGAGTCTCAAAGGATTCTGGGAGTTTTGACAGTTGGAATTTGAAAAGTGCTGGCTCATTTGAACATTCCGTCAATGTAAGTCTATGGGATTTTTCCCAGTTTTAAACGTCATTTTTAGGAAAACTGTAAGTCCGAAGTTAGAAAAGATATAGCAACATGTCAACCAGTCTGAAGATCTGATCAGTTTGTAGAAAAGATATAGCTAATTAAAGACTGAAGATGTCTGAAGATCTGGGCTGAGTTTGGAGTTTGTAGAGTTAAAGCTCTAGGAGGAGTAGCAGTCAGAAAATTTAGTCTCAGAAGAATAATAATAACGTCACTGAATCCAAGTGTCCTTGTTTTTTGACTTTGAACCAAGAGGGAAAAAAACGAAGAGCTCTGTGTGCCTGGGTTTTGTAAAGTTTCCACTCCATTTATAGCAGGAAGTCAGAACACAAACACGGGGGAAGACACTCTTCAAACGCTTCCTCTAATCACTTTTATTATGTGATGTTTATTGAAGTTTAACACGTGACTTATGTGTTTATATTGACTAATTTGTGCTCTGGCCTTTTATAATCTCAGCTTTAAGATCCCAGCTGTAATATTTTACAACTTACTCATTTATCAGCATTGTATAAATATACTATCAGTGTTCCCTTAAATCTGAAAATGTCACCAGTACGTTATTATGAAAGATCAACTAGCCCAATCGCGTTTCGAGGGGGGTCCCTCATTAAAATCGCTTTCCGGGGGTGTAAAGGTTTTTTTTGTCGGTGTTCCCCTGGTAAATTTGCATTCCAGGAGCTAAATACGACGTTATTGGGGTCGCTTGTGTACGCCAAGAAGAAACACATGAGTCTTCACATGTGAAATTTGTATTTGACAGTATACACTTCATGTTTTATTCACTTCTCAGTTAAAATATAGTTTGTATTTTGTCAATTCAAGCATGTATAATTGACATAAATGGAGCACTTTGTATTGAGGTACCTGAAATTCAAATGTGCTGGATGTTGTAGCTTGTATTTTTGTGTGTTCTGATTTTTTTTTTCTTTCTGTCTCTGCTGTTAGAACGAGCTGGGAAGGCTGCGCCATCCATCTTCAGCAAAGTTCGCTCAGGATCTGAGACTGCCTTCAACAAACCTAGCCAGAGAAAGTAACACTATGGAACCATTATTTAACTGAGTTGAACAGCCATATTTATAGAGGGTTGCACTTATGTCACGATTTGGTCAGTTACCCGGATACGGGGCCATATTGGCGATACTCAGATGTAAACAACAGCATGGATTGGACGGTTAATGTACTACTGAGTACTGCTAATTAATTCTGCTAATTTATGCTGTCTAAACCATGGGAAAAAATGTGTGGAAGCTGCAAAATCATATAGAGAAGAATTCTGTAAGCAGGAAAGGGCGCAATATTTTGACAAACTAAAGCTAAAAGCTGGTAAAGATACATACGAGCAGTATTAAGATATTAGCCTAATATTCACCTACCTGACCGGAAATGATTAGAACAAACACGAATGTTGTCAAGAATCTTGCCCTGGAAATCCTGGTTCAGTTTGGCCAACCACAAACACCTTTTTGTTGCTTGGACTGTTTTTTGTACTCTTCTCCTTTTTTGGCAGACTTTAGTACTCCAAATGTTTTTCTAAAATTAGTGCAGCCCAAAACAGGAAAGTAATTGACCATTTTTAGCAAGTTCCGTTCGGTTCAGTGGCGTTGTTTACATTTATTGCCGCCAATATGGCCACAGATGACGGCGCATCATGAAAGCACTCTATAAATGAATCTAAAGCATTAACATTGAAAACAGCTCAGCTTTTGTTTGAACACTTTGTTTTTTAAACACTTTGTAAATGTTCAATAGCACAGCTAAGCGATATTAATAGTTAGCTTGATCTTAAAATTTACCTAAATATACTATTTTATATCTATAATTAAAAAGTTTCACCTGAATTAAAAAAAAAAAAGTTTTTTTTTTTTATGGTAAAATAAATAAATAAACTTAAAAAGAAATATTAAAAGATGTTGATTATGGGTGAAAATGAAATGCCATAAAAAGTCACATTTATATTTCACATTATTATCAAAAAAAAAGATTTATTTTCAAAACAACACACAAAAAAGAACAGCAGACAGGACAATGAAAAACTTATCCTACAATTAAAGATAAAATTAAAGAAAATAAGTTGTCTTAGTATGTTAATTATGGAGTTGTTTTCTTTCCTGTTCTTCTACCTGTTTTTTTTAACAACAACAACTGACACAATAAAGTAGCCATGCGTTGATGTTGAACTGGCTTAAAACAACTGTTGTACTATTATGACATCAGGACAAATGTGAACTAAACAACCCGTACAGCAAATTAAAGAGAGTCCTGGAGTTATTTCATAAACTTGGTGTGCTGATCTTGTAGGATCTTTGCAGAGGATTTAGCATCATAGAAGAGTTCATTAATTTCTTCCACCTGTTCCTTTTCAACTCCTTCCCTCCCTTGAACTCGTGCCAGGAGACTTGCAGGGGTCAGCAGCTGCACAGCATATCTGCATATCATACAAAAACACACATTAGTCAAAATTACATAACCAAATCACATTAATTATAAATTCATAATAATGAATAACTGAGAATGCCATTAGCAAGACAGAAATAATTACAGAGTGTCTATTTACACTAAGTGCAAATAGCATGCCTCGTTGGCAGAGGCTATTTACACTAACTCCGCCCCCACAAACATATGATTAAGGTAGTCAACACTACAAAATACGACTGTCAAACATAGATGGTAAAACGCATACCATAGTCTTTTTGACAAGGTTCGAACCTGCCTTTTACCAAACTTTTATTCTCCCTTTTCAAAACTCATTTCCCATCAGAAAGGCATTTATTTTCAATAAAATGCAGGGAATAATCAAAAAGTTGAAAATTAAGTATTGAGTAGGGTTAGGGTAGGTGTAGGGAGGGCTTTATTGTCCAAATAAGGTGGGATCCATTTAATAATTTGAATTAAAATTATAATTTACACTCATTAAGTTATAAATGGATATAATTGCAATTGCCACTATTTGCAATAAGTAGTATAAATAGCAGAAAATCCAGTTATTTTACCAGTGTAAACACAATCTATGGCTATTTGCACTTGGTGTAAATAGCATATTGCTAAAAAATACTGCCATTTTTACTTAGTGTAAATAGAATCCATTGCTATTTTCACTTAGTGTAACAAGTGAGCCTCTATCTCTGTTTACACAAATAGCCACTGCTAAATTATTATGACATATCTAATAGGATGTTTTTTTTTTTAAAATGTAGTAATCAGTATTACCTGAGTGTAGTCTTGGTACCAATATCTCCAAGATGAGATAAAGCCTCCTCGCTGATGTTGATTCCTTCTGTCTGAGCTCGGATCTTTATGATCTATAGCAAAATGCAAATTAAACAACCGCATGTAATGTCTACTTCATTTTTTGAGAATGTAATAAAAGATTTAATAAGCAACTTGTTTTGATACAAAGTTTATGCACACCTGTTTCATTTCTTGAGGAGTGTACAGCATAGTTCTGATAATCATGACTCGATCCAGCAGATCCAGTGGAATACCATGAGGAGAGCTGATGTCCTCTGTCCCCCTAAAACATCATTATGCATAACAGTAAACTTGTCAATCAACTTCACAACCAGTCAAATCATTGGATCATTCTAACAGCTGATCACAGCAAACTATGAATGAACTACTGAACTTTATTGTAAAATTGTTACCCAATTTAATTTACTACATTTACCACTGTATCAAAAACGCACCTGATAAGGCAGTTTCCTCTGTTGGATGCAAACACTACAATAGGGGCGATGGAGCTCTCCAGTGCTCTGTGCAGGTAGGTAAAACACTCAATGTCCAGCATGTGAACTTCATCAATGAACAGAACACCAGGAACCAGCTCTGCCACACCCTGATCAATGTACTTGTTCACCACCTTATTGATCTCCCCCCGCAGTTTATCTGCAGACAGAATACACACAGTTAAACATGGCTTCATTAAAAATCCTGCTATGATTATCAATATATAAACTATGTTACCTGTGATTTCTGTCTTTTTGGGTTTCATCAGTTGACCCATCATAGAAAGTATGTCCTGGCCTCCCTGGAAAACACAATACAGTCATATAATTCACATTTGGAGATCCACATGAAATGCTGGACAGCATGATGTTTGTGTGCACATACCTGAGGTCTTGCATTAGCAACATCCAGGTCATGAAGGGTAACATCCTGAATAATCTCTTTCTTCTTGTGTACATCACCTTTCGGTAGAGGTACGTACTCTTCCGCCTCCAAATCAAACTCTGTTGCAAATGTGTCACATCGTCCCTGCCTCTGCAGACCAAAAACACCAAGAATGATTATGAAAGAACTCATAAAAAGCCTTAAGAGATTTTGGGTTCAATAAATAGGGTCAATTTATGCAATTTATGCTTATTCCTGCAGTTTTGCTGCTTAATATTTTTGTGGAAATTGTTGTTTTTTCATAATCCTTTAAAAAAAACATATAAAGTAAAAAAAAAAAAAATAGCATTATTATATTTGTAATGTTAAAATGTTTAACATTATAAATGTCCTTACGGTCACTTTTAATCAAATTAATGCATTCTTGCTGAATAAATGTATTAATTTCTTCCGAAAAATATGAAAGACAATCTTCTCTTTATACTGCTGCCAGACTACCTGCCCACCTGCACTGACAAAAGATTACTTCAGCAGATATAGGCAGGAGAGAGAATGGTTAAGCAAATCCGTCCATACCTTGACTGCTCCACTGTTCGCTTCGATGTAGATAACATCACCGACCTCCACTCTCTCCTTCTGCAGACTTTCATAGATACTGGGATCCAGCTGCATAAGCATAACATGAAGATTTTTAACTTCAAACACACACAAACTTAGCTTCCATCCAGCTCGTTATCTTTGAAATACAAGTATGCAAGAAAAGCGCTTTTACTTCCTTACCTTCAACTGTTTGGTGCCTTTTGCTGTCTTCAAACCGATAATGACATGACTGATAGTTTTACCATAGCCTCCCATTGGGTTCTCCGTCTCACAAGGAGTGAGTTCAGTGACCTCTCCCTCATACACCTCTTTAGTCTCCTTGATACGCAGACCTGCACATTTAAAACATAAGAATTTTAGGTACAAGAATGTACAGAACACATAAACACTGCTAAGATAATTCTAGTGAATCTACCAATACCACCTGTGTGTTCAACTGCCAATGCCGGTATATTTTGTCTGTCAGCACTGTAATAATGTGTGCATGCATGCGTATCTCATTTGATCACACTGTCCACATTGTTTGAGTTATATTGGTGGTCTAATATCAGGCTACACTGTGTGTGCATGAGTTATTTACTAACTAGTAGAAGGACAAGTTCAGATGTATTTGAATGTGTTTCTTCATGGATTTTAATCACATTTTTACCTTTATTACTAAAACTTTCTCTTAAAGGATCAGTTCATTTCCAGAATAAAAATTCTTACCCACTGTCAACCAAGATGTTCACGTCTTTCTTTGTTCAGCTGAAAAGAAATTAAGGTTTTTGAGGAAAACATTCTAAGATTTTTCTCCATATAATGGACTTCAATGGGTTGAAGGTCCAAATTGCAGTTTCAGTGCAGCTTCAAAGGGCTCTGCGTGATCCAAGCTGAGGAATAAGGGTCTTATCTAGCAAAACGATTGGCTATTTTCTACATTTTCTTTTTTTTACGAATTTATGTACTTTTAACCACAAATGTTCATCTTGCACTATCTCTGCGTCCATGATTTCATGTATTACGTAATTACACTGGAAAGGTCACACGTGATGTAGGCGTAAGTACCAAGCCAGTGTTTACAAAGTGAACGTGCAAATAAAGTCAAACACCCTTTACAAAATAAGTTAAAACAACAAAGTTGGATGAGAAGTGAGATGGAGTTTTTCACCCTACCGTGCCTGACCTTTCCAATGTGACTAAGACGAGAATTTGTGGTTAAAGAGTTTTTTTGACCAACTGACCAAACGTTTTGCTAGATAAGACCCTTATTCCCCGGCTGGTATCGTGTAGAGCCAATTGAAGCTGCACTGAACCTGCAATTTCGACCTTCAACCCAATGAACTCCATTGAAGTCCACCATATGGAGAAAAATCCTGGATTGTTTTCCTCAAAAACCTTCATTTCTTTCTGACTGAAAAAAGAAAGACATAAACGTCTTGGATGACACATGGTGAGTAAATTATTAGAAAAAAAAATCATTCTGGAAGAAAACTAATCCTTTAAAAGAAATGCATAAATGTTGAGCTCACCAATTGCTCTTCTGAAGTTCTCCATCAGCACTTCAGTTTTCTTGATTTCTGATGAATACACTTCACTGCCCACCATAGGACAGAATGGCACTTTATTTCCCAATTCCTGTGCCATGGCTAGTGCTAGAGCAGTCTGCAGGGTACAGAAATACAATTATCAAATCATAAACACTCTCACAAAGGACATCTCTGGGTTTATAATGACTGATACAATAAAGTTTGTTAGTCCTTACCTTGCCTGTTCCAGGTGGTCCGGCCAGTAAAATGGCTCTGCCAGCCATCTTTTTGGAACGAATCAGCTCTACAATGATGCCACAGGCCTAATAAAAACGGTAAGAATATAGAAAATACTTATCTTCACCATTTTTAATGAAAAAGATTTACAGCAACATGTTGCTCTTTATAAATGAATAATATAACAATATCAAGTGGCTAACTACAAGAAATTGGCCAAAAATTATTACCTATGTAACCCTGGACCACAAAACCAGTTGTAAGTAGCACAGGTATATTTGTAGCAATAGCCACAAATACAATGCATGGGTTAAAATGATCAATTTTTATTTTATGCCAAAATAATTAAGATATTAGGTAAAGATCATGTTCCACGAAAATATTTTGTACATTTCCTACTGCGAATATATCAAAACTTAACTTCTGATTAATATGCATTGCTAAGAACTTCATTTGGACAACTTTAAAGGTGATTTTCTCAGCATTTTTATTTTTTTGCACCCTCAGATTCCAGGTTTTCAAATAGTTGTATCTCAAATATTATCCTGACCTAACAAACAATACATCAGTGGAAAGCTTATTTCAGATGATGTATACATCTCAATTTCAAAAAATGTACCCATATGACTGATTTTGTGGTCCAGGGTGACATATTAAAAGTCTCCAAAACCAAGATCTGTTACAGTCATCACAGTAAAATACTCCTTGTGAAAATTAAATATGCATATGCATTTTTACATCCTGAATCCTTCTTTACAAATAATCAGTTAAAAGCAAATAATTATATAATATTAAGTGTAATCAATTTTACTGATTCAGCATTCATTAACAAACTTGCAAAATATGCAATGGATCTCTACCTCTCTTGCTGTCTCCTGCCCCACTAGTCCGGACGCGGACTGTTTAGCATTACCGGCCTCATCCAATCCGAGACCCTTTACATGGCTGTGAGAAGCGATGCGCTGCGTCTTGGTTGTGCTTTTTACCTCTTCGATCTTCATGTTTTTATTAGTTAATTAAACTCTAGAGAATGTGAGTAAAATAATTTTAAGCCCGTTACACGAAAGGCCGTTGAAATCAAACACAAGAGACCCGCGTTTCCATGTGGGTAACTAAGGCGATTTGAGGAAGTACCGTCCTGGAAACGTTTTTTAGTCGTTCTTTGTAACGATTGGTCAATTTGTGGAAACTCTGTTTAATCATTGGATGCTTCTATTGTCAATCTGATCACTGCGGATACGCCCCTATTTTCAGTTTGTGTGTCGTTTGAATTGTTGTACTGCAACGAAGATGACCGCTGTCGGTTCCACAAATCTCTTCTTCTGTATGAAATACAAATAAACACCTAATTGTGTATCAAACATGCTGTAAATAATGTAAACATTTTTAGTAGTTAAGAAATTATTTGATCCATGAGGCATGTTTCTTTTCTAAAACAAATACTGTGAAGAGGAACCTTTGAGTTGAGCTGTTGTTATATCAGGGATTGTTTTTTTCCAGCACAGGAAGAGCAACTGTCAAATTTCAGAAAAGTTTGCTGAGTACAGTAAGAGCAGAAATATTTAGCATGTAATTTAATCTCTCATATCAGATTTAATAAGCGGATATTGCTGAATTCCACCCAAATTAGAGACACTTGGTTAACTGACAGCTGGTTTGAACCAGTTGCGTTGCTGTCAGCAGTTCAAAGTCTGCGCATTCATTCTGTTACTCAACAGTCGTGCTGTTCCAGTGATGGCAGATTCCAGTTTACCTAAAACCCTTAACTTTAACGTCGGTGTCCTCGGCCATGTGGACAGCGGAAAAACATCTCTTGCCCGTGCGTTAAGCAGCACCGCGTCCACCGCAGCCTTCGACAAGAACCCCCAGTCCAAAGAGCGGGGCATCACGCTTGATCTCGGCTTCAGTGCGTTTACGGTGCCCTTACCGGAGCAACTGAAAGAGTCCTGCGGGGAAAAACAATATGACAGCCTGCAGTTCACACTGGTGGACTGTCCGGGCCATGCATCCCTCATACGCACCATTATCGGGGGTAAGTGCGTAAATTAGTTGGTTTTTATTAGTTAGGAAAGGGTTAGGCTGATCAAATCCACAATGGCAAACTGCATATTTTATATACATGCATGGATCAACATGTAAATCGTATTTCAGTAGGTCACCACACATTACTAACTCTTTAAAATCCCTGTTATGACCATAACAAACTAGTTGAATAATAGTAAACTGTCAGGTTTTTTATTTTAAACCCTGTTCAGCAAAACCACTTTTGATCAGTAGGTGGTGTGTGTGTGTAGTATTTGAAGAAGTTATTTTAACGCTGTAAAGACTGACATATGATATTAAAGTCAGTATAATGATAAAGTTGGATGACCTTTTAGACAAAATCTTAAAAATTTGCACATTTAAGTCTCATATAGTTTGGTAAGGCGAATATAGAGCTCACACTTAAGGGTGAAAAATACATAAGAGACAAATACAAAATTATGCAATTTGGTGCAGATGTTTTTTACGGTTTAGGTCAAAAGTTTACATACATCTTGCAGAATCTGCAAAATATTAATTATTTTATCAAAATAAGAGGGATCATTTATTTAGTGCCGACCTGAATAAGATATTTCAGAGAAAATAATAAAAAGTTCAAAAGTTAACATACACTTGATTCTTAATACTGTGTTTTTACCTGAATGAAAAACAGCTGTGTTTTTTTGTTTAGTGATAGTTGTTCTTAAGTCCCTTGTTTGTCCAGAACAGTTAAACTGCATGCTGTTTTACAGAAAAATCCTTCAGGTCCCACAAATTTATTTTTTATTTATTTTTTTATTTTTTTCAGCATTTTTATATTTGAACCCTTTCCAACAATGACTTTGATTTTAAGATCCATCTTTTCACACTGAGGACAACTGAGGGACTCATATGCAACTATTACAGAAGCTTCAAATGCTCAAAAAACGATGCATTAAGAGCCAGGGGTGTAAACTTTTGAACAGAATGAAGATGTGTGCATTTTTCTTATTTTGCCTAAATATCATATTTTTTCTTTTAGTGCTGCCCTTCAGAAACTACAGAAGATACTTACATGTGTCCCAGAGAACAAAATAAGTTCAGTTTACCCTGATCTTCAAATTCAAAAAAGTTTTCACCACCAGTTTTCCTTGTGATGCATCGAGCACACTGAAAAAATACTGGTGTAAGATTTCCTTTAAAACAGTTTTCACTTAGAAATTTCACAAATAATTACAAAGAAATGGCAGGTTACATTGAATTAAACATGATCTCTTAAAAAATATGTATACTGAAATAGTGCTATCTTGTAAAACATGTTTCAGTAAATCAATAAACTACAAAAAAAAAAAAATTTTTTACAATGCAATCACATCGTTTGTTAATAGGCAGTTATGGGTATGCAATACATCAATAATCCTCTATAGTAAAAGCTGGCTTGTTTTCTTGCATACACAGTCTCATAGGTATTATTTTCACGGAGGGATGTATGAAGAAATAGATGATGTGAAACAATGTCTAGAGGGTTTTTGTTAACCTTTGGGTCCAAACAAACCCAAAGAACTCTCAATGCAGTGGGAATGTCTAGTGTAATTGCATTGATGGCATTGGTGTGTGTGTGAGCATTTATGGCACATGTGGTTGATTAAGGCGGAAAGGGGCTGTTCGAGGTTCCAGCTTGACTTCCTCTCTCCCCCCCAGAGGGGATCTCTCAGGAAAGAATGAGTGCCAGAGAGAGGGAGAGAAAAAGAGGGAAAGGAAAGGCAATAGCCCAGTTTCCTACTTCTCTTATTTTCACTCTCTCTTTCTGTAATACTTTCTAGCAGTGATGACTGTATGTTGTCATATTTCTCACTGTTGAAGTTATGTATTTTATTCTAATTCTGTGTACTTGCATTCAGGTGCTCAGATCATTGATCTGATGATGTTGGTGGTTGACGTTGTGAAAGGTATGCAGACACAAACAGCAGAGTGCCTTTTGATTGGTCAGCTCACCTGTTCCCGCATGATTGTCATCCTCAACAAAACAGACCTTTTGCCTACTGACAAGAGACAGGCCGCTATCGACAAAATGACCAAGAGGATGCACAAAACTCTTGAGAACACAAGGTAGATACTGTCAAGCATGTTTAACTGTATATTGTACATATTACACATTTTGGCATGTGTTAAAACTGTAAAAAAATATTGTAATTTTAATTATAAATGCCACAGGTAAAAACCTGTTAACTGGTTAGTAGGTATATGGTTAAAAAAAAACAAAAAAACCTGCAATAAATCTACTGGGACATTTCAGTACTGTTAAATTTACAGTTTTTGAAAGTAAAAAAGAGTAAGTCATATATTATAAACATTAACAACATGAGTTTTTATTATGATACCTTGAAACAATGTGTATTGTTCTATACAAATAAAATTTACGTGACTTTTTGCTTGACAGGTTTAAAGACTGCCCTATCATTGCTGTGGCAGCAAAGCCAGGTGGTCCTGAGGCCCCAGAAACAGATGAACCACATGGAATTACTGAACTCATAGATGTAAGTTAGTGGGTGTGTTGTTGTCAGTATCACAGATTCAAGATCCAAGAGTCAGAGACCACTTTTGAATTTTATATTTTTTTTTATAAACATGAAGTTTTAAGGAGTTCACCCAAAAATTAAAATTCTGTCATTATTTACTCACCCTCAAGTTGTTCCAAACCCATAAGATCACTGATGTACATGGACTACTTTAATTATGTCCTTACTACCTTTCTGGGCCTTGAACATAGTAGTTGCATTGCTGTCTATGCAGCATCAGAAAGCTCTCAGATTTCATAAAAAATATCTTTATTTGTGTTTCAAAGATGAACGAAGGTCTTACGTGTTTGGAACGACATAAGGATGTGTAATAATGACAGAATTTTCATTTTTGGGTGAACTATCCCTTTAAGAGTTTGAAAGTGCCTAAATAAAGAAAAGTTATGACATTGACCATACAAAAGATCATTACATAAGATTTCCTTCTTTCCATTAATACACACATTGGAACATTTTAAAATCCTGGATAACATAGATCAACTTGTGAAGTTTATACTAGCTTGAGTGAATGTTGTCATTTAAAGCTAAAGGGTGAATTTAAGTTTCAGATGTCTAGACATTCCTGTATTTTGAAAGGTGTGAATCATATTTTTGAAGATGTCCCTCTCTGTGTGTTCAGTTATTGAAGGCCCAAGCCTTCCTTCCTCGTAGAGATCCATCAGGTTCTCTTCTGATGGCTGTAGATCACTGCTTCTCCATCCGTGGCCAGGGAACAGTGATTACCGGCACCGTCCTACAAGGGTCAATCAGTGTCAACGATACTGTGGAGATACCGGCATTAAAGGTACTTATGTATTTCTACACGCAGTGCTACAATATATACACTACCATTCAAAAGTTTGGGGTGAGTAAGATTTTTTTTTAAAGCAAATATACTTTTATTTAGCAAAGATGCAGTAAATTGACCGAAAGTGAAAGTAAAGGTTTGTGATAGTTGTTCATGAGTCCCTTGTTTGTCCTGAAGAGTTAAACTGCCCACTGTTCTTCAGAAAAATCCTTAAAGTCCCAGAAATTCTTTGTTTTTTCAGCATTTTTGTGTATTTTAACTCTCTCCAACAATGACTGTATGATTCTGAGATCCATCTTTTGCCAATGGATGCAACTGAGGGACTCATATGCAACTATTACAGAAGGTACAAACACTCACTGATGCTCCAGAAGGAAACACAATGCATGAAGAGCCAAGGGGTGAAAACTTTTGAATTTGAATATGAGGGTAAATGTAACTTATTTTGTCTTCTGGGAAACATGTAAGTATCTTCTGTAGCTTCTAAAGTGCAAAATAAGAAAAATGTACACATCTTCCTGTCTGTTCAAAAGTTTACACCCCTGGCTCTTAATGCATTCTTTTTGCTTCTATGGCATCAGTGAGTGTTTGAACCTTCTGTAATAGTTGCACATGAGTCCCTCAGTGTGAAAAGATGAATCTTAAAATCATACAGTTACTGTTGGAAAGGATTCACATACACAAATATGCTGAAAAACCAAAGAATTTGCAGGACATGAAGGATTTTTCTAAAGAACAGCAGGCAGTTTGTGAAGCAGCAAGGTGTATGTGAACTTTCGATCTCAACTGTATTACAATAGAAAACAGTTATTTTGCATTATAATAATATTTCACAATATTACTGTATATTGTATTTTTTAATTAAATACATAGAGCCTTGGTGATTATAAGAAATTTCTTTTAAAAACATTAAAAAACATATATTTACACATGCAAACTGCAGAAAGTTATTTCTCTTTTTCCAAATGATCAGTTTCACTGTGATAGGTGAACAAATATTTTGCAACATTGTGTATCAACATGATCAGCTCCTCATATGATTTTTTTTTTGATTCCTCAGGTAACTCGCAAGGTCAAATCTGTGCAGATGTTTCGTAAGCCAGTTCCAAGTGCTATGCAAGGTGATCGGGTCGGCGTGTGTGTGACACAGTTTGACCCAAAACTGTTAGAACGAGGTGTAGTATGCACACCGGGTTCACTGCAGATTCTTTATGCTGCTATTATATCCATCCAAAAGATTGAATACTATCGCGGAGCACTTGCCAGCCGTGCAAAGTTTCACATCACCGTTGGACATGAAACCGTTATGGCGCGTATTTCATTCTTCAATCGAGTGCTTCCCGGTAAGGAAAATGGAGACTGTAGCCCTATCTCTCAAGAGCAAAATGCAAATTCTTTCTCATTTGATTGGGAGTTTCACCACCTGGATGAGTATTTGACTGGTCAGGCAGAAGGTGGGAGAGGAGAACCACAGCAATGGGCTTTACTTGAGTTTGAACGACCAGTCACATGTCCACCACTCTGCTTAGTGATTGGGTCACGACTGGACTCGGATATCCATGGTAACGCATGCAGGCTCGCTTTTCATGGAAAGCTTCTGGAAGGCATTGAGGACAAAAACTACACAGAGACAGCACTGCCTCGACTCAAAATCAGCAAAGACAAGCAAAAAGAAGGAGCCGTAGAACGGGTGACTACAGAAATTTACACTAGCATTCAAAGGTTTGGGGACAGGAAGATTTTTTTTTATTAATAATTTTATTCAGCAAGGATTACATTGATCAAAAGTCACAGTAAGGACATTTATAATGCTCCAAAATATTCCTATTATAAATAAATTTATAATAGGTGCGTTCCACAAAAATTTAGGCAGCATGATTATTTTGAACATCAATGATAATAAGAAATGTTTCTTCAGCACTAAATCAGCATATTAGAAAAATTTCTGAAGGATCATGTGACACTGAAGACTGGAGTAATGGCCGCTAAAAATTTCAGCTTTGTTATCACAGTAATAAATTACATTTTAAAATTAATTAATTAAAAAATAAATGTATCTATTTATTAGTTTATACTGTATTTTTGATCAGATAAATGCAGCCTTGGTGAACACATTTTAAATAAATAAATACAAATTAATAAGAAAAATCTTAACAACCCCAAGCATTTTGAATTTGCATTATAATGTACAGAATATACATGATTTTGTATATGTAATTTCTTTTAATATATCTCAGATCATATTTTGTTTGATTTTTTTCCTACATTAGTTTTTACTAATTTAATTACCTGAACTGATTAATAGAAGAATTGATTCATTCTTTTGAAAACCTCATGTACTTTGGCTCTACCTAATCAGTTTTTGGCCAATTTTTTATTTATCTTTGGTCAGGTGACAGATGACTACACTGTGATTGGTCGAAACCTGTTTAAGAAGGAGACAAACCTTCAGTTGTTTGTGGGTTTAAAAGTTACACTGTCAACAGGAGAAACGGGCTCCATTGAAGGTGGCTTCGGCCAAAGTGGCAAAATTAAAATCAGAATACCAGGTAAGAAAAGACAAATACACTTTTTTTTACTTTCCCTTACTTTTTCTTGGCCCCTTTTTACCTCCTTCCTCTAAGTTTCTTGTCAGGTGACTTGCATATTTATACACCCGAACACTTATTCATTCATTCATTCAAAGACAGCATATAAAGCTACTCTCATATAAAGTTACACACTGCAAAAATGCACGCTGTATCTTAAATATACGCGCAAAAAAAAAACAAAAAACTCACATCCTTTTCCTGACCCTCAAGGCTTGCTTGTGTAGGTAGACCTCAGTCGCTCACACACACACATTACAGCACACAGACCCAATGAAATGGAGTAGAATTATTGTATACATAACTACAAATGTTAAAAATGTTTCACATTTTTGTAATATACAATACCACCAATACAAGACAATTATTGTCTAGTTTGAGAAAAAGTAAGTTGGACTAGATTTAAAATTTTAATGCCATGAAATTTTGATTTATGCAGCAGTTAATTTCTGTTTAAAACACAAATGATCATATGATCAGTGTACACTACTAGTCAAAAGTTTTTAAAAAGTAATATTTTTAATATTTAAAGTCTCTTCTGCTCACCAAGCTTGCATTTATTTGATTCAAAGTACTGCAAAACAGTAAAAATGTGTAAATATTTTTACTATTTAAACTTTTCTATTTGAATAAATTTTAAAAAGGAAATTATTCCTGTGATTTCAAAGCTGAATTTTGAGCATCATTACTCCAGTCACATGATTATACAGAAATCATTCTAATATTCTGATTTGCTGTTCAAAAAATATTTATTATTATTATTATTATTATGTTAAAAACGGCTGAATATAATATTTTCAGGTTTCTTTGATGAATGAAAAGTTCAGACGAACAGCATTTATCTCAAATGGAAATCTTTTGTAACATTATTAATGTCTTTATCATCAATTTAAAGCATCCTTGCTAAATAAAAGTATTAATGTATATAATTTTTCTTTTACAAAAACACAGCTTTTAAATGGTATTGTCATAGTGTATAATGTTACAAAAGCTTTTTATTTCAGATAAATGCTAATCTTTGGATCTTTCTATTCATCAAAGAATTCTGAAGAAAATGTACTCAACTGTTTTAAATTTTGATAAAAATAATAGTAAAAATGCTTTTTTTGAACAGCAAATCAGCATATTAGAATGATTTCTGAAGGATCATGTGACACTGAAGGCTAGTAATGATGCTGAAAATTTAGCTTTGATCACAGGAGTAAATTACATAACATATACTCAAATAGAAAACAGTTATTTTAAATAGTAAAACAATATTACTACTTTTGCTGTATTTTGGGTCAAATAAATGCAGGCTTGGGGAGCAAAAGAGAATTATTTAAAAACAAATGACTGTTCAAAAACTTCTGACTGGTAGTGTATGCAGCCAAAACATAAGGGATACATTCTGTCTAGTAATGTTGTATGCGCATTGTTCATGAATGCCTGTTCTTTTCTCTTTTTTCTTCTGTTAGAGGGGCTGAAAGAAGAAACCAAGCAGCTTCTATCCTCTTCCTCTAAGAAAAAGGGCAAGGGTGGGGCCAAAAATGAATCCTCCAAATCAGAGGAAACTAAGCCCGACTCTCAGCCGGTCACCATACATCTGAACTTCAAACGCTATATATATGATCCCCACAAAAAGATGGTCCAGTCATGACCATCATTCCAATCATTCTTAATAAATGCTGACAGGAGGGGGACAGGAATAACAAACACTGAGTATATATTACTAAAATCAAGGACATGGATCAGAAACGTCTTGTACGTTTTATTGTGTGCAGAGTTTCAGTTCTGTTACTTTGCATTTGTATGCAGAAATATGGAATAATAAAAATCAACCAAAAAGAAAAGATGCAATATTAACCAAAACACATCATTCCTTACTAATAAATGCTGTTGTATGACTGCTAATTAAACAACTCTATTAGCTAAACTGCTGTAGTTGCAATATACACTGTGTTTTGTGATTTACATTTTGTTTGCAAAAGCGAGTGGAAAGCATCCAGAGTTAGGACGTTGCTTTAGGGCAAAATGCATTATGAGTATAGGCAAATCGTGCAAAATATGTTTCCAAACACCGCACTGTCGACTACTCTACGTTTATAAATATACTTTTTACCATTTGTTTGTTCCACTGTTTATGTATGTAGGCTATGTCTGTTTGTTTTTGTGCAGATGCAGATGAGAGTGGTCAAAAAACAACAACAAATGACCTTAATAAGCGCCATTATAAGCCGTATCATTGTTTAGCGGTTTGCTTCACTGATTTGAATATCTATTCCAGTTACGTTATGGCAGCTTGGGGGAATCTGTAGGCAAATTTATTCTTAATATGCGCGTATACAAATAGCAGCTGTACAAAAATATTAAATGCCATCTGTGTTGTTATACTTCCCTGTTTGTACCTGACACATCAGGTAAAAACAAAGCCTGTATTTGTTTTTCATTATAATTGCCAATAACTGGACTTTTTTAGGAAGTGCTTATGTAGGTAACTGCCTGTCACTCTCATTCGCTTACACAGTCCTCCTTTGACTTGCAAATGTGCTGTCATTAACTTAAATTTACAGCATCACATTACTCTAAAAGAAAGATGTGTTCAGCTAAATGACAGCTAAATGATTTTTATAGATTTGTATAGAACCTTTGACTACTCACCTTTGCCTTAACCTCTTTAGTGAACTCTTAATGTGTTTTGTTGCACAAAAGAATGAATAATACAGGTCTCGAACAACATGAAAGAAAGTACATGATTGATAATATTCTTAGAAGTATTTTTAGATTATAAACTACCATTAAAATGTTTAAGGTCAGTAATATTTTTAAAATAGCTGCTGAAAATTCAGTTTTACCATAACAAGAAAGTTGATCTGTGCTGGGAAATTACTCATTTTGCCTTTGTAAGGATCAGAATGTTATTGTGTGTGTGTGTGTGCGTGTGTGTTTTACTCACATTAATATTAATAAAGCAATTTTCTCTAATTAATTACAGCAGGAGAGAGACAGAACACTCAGTTAAATGCTGCAGGCATTAGAACTTTGTGTGAGTCTAACACAACATGGCTTTCATGCTATGTTCGGCCTGCTCAGTGTTTGTGACATTGACTCGAGAGCTCTAAACACAACACACACAGTCTTTTACTGTCCTTTTTCCCTTCAGTGACTCTGATAGCAATCTCAGTCTTTTATTTTGTGTGTGAGTGCATGCATGTACAAGCCTTTGATATGACAGCTTGAGTCTGTTAACCTCTCTAATCAGGGTCCTTCATCAGAAAGGTCTTTCAGAGTGCCTGTTTAAAATTCATAAATTGAAAGAGAGGGGAGAAGAGGGACTGAAAAGGGAATAGAGAAAAAAGGAAATAAAAACATAAACTCTCCCATGAGGTAAAAGCTGCAAAATTGTCTCCTTCCTGACCCCTGGACCTGCACTGATCTTGCGATGAGCCCAAAGAGGGGTAAAGTCACGCTTGGTGTTTGACTTACCACTAACATTAACGTTATCGGCTATATCAGCACGGACAGTTGGCATTTGTGTTTGGACGTTTTTAATTATTTTCTTTGATCTCATAGATTGTTTCCTTACAGAGTAGTTTCTCTCTCTCCTAAAGCGAGCTCTTTTGTGTCTGTGTGGACACTGCAATACCTCTGGCTGACATGTAGAGGGCATTAGAATTTTCTGTCAGTCCATTCATAGTTATTATTCATTTTAATTAGGGTGTCTCCTTTTTTAAATGAATAAATAAACAAACAGAAAACGAAATTACCTGCATGTTACTTTGGCAGGTTACTCGTTCCATTTACTGCAGCGTGCAGTAAACGGTAAAACTGTTTGCACTACAAACCAGTGTGTTCATAATTAAGATATGACATTAAAATAATATTGTAAAACACACCATTATCAAGCAGCGAAACGATCTGTTTTGTACAGCTAAAAATAGCTGGATGCAGATGAGACCGGAAGTCGAACTTATATAATTTACAAATGGCCGCGACCACTCTTACGGGAAGAAACGGGGATATTTGGATAAGTAACCAACTGACTACTACCTAGTAATGCCCTAGAAACCACCCAGAACACCTCAACAACATCACAAAAGTTGTTTTTGTGCAGACAAGTAACATTATACAAAACAAACATGGGTACAGATTCTCAAGTGTTGACTTAATATTGTATTACATGTTTACGTGTTACACGTTGTATTACATAAGGTTAAATATAATATTTGAAATATTATCAATGCGTAAAGGTTTCTGTTAGGGTTAGGTGTGGGTTATATCGTAGTAATAAGTATAGAAAAAATACAAGTCTGTGCAATTCCCCTATTTAGATAGCTAAGTAAACATATATGTATGTATAATGGACAGTTGAGGTCGAAAGTTTACATACACTCTGCAGAATCTGTAAAATGCTAAATATTTTACCAAAATAAGAGGGTTAAAACAAAATGCATGTTATTTTTTATTTAGTACTGACATGAATACAATATTTCACATAAAAGATGTTAACAGTTTTGTGTATTTGAACCCTTTCCAACAATGACTATTATTTTGAGATCCATCTTTTCACACTGAGGACAACTGAGGAACTCATATGCAACTATTACAGAACGTTCAAATGCTCACTGAAGGAAAAATTATGCATTAAGAAGATACTTACATGTTTCCCAGAAGGCAAAATAAGTTAAATTTATCCTGATCTTCAAATTAAAAAAGTTTTCACCCCTGGCTCTTAATGCATTGTGTTTCTTTCTGGAGCATCAGTGAGCGTATTATCCTTCTGTGGATTTTTCTGAAGAACAGCAGGCAGTTTAACTGTTTAGGACAAGGGACTCGTAAACAACTATCACTAAACAAAAAAATAAAGAAAACACAGCTGTGGATCATTTAGGTAACAACATGGTATTAAGAATCAAACGTATGTAAACTTTTGAACAGGGTAGTTTTTATAAATTCAGCAATTATTTTCTCTTGTGGACTACATGGAAACATCTTTTATGTCAAATATCTTATTCAGGTCAGTACTAAATAAAAAATAACTTGCATTTTGTATGACCCCTCTTATTTTTGTAAAATAATTAACATTTTCCAGATTCTGCAAGGTGTATGTAAACTTTTGACCTCAACTGTATATTGTAGTATATACACACACACGTTAACAAGTATAACACTGAGTGTGTTATATATTAATACAGGATATTTGAAAAAATGTTCTCAGTCATTCCATCAGTGTTTTAATTTACCTGAATGAATTAATTATTGTAAATTATCCATATTTCATAATTTGTTTTGTTTTACTTTTGGCAATTATGTATGGATTTGTCAGTCTTCAGTAAGTAAATCATGGACATGCATTACATGCAAGCCATGAAAATCATCTGTTTAGGCTTGATTTGTAATGGCACACAGTTGTCAAAATACATCAGCTGTTTTCTTTTTGTTTTAAGATCTCAATGAATCAATCGCTTGAGCAAAAAACATCAATCCTTCTATAAATCAATAGGCTGGTGCTAGAGATCTCTGTACTAATCACATCATTAGCTGAGCTTTTAGCTGAATGTAGACTACTGCCCCTGCATTTTATAGATTTACTTAAATCTCTGAGTGAATCAAAATAGTGCAGTATATTTTAAAATTTCATACACACTCACACAAGTTGCGTGAACATATGAAGAGTTTATTTGCTAAGACAGATAACTCCATTTTTTAAAATGTTCAAAAATCATGTTTTTATTGTGTTTTATTGTGTTAGCTGTATTTTTTAGATATTTTTACTTTATATCAAAATATTGGAATGCACAATGAAAAAACATGAGTTATCTGTTTTTGCAAATAAACTTTTCATGTAGAGCATTATATGTTTTAATTCATTTTTGACTTCTGAGGTTCACTTTTGCAGGAATTGACATCAACATATTTTATTTAGGTCTATTACTTAGGAAGTGATTTGAGGCTGAGATATTGTAAACAGCTTGCTTACTCACACATATATATCATGTTTCCCTGTGTGCTGAAGTATGTTGTCTTCACAGAGTCATAAAGTAACACACACTTATAGTATGAAGGTCCATATCCACAAAAAAACACAGGCATGTAACACATTCATTCAAAAGGATGCTTTGTTCCAGTCCATTATCCCACTTTCCATCCTTTCTTTTATCTCTGTCACCCCTTTGTTCTCTCTTACCTATTCTTTATGTTTGCTTTGTTTGGGCCTTTATGTCTATACAACCTTTATCCCACACCTCCCTTTCTCATATTTTCTTTTTCTGCACTTTTTTCCAGGTCAACAGCATTGTCACTGTCTACTGAAGAACTTAACTTTGTCACACAGGTATTTTGTGCGCTATGTCTGTGTCTATATTGTTCGATACATAAGTCTAAAAATACATTTAAAATGTAATGTGGTAGATGCACAAGTCATTGTTTTAGATGTGTGCCGCCAATAAGTGTTAAAGGCTAAATATTGTGACCTTTGCCCTTTGAGGTTTGCATGCAATTGTTTAGGAGTGCATCAAACTGTCATTTTATGTTTGGTGATCAATTTGTTGACACAAGTGACAGACACTTCAATATGAATTGCTAGACCGTAAGAAAGGAAGTACCAGAGGTCATTCTGCTTTGAACAGTTCAGGTTACGCTCATCCACTGTCTGACTCATTGGACCAATTAGCAGGGCGGTAAAAGCCTCCCACATCCCTTACTGAAGAGACTAATAAAATTAGCAGGCCCTCCATCTTATCTTTGAACGATAAACAGCCAGCTATTAGATTACAGCTATTAAATTAGAAACAGTCTCTAAACAAACAATTACCTGAATGTAAGTGTGGGATGGGTAAAAAGAGGATATAACATGAGCATGATGGTTACATGGTCCAAAGAAAAGTGTTTAATGGCTTGAATTAGTTCGATAACATCAAAACATTACATTCAACCTCTCCATTTAAATCCATTTGCCATCCTTACACATTTTAATGTACACTAAAAACCGAAATATTATTGTGGCACATATGCGATGTCTGGATCTGCATATATACAAACTTTTTTTTTAATATGGTAGATTTATATATATACTAAGAGTAGCATGCGTATGCATAAAGGGTGTATAGTGTGGGTTTCAGTATGTTTAGTAATGTTTAGTAATTTTTAGTAATTACAGTTGATGTTCTAATGACCCAGCTGTTGCTCAATGGTTACTGTAGCAATGTTAGACCTATTTTACCCATAAGTCTTTGGGTTTATTCAATCACAGCAATAAAAACACAATAGCAGCTCACTGAAAGCCTTTGTGTTGTCTAAAAAGTTTGTCCAGATTTTGCTTGTGCGTGATTTGGTTTCTCAAAAGTATCAGTAGATTCTATAAATCTGTATCTTCTTTCTTTCTTTCTTTCTTTCTGCATATTTTACGAATATTTGTCTGTCAGCCAACTTATCTTAAATCTATAGCCGGCCTGCTCTTTTTTTTCTCATTTTTGACATTTTTCCTTCCCTACACAGCTCTGTCCTCACAGACTCTTTGTGTATGTGTTTCAACCTAACTTTCTCATTGGCTTCATGCTTATTTGTTGTTCATCATGTTTATTTATCAATATTTTTTATTCTAAAGCTTCTCTTCAAGAAAATAAATAACCTTGCTTTCTGTATTCTTCTGGCACAGACTTTCCATAGAGGTTTAATAGAATTTGAGTTTAATTCTGTGACTTTTGATCATGAATTTGGTCACTGACTGAATTTTGAAGCAAATAAATGTTTAAAATGATATTTTAATTTACAAAAAGCAATTTAAATGCATATATAAATTACATTTATAGGGATATTAATAATAAAATCTGTAAAAACCTTTAAAATAAAATTTATTTTTTCCCAAATTCTGTTTTTTCCATTTTTATTTTTTCTGGATTCCATTTTTTCCATTTCCCGTTTTTCTAGACTCTGTTTTAATGGTTAAAATGGTTAAAAATATTATGTTTAAAAATTATTAAAAACATGTCTAATTAATTGAAATCATAAAACTTCTACAAGTTTAACAAAAATGACATTTTAAAGGCCATATAAAGTATGTTTTATTTTTTACATTTTAATAATCAAAAACATCACTAATTAATTTTGTAAAAAAAAATAATTTATTATTATTATTTTTTTTTTTTTTTTTTTTTTTTTTTTTTTTTCAGAAATACAGTGTGTATTTAAATTTTTCTGGTAAAATAATTCTGCTAAATAATTTTTCTGGTAAATATTCCTTAAAGAATAATATTTTAATAATAATAGTAGTAGTAGTAGTACTATAATTGCATTAAGTAATATCTTTCTGTCACCGTTTCCTCAAGTTAAATCAAACTTTTATTTCGAAGGGTTGCTGTGAAGATCTTTAATTTTCTGTTTGTATATGATATGACCAGTGTTGCCAAGTCCACAGTTTTCCCACAGATTTGGGCTACTTTAACACTGTTGCCGCGAGTTGTTTTTCACGTCCGTGGGTAGAAGCGACTCCAATAACATTATATTTAGGCTCTGGCATGCGAATTGTACCATGGGGGACCCTACCAAAAAACATGTATTTTATCCCCTTTAAAACGCAATTTGTACGCCCCGTCGAAATGTGATTGGACTACTTTTGAGGAGCAGTTGGGCTGGTTTTGTAGTGAAAACCTGCCAACCCTGCATATGACTTTAGTTTTTCTAAAAAGAAAGGGTAAAATGCTCATGAAATGACTCTCAGAGCTATTCTAGACATTATGTTTGTGTTCATGTACTCGTATATTAAGGCTGAAAACACTGTGAGCGTCACCCGCGCTTCAGTATGTGCGTAGTAAATGAAACGGCTCATCTGCGCCATTCATTCACACAGAAACACGCAGAAATGCAGGATTCATATTTAAATAGTATTTTTGCAGCTTAATATTCACAGACACTACTCCATATCACATTTTGATTTAAGTGTACTTACCTACTTTTAATTTATACATCCAAAATTTGACAAATTCTGTGACATTCAACGTTACACAGTAGGCCTAAATTCCATTTTTATGACTGGATACCACATTTTCCGCATCAGAAATCATAGGGCCCTACATTCATATATACAGCTTTATATAGTGTATTCATTTCTGCTTAAAATTCATCTCATTAGACATGTAAACATTTGCAGTTTTACATATTGAAGCCTCCAATATGTGGCATAATTTGATAATAGCCTCCTGATTTAATGACTATATCTGTATTTACTGTTATTGAGCCCGGTAACTTGTAACTGTGTATTTAGACTCAATCCCCTCCTGCCTCCGGCCTACTTTCCTGCCTCTAAGGTTTCTCTCAGGACAAAACCACTAGGACAGGGAAAATAAAAGAGTAGGGAAAGAGAGGAGGGAAAGAGAAGTAAGCAGATCTGTTACCCTGTTCTAGGAGGACGGCAGTAATACACATACACACTCTCACACAAACCACCTCACACCACACAAACGGTCCCTGGAGAGGGCAACTGAGCGCTCACAGTTGGTTTGTCATTTAAAATAAGTGATTGTTCTGAGACAGAGGATGAATTAATTTACCTGCTATACAGGAAGATAAGGAGAAGAAAAGAAAAGACAGACTGAAAGGGGTTGAATGCGACTTGGCCTGTTATATGGGAGGGTTGTGTTGTGTCCCAGTTTTCGGACTGAATGTTTGCAAACAGCTACATCTGTTAGGTCAGACTGTACAAACATAGTATGCTAATGCTGTTAAATATATATACAGTAAAAATATGTTATACAGTAGTCAACATTTGAAGTGGATCAAAATCTTTCAATCAAAGTTGTCCTAAAACCAAAACAATACCTTATTCTTGTCTTAGGACACCTTTGATAAACTATTTTGATCCATTTCAAAAGTTGAGTACTATATACACACTGGTGGTTAAAAGATTTAGGGTTGGTAAGATGTTTTTTTTTTTTTTTTTTAACCATAGTTAAGTTTACGCAATCAAAATATTGTGAAATATTATTACTTTTTTAAATAGCTTTTTCTATTTTAATATATTTTACTCCTATGATGGCAGCGCTGAATTTTGATTGAAGAGTGAAGAAAGACTGACAGGTGAAAGAACGACAGTATTCCAAGAATCAGAGATACAATCTCTTAGATTTCTTCAACTTCATATCCCATGGAAATTTATTCTGAGCTAGAAAATAAAAAATTAAAAACTTGCAGTAGAAATACACTCTAAAAAGTTAAGCATGCAGAAAGAAAAAAGTAAATTGTATTTGAGAATTTGATTATAACTGTTAAACTGTTGCATCTAATTTGACATTACAATAATAAGTAGATTAGATTTTGTTTAAGTTTGATCAGATAATTTAGTAAGTGCATAAAACAAATGTATTTATACATTTAATTTTTATATATTATCTATACATTTATTTAATATATAAAATGATCTGTAAATCAATACAACTTGTTCTCTATAGATATTTTTTTTTACAAAATTATAAAAATTATTTGTTTTACTTGTCTTGTTTAATATTACTGTTCAGTTAGTGTAATGAGTTATACTTCATATAATCAAGCCATGTATCTTGTGGTCATGTATTGCACCATTCCAGCCATGTGGATTTACATTTTTTTTTAAAAATCCAGAATATACAATTATTTCCTGAATTGCAGTTTAGGGAAGTGATTTCAAACAAAAGGCCTGAGGTATTTCCACGCTGCACATACTTTTGTAACATACTGGAATCTAAGCACCAGACATAATGTATAACTCATAAAGTAGCAGAGATTGTAATGACAAAAGGCTGGTCTTTTCCAGATCTCCTAAAACAAACCCTGAAGACTTTCTCTGCTCTTTCATCTTTATCTCATCTCTCCATTTCCTCTTGTCTCTCTAGAGTCCTGCTCTTCATTCACCGCTTCGGTCCAGTCAGCATGCTGATAAGTGTTTGCAAGCGCACAGGAGTGTAAGGCCACACGTGTGTTTTGAATTTGTTTATGTATGTTTGAACATCTCAATTTGAACGTTTCTGCAAACAAGACAAGAACTCACATAAAAAGCACTGTGTTTAAATCATTTATTAACTAAAAATTAAAATAAGTACACAGTAAAAAAAGTGTTTTTTATGTATTAATGCATGTGTGTACAGAAACTGATACTATTGATGTTGATACTAGTTCATATAAAAAGCTTGAAAAATAAAAACAAAGAAAAATAAATTAAAGAATTAGTTATATAATTACAAATGGTTTAGGGACAGTCCTAAATATTTGGTTTATATTATAATTTTTAAAATGCAGGGTTTTTTCTTTCTACTTCACAGTTACATAAGATACAGTGCAGTGCTATAGATGACATAAACAGGCATAAACATTTTGGAATTTTGATTATATTTGAATAAATAGGGGATGTTTATTATTAATGATAAGCTGGCAAATTAATTAAACTCTTGGAGTACTACAGTCGGATTCTGGGTTGGTTTAAATCACATTTCAGAAATAAAGTGCAACTTTTAAAATCAAGAATGAATAGAATTTTTAGATTTGCATAATGAATATTTGAGCCTAAGCCTGAAATATTAATAAAATGTCCTTGACCTGAACATTAAAACAGAAGAATGCAGTTACTGCTCATGAAGTATGGTATCTTCTACAAGTGTCTTTCAGCCTATAGCGGTGACTAAGCTGCTGTGACTGAATGCAGGATGTAATTGTATTGGTTGAGTCATATTAAAGGGGTGGGGGATGTTGGCCACGTGACTGAAGGTGGATGGTTTGTCGTGCACACAACTGTCAAATTGCTGAAAGTGTTCTCCTCTCCTCTTCTTAGGTTTGCCTGACATTTTCCTATTGCGTGTCTGAATCCCATCTTTCTTCATAGTAAGTGGACGGTTCACCTGAATGCACAAACACAGATAGACACACTATAAACCATTTATACAATAAAAATGCTATTTAATGTTTTAAATAGTAGGAGGATAGACTAGCATATTCAGCATATTCAAACTAGATCATTTGCAAACAATGGATATAAACCCCTTAAAAGTGGAAACTGAACATATATCTAAGCAGAAATCTTACTCTGTCATTCATTTTGTTGTAGTCTGTATATATGAAGTGTTTTAGCAAGGCTTATATTTACTCACATTATGTAGTTTGTAGTATAGACCACAGGCATTACAGACGGGTTCTCCATTGGCATTACGTCTCCAAAGTGTGGTGGTCCCAGTCTGGCAGTTTGCACAACAGGTGCCTGCTCGTCTAGATGCTGACTGCAACATAAAAAACACATAGAAATAAATATGAAAACACCTACAGTTTTAAAAAAGGACTGTGAACTTAACAGTAAAAGACTGTAAAAATGCGGTTCACGGTAAGTTCCCTTACTATATACAGTGAAAAACTGTATTGGACATTGCATACAAATGACATTACCAGAATTCCCTGCGTTAAATTTCAAATTTTATGTTTTTTTGTTGAAATAACTGTTTTTTCTTAGTTTTTTCTTATCAGTTTGGTACATTAGGGTTGTAATATGTTACATCTAATGTTGTTAAATTAAGGTTTATTGCATTATTTCAGTTTCATGTGTGTTACCATGATAATGTTTAGTGTTTGTATGAATGACACTGTGCACTTTCTATATATGTTAATATTTAAAAGCTGCTCGTGATGGGCTTTGGTTGATCATGTGACTTTCTCATCACCACCTGCTTTTGGTGGTTATCAGTGTATTACAAAGGTACAAAACACATTTCAGTACTTCAATAGGTTGGCATGTTAACATTTTATCAGTTAATGAAATTACAGTATTTAAATGTGATGTGAATTTAAGGTAAAACTGTAAAACCTAAAACGTTGCTACCATATTTTTACGATAAAATTCTGGAAACCACAGCTGCTGTTTTTTAACCATAATTTTTCTTTTTTTTTTTTTTTTTTTTTTTTTTTTTTTACAGTGTAACTTATTTGAAAAAGTAATGCATTATTTTAGTAGTTACTTGAGAAAAAAGTCATTTGATTACGTAAGCATTACTTGTAAAGCGTTACTTCTAACACTGGTAATAGTAATTTTATTCTGTATATTTATGTATAAGGTTTCTGTATGTCTTTGTGAGCCAGCCTATGTCCAAATGTACAGGACAGAGCATATGCTTGCCTACATTTTCTGACATTCCACACAGGATTTGGACCAGCAATCTTCATATTATTGCTGTGGGTCTAATCATGGCTCCATTCATCAGTCTTTCAGTATGTTTTAATGTTTATAATGGGTAATAAGATACTCTGCATAGGAGAAAAATATACATTTATTAAATAATTTAATTAATAACCTTTTTATATATCAATATATTTTTTAGATTTCATTATTTAATTTACTGCTATTTCACCTTTAATGCTAGAGTGACCAAATTTTGCATAGCTTCAGGCTTTGCTAATTGGGGATTTTTTTGTTCATCCTGTTATTTTCCACATTGCTTAGTTACTTCCCATCAACTGCTGACCTTTGATTATCTAATTTATCCAAACTAATAAGCAAAAATTACTTTAGTTTTTTTATATTGCTGAAGACTGTTATTTTTTTTTCCCTGCAATCCAGAATGCTTTATATTAATTTTACTTTTGGTGTGAAAGGGCTTTACATTTATAACTTTATATTAAAAACAAGCAAGCAATCCCAGCCCAGATGAGAAAAAGTAACGCAAAAGTAATGCAATCAGTTACTTTTTTAGGGAGTAACGCAATATTGTAATACATTACTTTTAAAAGTAACTTTTCTCAACACTAACTGTCACAGGCACAACTGACAAACCAATACAATTTCATCTTAAGATATCTTTGTATTGGTCTGTCTTTACAGTATTCTTTTCGCAAGACTTTATGAGCAATTTTAACAAACTGAATGGATCTTTGTCTTAAACAGTAAGCAAAAAGTGTATGTGCATTGCTTAAGTATTATAAAAATAATTTTAATTAAAAATTTTAATAAGCAAAAAAATAATCTTTACTCTAACTTGACTCTCAAACTCTCATGCCAAACAGAAGTACACCCTCAAACACCATAAATTCACATAACTATACAGGTATAGTAGATTCTCAACATGCCAAAAGAAAATACAGCAAGAAAACAACCACAAAAGGAAGCGTTTTTTGGGTCTCACAAAGTTATCGGTACCGGGCAGACATCCTGCCAAGGAAACAAATGGACCGAGCTGTCTCTGCAGGCACTGCTCAAATATACGACCTGTAGCTGATGCAGAAGCACTCGTCACACACTGACTAAATAATAAGACTCGAAGCTAGTCAGCCTAATTTACAGCTAATACGCTCTAAATGGGGGGTCACACAAAATACACCGACGCAGTCACTTTCAAGCTGATTTATTACGTTTCCCTTCAGTGACGGTAGTTCTGCATCTGCTCTGTGCTTAACTATTACATTGGACTTTCATGAGTGTGTGTCCTCTTATTTATAAAATGCTGACATTTCATAATCCTGAAATTCTTCAGCATAAAAGTATATTTGGTGTAGAGGAATTTTTTACATTACAATCATGGAATACACAAAATAAGGTAAAATGATACGCCTGCCAGGAATACAAGTAGTATCTGATTTCTAGTCAAGTTTACACTTATTCATGTTAATGAATTCTAATTAATTACTTGCTATTTAAACCCATCAATAGGGCCATGGAAACTCATATGGTCCATTACACACACCCAGACACATGGCTTTCTCTCTTTGTCTCTCCTTCTTGCCTCATTGTCTGTACACATTCTCCGTCAGTGCATTACACGGGCACAGTGAAACAATACAACATAAATTGATCATATGTACAGATGAACTCAGTGTTAGGTTTCATTTGACAGGTTTCAGGTTTCATTTGTCTATTAGAGTAGCATTTGTATTTTGAACTGTGTTTATGTAAAGCTGTGTTTACGTATGTGTGTGGCACTTACCAGTCGGCGCTTGGGTCTAATGAGTGGTCGGTTCTGGCCGTTCATCTTGTGATAGAGTCCACATGCATTACACAGATAATGACCCGTTCCATCTCTCCGCCACAGAGGAGTTGACGTAGCCCCACAGTTTACACATTCACGACCTTCAGGCACACGTTATGCACAAAAGAGATGCATAAAATTAAGAGAGAAAATTAAAAATGATAAAATGCTGACGTTGTTTATTATATATAGAGATAATCAGTTTAATATTTGTTTTACAGATATTCACACTTTCATACTTTTGGGTTTATCGGTCCTACAGATCGGGTCTACCGATAAGTGCCATCATTTGGTGGGTATCTAATGAACAGCATCCAAAAGGAAGCAACAGTGTTGACAGGCAAAGCATCTTTTTTTATTACACTGACTGCATTAATTAAAAGCGATTAACTTTTTAAGTTATAAAATTGTGCATTAGTGCATTAACCATTTAACAGCCCAAAGTAAATACAGTACACTTGCAACTATTTTGCAAAACAACTTATATAATTATTATTATTCATGCCATTTTAAATAATTAAAATACTAAAAATCCAAATTATGTTTTTAGTCTAATTATGAATACTGTGCCAAAAAAAACGTTTCTGCATGTATGTTGTAAAATCTATTCTTTTATATGGTCACATTACTTCTACAAATTATTTTTAGATATTAATATTGTATATATTGTTTTATATTTTAGTAAAGTGCATTTAGCTTTATTTTAGTCCAGATGCATAAACTGCACCTACTGAAACAAAGTTATGCTACACATTACAGTGTGTATGTTACATGTATTTATAATTTATATAGCAACATCAGTGAGTATTTAACTGCTACATAAAATTCTTATAAAATTAGATGTTCATTATACTTACTTACTGTACTTAGGCTAATGAAATTACACTATTGCATGAGCACTAGATGTTCGGTTCATTTAGCTACTGGATGTTTAAAGTTAGACAATTAACCTTTTCCCAGTGTTCTTTTGAACTACGAACTCTGAACTTACCTGAGAAAGCGCGGCTTTTGCTTTTGCATTTTGACGTCATGTTGCCGCTGCTCCCGAGCAGACCTCTGGAATGAAACACGCTGCCCGGGTAATCGTGCGCTCCAGATAAAGCGTAATCAGAATATGAAGGTACAGGAGTTGTAGTTTGGGCCAGATTTCCACGGATTGGACTGGTGCACTCCATCTTCATCCCGTCGACCAGATGGAGATGGTACTTCCCAGCGTCCCTCACAGAAGTACATGCAGGGTCAGGGGACGCATCTTTGGGTGGAGTAGGGGGCAGGCAGTAGAGCTGAGGGCTGCAGTGTTGCGTCATTGACAGGCATGGCATCGAACCTGGGCCGGGCGTACCGGTGCCCGTGTACAGGTTGTTTGAGTTTTCGGCGCCTGCTGAATGCAGAACCGCTTTGCCCAGGTGGCTGACGGTCCATGTGCTGTGGTGCTGGGTCGCCGAGAAGGTCGATTTGCTGTTGTCCACTATAGAAAGACCTTGAGTGTGGATAAGGTGAGGTCGACACATTGAGCCACCCGTAAGCCGCGCTGCCAAAAACGGGAAAAAAGTACAAACACGTGCATTGTTAAAAGTCAGTTCGATTAAAAAAATTATCAGCGTTTAACCATATTGTAAAATAAATACATAATTTAAAAAGATAAAAAAATAAACCCAAATGAGGAAGCTCGAAATTTTTTTTCGAAACTTTCAAAAGTGATTGACAAATTAAGGCTTGTTGTGGGAGGCCAGATTTTTCATTGCACAAGCGAACCAATTACTATAACTGAAATTAGAATTAATATCTCATTAGTATTATATTTTTCTCGATGTTAGATGTTATTTTAATTTCCGCCAAACGAACCTGTGTAACATGGTTCATGGTTTTTGTTTCTTAGCCTACTACTTAAATTTATACCTTCGTTATAAAACACAATCTGATACAATCTATTAATATAATACAATATGTGCCTAATATATTTTAAATGTACAATATAAAAATAATAATCGTTGTAAATGTGTTCAGTTTTTGATATTTGTAAATACACTTTGTTAATAGTTAATAGCACAATTACAGTGAGATATCATGCGTAACCTCAAACTCCAACCCAAATGTTAAGAGCCTCAAATTGAATTCGAGCTTGTGTTTGTTGAAACTGATATCACATACACTACCATAACATTATTTATTATTAATAATAATAACAACTATAACAACATCTATAAAAGCATCTCCAAGTAGGATCTGATAACTTTGGAAAATTAAAACGGTTTGGCACTATAGGCTGTTGTAACCCAATAAATATGACCGATAGTTTTAGAACAAAAGTGATGCAGTAAACGCCTTTCCTTTGATCTAAAAATTGCGCCATAGAAGTTGCACTGACAATAAAGTAATAATAATAGCAATGAATAAAAAAAATTAACAGACAGCTCCAGGCCTACTCACCATGCGTTTGACTGTAAGACATTCGTGCACGAGTATGAGAGTGGGACCCGTGTGTGTGATAATAGGGGTTTCCTTGAGAGTCCAAATGACTGAGAAATACATCCACCTCATCTGGTGGTAATAATGGTGTACCCGGCTCCATATATCCCGAATGATGTCCTAAACCAGCATGCGGAGACACCGAATCTGAGGTACCCATTAAGGCTGAATGATGAGCATGCATCATCCATCGGGGTTCTGCTGAGAGCTCCATCATCTGTAGATGCTTTCCCGTATGACCGGGATGCAAATATTCGTGTGTGGTTAAAAAACAAAACTTAACCTTTTTAAAAAAAGTTCTTTCAAGTTTATCCAGCGTGTATGTTTTTTCCCCAAGTGTTTTTTTCCTTGAATGTCTTAATAAGCCTAAAGGGTGAAGTACACCTATGACAACGTAAAGTTAAATGACTATAAAATAAAATTTTAAGACAGGAGTTCGCGTGTCTGTCGTGTGACTTGAGCGGTTGAAGTCACCGGCGGTGTGACACCTCCCCACTTTTAAGGGGCTGCGCAAATACCGCAAAAAATACCACCACAGCTTATTACCTCAGCTATATGTGTTGGTATACACTGAGGTAGATCCTCACATAATGCTCGAAACCAAATTCTTTACGTTAGGAGAAAAGCAGAGGTTGAAAAAAATAGTCCAATAAGAGTAACGCTTGTTATCTCATCACTCCATGACACGCGCCACGGTTCAAAAGGCACTCGTGCCTACGAAGATAAGCGTCAGGATGATCACCACAGGTAGTCACACAAGCGACTAATCAAAAACCAGCGTGCAAAAGAGTTGTATATGAGGCTGAGACCGAGGGCGGACTCCTCTCGTCAGCATAAGTGATTTTCTAGCCAATTAGAATTCGCCTTTTTTCCAGTTTGACACCTGAAACTCCAATTTACACCCTGCTTGTCTTTATCCATTCCTTTCGTTGCTAGTACATATTCCTCATTTCACACAGCAGCATCCTGATGGTTTGATTGTTAATGCTTCCAGAGAACGATGCATGTTTACACTACGAAAAAATAAAATAATTTGTACACATTTATAATATTTATATAAATTAATATTTAAAATTATATTTAAACGATACATCAGATAATACAGACCCATTGTGTTGCCACTGAAATTGATTGCATTTCTTAAGAATATTAAATCGGTGTTTATTAAACTGATGTTGAAGTAGCCCCCGAAGAAACCTGCATGCTCCAGGTGAGGTGAGTATTCTTTGTTTCCCTCTACGAAGCAATGCAACGTCCTCCATCGACTTCTCCCGATCTTTAATTATTCAGGGAATAAGTTTCTGGCCAGCGTGCGCGTATTGTCTGTCTCGGCAGATACGTCTCGTACGCGGTCAGTGACAACACGAAACCGCTGACCACCTACCCTGACTCTCATAAGATCTTTCCATCACTTTGATGAGAGAGAGAGAGAGAGAGAGAGAGAGTGAAAGGGAATCAGACAGGGTGCATTCCTTCACAGCGCCATTCAAAATGAGAACACTGTCGTTTTGTAACTTTTACGCAATCTGTACATGAAATTAAAAGCTTTTGTTATATATTTAATTAAAAATACAGTGAAACAAGAAAACCTGCTGAGATTGTTAGTTCTTTCATGTTACATTTATCCACATCGAACATCAAATCATAAAGACATTAAATGTCATTTTCGTTCTTACGTATCCACCTTATTCCTTAACGCAGAAGTATGCGTATGGGCGAGACTTCCGGTTCATTAGCCGCTATTAGTAAGGAAAAGAATAACAACGTGCGGTAAAGGTAACTGTTTGCAGTGCACTACAAACCAGTGTGCTCAGAAGTATGATAAAACATTAAAATATTATAGTAATACACATCAATTTGCAATATCAAGCAGCAAAACAAGCTGTTTTGTACAGGTAAAAATAGCTGGACGTGGATGAGACCGGAAGCCAAATTGGATGGCCATGAAGTATACATATATGATCAAACAGTGATTTAAGGAACAACAATTTTAACAACATTTTTTTTTAATTTGGTTTGCATGTTTTTTTGTATAGAAAACAATCTTTTCTCTCCATAATCAGAACCTGGTGAATGTTGCTCAAGAGGGTAATAAGCAGCACTGAATAATTTCCAGTATACATTTATTATGGAGACAGCTCACCAGGATGACCAAGTGCTCCATTGTGCAGTCTTTTGTTGTGTTCCTTCTGCATCTCATGGAGCATCTGCTCAAGTTTAAACAAATCTTACGATTTCATAACACATTTTAACCTGGAACTCGCTCTTATTCTTTTTGCCTTCCTTTCACTCTCTCTCTCTCCGCTTGACAGCGTAAGCTCAACAATGTAGCCATGATCCCTTAATTGCCCGTTCATTTCCTCCGCAAAAGAGAATCAGGAAGGCAGTATTAACAGCATACTGTAGTAACAATCTGTCAGTCATCTTTTCTCTTTCTCACACTTTCTCAGGCAAAAGACCAGAAAGGAATATTAAACTGTTCACAGTATATCCAGTCATTACTTTAATTATCAATTAACAGTCATTACCAGTCTTGATTTTGCTGTGCTTTTTTTTATTTATTTATTTTTTATAAATCACACCTGCGCTGTTTATACTTTTTTATTCTGTACAGAAAAATATTAGTATAAGATCTTTTATGAAACCAGATTGCACGTATATAATCAGATTACAGTTTCTAAAATAAATAAATTCTTCTGATATTATTATTATTTACTTTTTATGACACAATTGTGAAATTAATGATATCTGAAACCATGCTTTTGTCCTGATTTGGACAATATGGAAATCATAAGAACTTTCAGTGTGTGTCTGTGTGTACATTTTGTACATCTGTTTGTGAATGTCAGTGAATGTGTGTGAAGATGTTGTAGTGTGAATAACCCTCTCCCCCTCCCATACCCAGAAGGCCTTGCAGGCCTGGTTTTCACCACATCAGGATACAGGGCTGCTGGCTGAATTCCGGTATGAAACGGAGCGCTGGTGCACCGCAGTCTGTGTGTCATACACATGCACATCCCTCTTCACACAGATGGACAGGTGCTGTAACGGACACTTGCTTTTACTCACGTAACATTCATTAAGTGCAACCACTTCCAATGCAACCAATTAATTTCATTACGCACACAAACCTTATAGTCACTGATCCACTCTGTGCAGACAATTATCAGAGCAACATCACAGATATTAGAGCTGATGCTTCAGATTTCAGCCAGGACACTTCTGAAATTAGCATATATTTCAATCTTAATGTATTAATTGTGAATATACTAAGAATGTTTCCCTGTATAAAATATTTTAGAGATGGTGTCAGGTGTATTTTGTGATGCTAGCAAGTTAGTAGTTCACCCTAAAGGCCCAAAGCTAAATTCCAGCATCTTTTTATTCATAGTTGGGAAGCGCTATCATGGAGTTTCCTGTTCGTATCATGTGCTAATGAGCAAATTACTAGATATTTCATAATTGATGTCACACTGCAACTTTATTTTGACATTCAGTTGAATGTTTATAGCCTTAAATCAGTATGAAAATAGGTCTCTCTGGTAAAATTAGATTTTTAAAGATTTAAAACCGACAAGATAACGAGCAAAATCACTGCTATCCATTAGTGTAGTGCCATATTGAAAAACATGTATGAGTGTGTTTTGATTTTGTACAAAGAAACAAAAATTTTAGTGTTTTAGTGAGCGATGGGGACATGAGCAACTCAAATACTGGATCTCAGGCTGTTTTTGTATTCATAATTGCATTAGGCGATACTTAAAATACATTTATTTTAACCCACAATGGACTTTTAATAAGAAGCTACTGAGATGACACCTTTATCTTGCTTCAATCAAAACAAAAAGGCTGGAGATGAGATTTTCAGTCATTTTTAACTCAAAGCCGCCATCTTCTGGCCATTTTCAGCTTTCTGAATCATGGCACTCGAGTTGAACCAAGACAACATGCTCAACACACAGCCTAATGACTACTTTAGGCCTAATATCTATGTATGATCTGCCTGATTAGCATGAATAATGAGAAATACAGGTACATGTCATCGTATTTAGATGCTAAAAATACAATATGTCAGTGATTGCTTTACATTAAGAAGCTTTTTATATTTTAGCATGGTTTGCTTCTAAAACAAATATGTAGATGGTGAAAGTTCCTTGGGGACAAATGCACACAAGCTTTTCTCCACTATGTGCACTATGCAAAAATATGTGGTAAGAGAGAAAGTGTATGTGTGCATGAGTGTTTTCAGCTTTAAGGGGATGTGCTGGGTAACTGTTGCCCGCTTTGGGTTTCCGGACTGGGTGCCTGCAGACTGTTAGTTCCCCCTCTCCCTCTCTCTTTATCTCTCTCCCCATCACTCCTTTTTATCTCCTTATCATACCAGCCAGGCACTCAGCCAGGATACTGTGGTAACAGCCGAGCAGGCTTCTGCTTCACCATAGTGATCTTGATAGTGAAAACGAGTGAGCAGAGAATCCTTAATGGAGAGTAACTATGTTTATTTGTTCTGATTTTGATGCATTTGATTTGTTCACCAGCCACACAAACCAGGTGACTTACGATGGACTGAATATCCACAAATAAGAGGCCTGTACCATTCACATTTGTGGGTGAACATGAAATCCTCATGGTCCGTACACACTTTAAAAAATGTCAACATGAAGCTGTATTTCTACCATGTGATCTGTTTTCTGTAGATGCAGGCTTGACAAAACTCATGCAACTTTATGGATGAAACAATCTTTAAACTGCAGTTTTTGTGTGCTTGAATATGTATGGTAGTGAGTGTATGTGAAATATCATATCTGGTTGGTAGTCAGCAGATCATAGGCAAAAGTGTATTAATAGCTACTGAGAACGTGTTGAACAGACTGGCATCTCTTTGTGAATATGGCTAAAAGGAGCAAATTCGACAGATTCACACTCCCACTGTTCGCCCTCTGTAACACACATACTTTCTGTCTCTGAGGCATCAGAGATCAGATGTCCGTCTTATTAATGCCATGTGTATGCGAGTTTGTTTGTGTACATTTTGTAACCTATGATGCCATCGCACTGAAATCTCAACACGCTGACCGCAGCGGCTTACAAGAAACTCTTTGCTTTTTTCACCTCCAAATCCAAAGCGTCCACAGTTTACTGATGTTCTTTTAAGTCAAAGATGTAATGAGGATTTATGGCTTAGAATGTGTCAGTGGCAAGATAGTTTTGGTATGGCAGCCATTCACCTGGCGGCTGAACAGAGAAAGTGTATAGATAGAAATGAGCTGAGCGTAGTCAGCATACATGTAAAACAAGGCCTTTGGTCAGCCATTTAATACTTATTTGTATTGATTATTTATATTGCTTTGCAAAGTTTCGGATTTCATTTTACTGTGCGGTAAAGTGCAGCACAACCACAAGGGCCACTTTAGACTTGAACTTTGACCTTTCTGCATGGTGAATGATTTATTTCATGTCGACTTAAAATAAAGACTATGTCTTAAATTAACTAAATACATTCCTATATTTGCAGCATAAATAGCATGTGATAGTTTTATTTGCATCTTAAAGGGATAGTTCACCAAAAAAAAGAAAATTGTGACATTAATTACTCACCCTCCTGTCGTTCCAAACTGTTCATCTTTGGAACACAAATTAAGATATTTTTGATCTGAGAGCTTTCTGACCCTGTGTAGACAGCACTGCAACTACCACGTTCAAAGCACAGAAAGGTAGTAAGGACATTGTTAAAATAGTCAATGTGACATCAGTGGTTCAATCACTGAAAATACTTTTTGTGCGCAAAGAAAACAAAAATATCACAATGACACATTGACTATTTTACCAATGTCCTTAGTACTTTTCTAGGCTTTGAATGTGTCAGTTGCGTTGCTCTTTATGCAGGGGCAGAAAGCTGTCAAATTTCAGCAAAAATGTCTTAATTTGTGTTCAGAAGATGAATGAAGGTCTTACGGGTTTGGAACGACTGGAAATGGATTATATACACAGAGTAAAGAGTCTGCTTAAGATATGACATTTGACATTTATTTTAGAATAAATGTTTAATAATGTGTTCTCATATCATACAATTATCTAACAGTCTTTATGGCAGGTCCAGGGTTATATAATTACAAGCCATTATGTAAATGAAATACATAATGCAAGAGTATGATTAAGTGTCATGTAAACACATAAAACTTTTTTCTTTAGCTCCGCCTTGGTCTAGTTTTCATTTCAACACTTTTAAATGAGTATCTCTCCCCTGTGCGATAATCAGTCAGGATATACCAGGTGCCCCAGTAGATGCCATCCGTGATACCCGTGTAACGGCCGTGGTAATAGCGTCCATTGAGGTTAGCAGCCAAACAGGAATCAAACCACCAGCCCGCACCGTAATAACGGGCACAGTTACCAACAGCATAGCGATCATGATCCCGGTCATATGTGCTGAAAGCTCTGCCATCATGATTGTACTGTTTGCTGTAACTGAATGCATTGCCAGCATCACCATGGTAATCTCGAGCAGTTAGGCGGAACCTTGTGGAGAGAATATCACACATGCATTATGAAGTGAAACTGAACTATGGTTTGTTGAAACTCTGCTTTGACACTAGTCTATGAATAAAAAGTCGTGGAGGGCCGGTGTCCTGCAGAGTTTAGATCCAACCCCAATTAGACACACCTGAACCAGCTAATCAAGCTCTTACTAGAAACTTCCCGGCAGATGTGTTGAGGCAAATTGGATCTAAACTCTGCCCTCGGCCTTCCAGGACTGAGTTTGGGCAAGCATACAGTAGACATTAGTATGTCTATGTGTGCATATACCTCTGATTTTCTCCTGCCACTTTAAAGTTGTTATAGTTAGCGTGACGTGTCTGTTCATGCCAGTCTTGGAGAGTGATGCGGAGCGTGTGATGCCCATTTGCGGTTAGTGCGTAAAGAACTGCATTCCCTAACCAGTGCTCTGTCTGTGGGGAGCCAAATCCATCACGGTACTCCTGCCAGGTTCGGTTAAAGTCAGTTTGTCCATCAAACCGTCGCTGAAACACCGTCCATCCCCCACCAGCTGAAACCATATCACACACGGCCTGGAATAGACAGGTCATAAAGAAATCCCACATATAGAGTTAACCCTAAAAGCTAGGTTTCTACTAGGTGGATTTTTTTAATTTAGTACAGACCTGAATAAGATATTTGACATAAAAGCTGTTTACATATAGTACACGAGAGAAAATAACAGTTGAATTTATAAAAAATGACGCTTGATTCTTAATACTGTGTTGTTACCTGAATGATCCACAGCTGTGTTTTTTTTTTGTTTGTTAAGTGATGAGTCCCTTGTTTTCTGCTGTTCTTCAGAAAAGTCCTTCAGGTCCCACAGATTCTTTGGCTTTTCAGCATTTTTGTGTATATGAACCCTTTTCAACAATGAGTGTATGATTTTGAGATCCATCTTTTGACACTAAGGACAACTGAGGCGACTGTTACAGAAGGTTCAAACGCTCACTGATGCTTCATAAGGAAAAATCATGCATTAAGAACCCGGGGGGTGAAAACTTGAAGATGAGGGTAAATTTAACTTATTTTGTCTTCTGGGAAACATGTAAGTATGTTCTGTAGCTTCTGAAGGGCAGTACTAAATGAAAAGAAAATATGATATTTAGGCAAAATAAGAAAAATGTACACATCTTTAATTCTGTTCAAAAGTTTACACCCCTGGCTCTTAATGCATCATTTTCCTTCTGAAGCATCAGTGAGCGTTTAAACCTTCTATAATAGTTGCATATGAGTCCCTCAGTTGTCCTCAGTGTGAAAAGATGGATCTTAAAATCATACAGTCATTGTTGGAAAGGGTTCAAACAGACAAAAATGTTGAAGGATTTTCTGAAGAACTGAAGATCATTCAGGTAACAACACTGTATTAAGAATCAAGTGTATGGAAACCTCTGAACAGGGTAAATTTTATAAATTCAAAATGAAATAAATGTAAACGTATTTTATGTGAAATATCTTATTCAGGTCAGTACTAAACAAAAAGTAGCATGCGTTTTGTATGATCCTTTTCTTCCTGTTCGGATTTTATTATTTTTTTGAGTGAAGTAGCCCTTTAAGTCTGCATACGTATTAAGTTGAAAGATATCAATCCAAGTGGAATTTATTTAGAAACATTTACATTTATGCATTTGGCAGTTGCTTTTATCCAAAGCAATTAAAGTCAGTTTATGCATTCCCTGGGAATCAAACACATGACCTTGTTGCAAGTGCCATGCTCTACTGTTTGAGCTTGAGGAATCTGTATTTGGCTTAATTTTTAAAACAAGACATGTAGTGATATAAATGTATTTGGGTTTCTGTACACTTTCCATGCATTTAATGGCTATACCTCTAGCGCTGGCCGCTTCGGATCTGGTTGTATGGTGTAGATTCCGTTCTCCTTGATTCCTAATTGGTAGATCTCATGACAGTCTTGAGGGTAAAGCCCTGCAGAGGGAGGCACTGCGGTATAGACCCAAACAAAACATCTGTGAACATTTGTGCAATAAATTTCCTAGTAGTCTGCTAGACTGCACGGGGTGTTTGTTCTGTGTGTGTTTGTGTGTGTAGCTCACCTGTAGGAGTCCTTGGTTTGAGGCCATTAGGTTTAGAGTGTGTGATACTCTTCAGCAACAGCAGCAAGTCTTTCTCCCCCGTTGTTGCCCACCACACTTTCTACGAAAGAAAAAAAAAGAGCTCCTTAGTCAAAAATCCTAAAGTAATACCTTAAGAAAATTTTTCTGTGATGGGAATGATGATAATAAAAGGGAATGGAACTGTTGTTACAGAATGTGAGCACAAAACATTTTACAAAACACACAGTTCTAATGACTATTGCTAATATTCCTGTCAATTATATTTCCAATAATAAGAAGTAGAAATAAAAATTCCTACACATAAAAAGTGTCTGATGCAATGCATTTTAGAGTGTTTGAAGAATAAATTATTATTTATTTGCTAGTTGACTATTTCAGGATGGTTAGAATTTGTTGTAAGGTTATACAAAGGTTAGAGATAGGTAATGAGAGGGTCAGATTGGAGCTGTCAAAGGTCAGTTTTCTTGCATTCCTAAGAACACCTCTGTTTGCTGAGTGTAAATTAGGTGTTAACTTAATTGAGACAACAGCAGAAATGAAAGAATCAATAAATTATGAAAAGAAAGAGTAGTTAGTCTGTTAACACACTTTATCTAGGCATGTCATTTCATTTAAGAAGGAAATGTAAGTGGTGTATGTTGCGGAATATAATGACCAAGTCTGGTGGCCATCTCTCTGAGTCTCTGACTGTGGCAGTGGAGGTCACATTCTGTCAACACCGCTGCCATAAGAGCCAGAAATGCTACTAATGAGTCAGACCCGTCTCCCTGACTCACAACCACTGAATCATGTTGCAGCATGCACCGCTGAAGCTGGATGAGACGGTCAGATTTATCAGACACCTGCAGACACATATAAACATACGCAGACATAAACACAAAGAGCATGCATATTCAATCTCAATCACCATATTTAACATTGTATACAGATTCTCCATATTCTAACTCTTTAACTTAGTGTTAGTAGTATAGGGTTGTTAGTGTTCTTTCATTCTATTTGTTTACATTTCATGAAAAATTTCATTTTAAAAATGACAATGACACATTATTTTATTTTAAGTAAAAAACAAAAACAAGGTCACTAAAAAGGTTTAATAGCACTCTGACACACTTTCATAACCATCTTTTTTAAAACAATATATAAATTAATGCTTCATAATTTACCTGTTTGCTTCAAGAAACCCCATAAATTATTTAATCCAACTTAGTATGTACTTTTGTATTTATATACACTACCAGTCAAAAGTTTTTTGTTGTTTTCTTGCATTTATTTGATTCAAAGTAAAAACAGTAACATTTTGAAATATTTTTACTATTTAAAATAACTATTTTTCATTTGAATATATTCATGTAATTTATAATGTAATTTAATGCAAATGTAATTTACTCCTCTGATTTCAAAGCTGAATTTTTAGCATCATTACTCCAGTCACATGATCCTTCAGAAATCATTCTAATATTTTGATTTGCTGCTCTAAAGAACATTTGTTATTATTATTATTATTACTATGTTGAAAACAGCTGAGTAGAATTTTTTTCAGGTTTCTTTGATGGATAAAAAGTTCAGAAGAACAGCATTTATCTGAAATAGAAATCTTTTGTAACATTATAAATGTCTTTATCATCACTTTTGATCAATTTAAAACATCCTTGCTAAATAAAAGTATTAATTTCTATCATTTCTTTCCCCCAAAAATACTCCAAGCTTTTGAATGGTATAGTGTATAATGTTATAAAAGCTTTTTAAGATAAATGCTGATCTTTGGATCTTTCTATTCATCAAAGAATCCTGAAAAAAATGTACTCAACTGTTTTAAATATTGATAATAATAGAAAATGTTTCTTGAACAGCAAATCAGCATATGATTTCTGAAGGATCATGTGACACTGAAGACTGGAGTAATGATGCTGAAAATGTAGTTTTGATCACAGGAATAAAATACATTTTAAAATTTATTCAAATAGAAAGCAGTTATTTTAAATAGTAAAAATATTTTAAAACATTACTGTTTTTGCTGTACTTTGGATTAAATAAATGCATGCTTGGGTGAGCAGAAGAGAATTCTTTAAAAACAAAAAAATCTTACTGTTCAAAAACTTTTGACTGGTAGTGTAAAAAGTTAAATTGTTCAAATGTTGCAGTAATACACTTTCAGATCTGTCACAAGGATCATGTTTAGGTAATGCTTACCTGTGAGTTTTTGCGGTTCTCTGGAATCTTTCTAACTCTTGAGTCCTGATGTATTTTCGGTGGTGATGCCGTTGCACTGCAGCTCCCCTCACATCTGCTGTTGGGTGGCCCGGCCACCAGGATGTCCCTCTGACACAGCACACGTACACACATCACGTATGCTCCCAGCAAAAGCAATGGCACAACACGCACACACATGCTGCTCAGGCCTCCACACGAGTTCAAAAAGATATTATGCACCTGTTCCCTGTCTATTTCTCTCTCTACTCTACCGGCATCTACTTTGTACTACTTATCTTCACACTTCTACACTCTTGTGTTCAGATCAGTGTCATCTGCAGTCTATCGCGTCTTACACATTGTCTTTCTTTCTCACTATGTGCCCGTCAGAGTCTCGTCTCCTGTTTTTCTCTTTTATTTGATCTTCTCTATCCCTCCCTCTCGCTCTCCTGCACCCTCTCTTCTGTTTGTGAGGCTCTTTTGGCTCAGATTCCTAGATAACTGCGGCTCTTTGCTGTCTGACATGCACCGGTACACCCACCCCCTAACACACACATACACACACTTGTACCTATATGTCCACATATAGGTACAAGTGTATCTTGTCGCATGACATTCCACCATCAAATCCATCTGGAATCTACAAATAATCACACTCTCATACAGTCACATTCAGATACAGAGATAAACATCCTCATCAGGTTTTAACTAAACCTCTTCACTGTGTGTGTCTCCTATTTTGGAGTGTTTGTAAAGTTTATTGAGTTTGTTGAGGTCATAAAAACTTGGAATTCCTCTTTTAACACTCTTATTAAAAGACAGACAGTCACACACTAATATATATACACACACACGGGCAGGAGAAGGAGAAAACTCTTTTGAATAGGATGACCTGTGCTACACTTTGACCTTTAACCTTTCTCTGTCTCCAAGGGAAAGGTGCTAGACCTATTTTATTGAGAGGTGTTTGCTCTTTGTGTGCATGTGTGCAACAGGAAGTGGCTAAAACAACTATGTAATTGTAAATGTGCTAACATGCATATTACAGTCAATGCATGACTCACCTGTTAGGTCGGTAATAAACAACAAAAATCACTATGTAAGACATGTTTACAATTTGTAATGAATTTAAGAGGTCTGTGGCTTGTTATGATCTGTTACACCTAAAAGGTTTGGAAGATGTGAACACCTTGTACATGTGTATACAATCAAAACACAAACCATTATCAGTTGACAGACTGCCATCTAGTGCTGAATGTCTGGAATGAAGGCATGTAGAGGAGAAAGTTAATTATTTTGAAAGTTTTTAAATTCTTTCCTTGTTTTGTTTCTAAGAAACGGAGGTGTTGCAGAATAATGAACTTTCCAGACCAGACATGATGATGACATTTTCTCAATTTCTGATGTAAGTTAAACAACAATAAAATCATATGCACATTTGTAAAATAATGACTGAATGCCAGTGATTTTAAGATTACATGTATATCCACCTTATTTTTTGGCTGTAAATTTTATGGGTCTGGCTTCCGGTCTCATCCACGTCCAGCAAAACAGCTCGTTTTGTTGCTTGACATTGAAAATTGGTCTCTTACCATATTGTTTTAATGTATTATCTTAATTATGAAGACACTGGTTTGTAGTGCAAACAGTTTTACCGTTTACTGCGCGCTGTTTTTCTTCATTTCCAAAGCGGCTAATGAACCGGAAGTCTCGCCCATAAGCTTACTTCTGCGTTGAAGAATAAGGTGGGTGTGTTTTGAAACTCTCATGAGTATCACGTAATGGTTATATTAACCAACCCTGTATCTAACCAAAGGACTTACTGTACAAATGTACTCTGTGGCGACCCCTGAAGTTTTTAACAGCTCATGCAACAGTAGGGGCGGAGTTTGCTCAACATCTTTGAAAAATACCCCATTGTTAACTCGCTCTTAAACTAAACTTTGATTTAGTATCACATCATGTTTTTAGCATAACTTAAATTAGGCTTATATGCCTCATGCACTAATAGTTTTTTATCGTCTCTTTTTACTCTGCCAACTCTTACTGTACGTTTATTCAGTTTGTAAGAATGAAATCACATTGCGTTTTACAGTTTATCTCTAATCTGTCATCTCCATCGCTCATGTTACAGCTAGTGCAGTAAAGATTTTTTGAGATGTTACCAAATGACCAGATGTTCTAATTGATTAATCAAATTCTAGCAACTGGGGTACAACACCTTTAATATAGTTAGCACTTTAAAACATAAATAGTCCGGTTAATTTTACGTAGCACACAACGGCATGTCAAATACTCAAAAAGTCATGTCTTTATTTGTGCAAATGATTCACTTTCACAGAAAGGCACAGGAGAATACAGTGTTAAGTCACCAGGAACAAAAGAAAAAGTTAACCAATACTCAGCCACGCGAGGGCGTTTAATGTGTTAGTTGAGTGAAATTAAACTCCTTTTATCTCGAAGGCATTTGGTAAACATGGACTAAATAGTATCATTTTAGAATCTTTACTTTCTACATTTTCACATCAAGTTTAGTGCACAAACTGTCTCAATAGGCATAAAAAGATTTTCGTTCTCAAAGTAAGTGCCCCTACCCAAAATCGCAAGGCATTATGTGGGCAGGATCTTTTCTTTGCTTTCTCGCTCCACGGTTTTGCATTTATTTCACCACTTGTGCACCCTGTCCGAAAGAGCAGCTTTTGTACTTTCCATATGTATAATTTAACATACTAATATATGTTGTACTAACAAGATAATAGCTCCCAAAGTCGTGGAAGAAAGCACAACTCCACAAGCGCCTCTGCCGACGGTGTTGTTGTTTTCAATCACGTCCGCGTGCCTCCGTTAAATCAGATGATTCAAAACTCTGAGATGCTTCTCGCATCTTTGAGCTCATACTCTCGCAACACACAAATACGCATTAAGTTTGATCATGTCTGCTGTGGTCGAAGAGTCAGCACCCGCCCAAGCCCCCGCTCCAGCAGCAACCAAAGCGAAGAAGGCATCTGCGAATAAGGCAAAACCTGCCGTGACTGCTTCTCCAGCTAAAAAGAAGAAGAAGAAGAGCAAGGGGCCCGGCAAGTACAGCCAGCTCGTCATTGATGCGATCCGCACCCTGAGCGAGAAAAACGGCTCGTCGCTTTTCAAGATATACAATGAAGCGAAGAAAGTGAGCTGGTTTGATCAGCAGAACGGTCGCATGTATCTGCGCTATTCCATCCGGGCGCTCCTGCTCAACGACACGCTTGTGCAGGTGAAGGGACTGGGGGCCAACGGCTCGTTCAAGCTCAATAAAAAGAAATTTGAGAAAAAGCCAAAGAAGACTGCCACCAAGGCGACCAAGACTGAAAAACCTGCAAAGCCGGCGTCTAAAAAAGACGGGTCCAAGAAAGTGACTGCAAAGAAGAGCGCCAAAAAGACCCCCGTCAAAAAGAAGACCGCGAAGAAGACGAGCGTTAAGAAGGCGACACCCAAACCGAAGAAGGCAGCTGCAAAAAAGCCAAAAGCCCCGGCGAAGAAGGCAACCAAGGCGAAGAAGTCCAAATAGACTTTTTGTAAAATTGAAGATTTTTATTTTTGTATATAGCTTCTTGGACAGAGAACCCAGAGATAAGAATTGTTTTTTATTTTTGATATATTTTGATATTTTTGTCGACGTTTAGGTATGCTGTCATTTTGATGTATTTCTTCTAGAAACGGCTTTATAGAGACACACCCACTTTAGTTTCTGCACTGCAAGACGTCATGCTTTTCTGAAATGGAAGTGACTGTTTCGTTTGCTGTACTAAACAGAAGAACATTTGGTACTAGCTAACTAGACATGAATGCTTTGTGGATATGAAACAGTGTTTAAATGCCTTTCAATTTCATATGAAATGTTGCTGAACTGCAAAAAACAACATATATGTCAAATAAGCTTTTTTGATTTTTAAATAAAAATGACTGTAACCTTCTTGATGTGTGTTTAGTGGTGATTTTTTTTACTTGTTCATTTAAACAATATATATTGTTATAGTCTATACAGATTAGATGAATGATTTAATTTATTTATATTACCTTGAGCAACTTTATGTGTAAACAGTAAGGGAAATTGTCAGGGGTGAAAAGAGAAATGCATTTAAAATTACAGATCTGGGATGTAATAATAAAGTTGTCTGAGATCTAAACTTTTTTCCCCTTAAAACGTATGTTTCTCACTAGTGTTGGGGATAATTCATTACAAATAACTTGAGTTACATAATCTATTACTTGTTCAAGTAACTACTAAAGTAATGCAAAATATTTGAGTTACTTTTTTAAATAAGTAACTCCAGTTACTTTGTTTTATTTCGCTGTGTGCCCTGTAAACATGATGCTTTTTGTAGTTCTGGACTAAATATGAACATGTATTTATTCATCTCACATACACAAAACAGATTCAGTATTCCTCAAAATGAATAAAATCAGTCAAATGCAAACTCAAACACAAATGTGCAATAATTAAATATGTTAATAACTGAATGTACTTTTCCTTCAGCCTGAGGCTTATTCATTTCACTTTTGGTGTAAAAGAGCTTTTACATATGCCAAAAATACACATTTTTAACATAATAAAAAAACAAGCAAGCCCGGCCCAGATGAGAAAAAGTAACTCAAAAGTAACATAACACATTACTTTCCATAAAAAGTAACGAAGTAGTGCCATTAGTTACTTTTTTAGGGAGTAACTCAGTATTGTAATGCATTACTTTTAAAAGTAACTTTCCCCAACACAGTTTCTAACAGTAACATTTATCTTTTAATGAAGGAGTAAAATCCCTGCTGAGCTCTTTAAAAAAAGACCCTCGTGCAAAATTTTAAGATTTTATGATTTTGCAAAAGATTAAGATTTTAAATATGACACAAAATATTAGGTGGTAAAGCAGTTAAGATGAAATAGTATTGTAGGCTATATACAAATAAGGAGTTTTTGTTCTGCCACCGCTATAATTGACAGGAACTTCCTCTTCTACAACTTATTGCAAAAATGTCTGTATCAAGTAAAGTCTAAAGTACGAGTTATTGTCAGCGAATCAAGCATTTTATGCAGGCATGTTAGCCCATTTCAATATCCATATTTTTTCGACTAGAAACAGGAGGGGAAAAAATCTGTTAGAATTATACAGTCGTCGCCCCCTATTTGGTGAAAAGTTGGTATCTTCCGATGAGTGGCGTTACTCGCGGAAGTCGCCCGGTGTTTGTAGCACTTCCGTCTTCTGCTCCAACTGGTACCCAGAAATGGTAGGGTTTGCCTCTCTGCACTTCGGGAATGAAGAAAAATTGTCTTTTGTTAATATAATTATTATTACACGAATGATAATACTGTTGTGCCACGAAAGTCTGATTCCTTGTGTTTGTTTCTGCGTTGGTGTTAAGTTGCTCATTCGGCGCGTAGTGCTAAATCACTAGCTAACATCCCCACCCATATTCCCCAGTGGCGGATTGACTGATATTGATTTGACAATTTAGTATGTAGTAAAATTGCCAGCGCTTTGTAATGCCGGGTTTGCGTATTATGGGCAAGCCAACTCATATTGACCTCGTTTCATATTGAATTTTAATCAACGGACAGAAAATGATAATAGACAATCATTTATTATTAAATAAACCAGTCTACAAATTTTCCTTCGGTATTGTTAGACCTTTGAATAAACGGGTGTACAAGTTCACATTCTGTCCATCTGGTTGCTGGTTACTTCTGTGGTATTTGCACAACACGGATGAGTGTAAAACATTTAATAGCTGCTTATCGCAGCTTCTCAGTATAAATTAACTTGCTTTAGATATGTAAATTACGTGCACAGGCAACTGTCTGTTTTAGATTCTAGTTCTATGCAGTCAGCTATTTCTGAATTCAAGGCAGCCCACATAACACTAAACAAGGCCAGTGTTTTAATAATGCATCAGCTTTCATGCAGGTCTTGCACTTCCTCCATGGCTTGAATTTAGGTTCAGGAAGTGCTGAGCTTGAGGCAGAAGAGATACATGGTTTTGCAGGTTGACTGAGCTGTCTAATGTGTACAGAGTAGGTTTTTTTTACTTGAAGGGGTTGTGGAGGAGTACAGTATCCCAAGAATTCCCCTGCAGGTTCAGACGTGTGTTGAGCAAATAGAGTGGAAGTTGTGAGCTAAGCGTTTGCTTGCTGTAAAGTTGCAGACATGGGTCATCATCCTGAGTACTGAATTAGTTTGATTTGTTTCATCAGACGGCGACTCTGCGTCCGTACCTGAATGCGGTGCGTGCTACACTGCAGGCAGCCCTCTGTCTGGAAAACTTCTCCTCACAGGTGGTTGAAAGACACAACAAACCTGAGGTTGAAGTCCGGTAAGTGTGTGTGACTGCTTGTGTGTTTTGTTTTGTGTGTAAATGTTACATGATAGGTCAGCGGCCTACATGCACACATCTGGTTCAAACTTGACAGTGTTTGCAATATGTGACCCTGGACCACAAAACCAGTCTTAAGTAACATGGGTATATTTGTTGCAGTAGTCAAAAATACATTGTATGGGTCAAAATTATTGCTTTTTTATGTCAAATGTCATTAGGATATTAAGTAAAGATCATGTTCCATTAAGATATTTTGTAAATTTCCTACTGTGAATATACCAAAACTAGTAATATGCATTGCTAAGAACTTCATCTGAACAACTTTAAAGGCGATTTTCTCAATATTTTGATTTTTGGGCACCCTCAGATTCCAGATTTTCAAGTAGTTGTATCTCCAAATATTGTCCTATCCTAACAAACCATACATCAATGGAAAGCTTATTTATTAAGCTTTTAGATGATGTATAAATTTCAGTTACCAAAAATTGACCCTTATGACTGGTTTTGTGGTCCAGGGTCACATTTATACTGCGATGTATGCAGAATACCAGTGTGGTTGTGTATGCTTTACTGTTTTTGTCTAATCGTCTCTACAGGAGCAGTAAGGAGCTGTTGCTTCAGCCTGTTGTGATCAGTAGGAATGAAAAAGAGAAGGTTCTAATAGAAGGTTCCATCAACTCTGTGCGTGTCAGCATTGCTGTCAAACAGGTAAGCGCACTTGTTGTTTTACCCTAAACTCAGTCTTGCTATCCTTTCTGAGATGAGTCTTGAAATGTTGTTATATATTGAATTCTGAAAATGCTACTAATAATATGAAAAGAGAAGTATTGTGGTTGTGCTGAGACAAGTGAGGGATGTTAGTTTCACTCTGACTCATTAATATCAACACATGTAGTTCACTGAATGCCGTAAGTCAGTGGTTTTCAACCAGGGGCCTCAGCAAACTTCCAATGGGGCACAGGATTTAAATTAAAATATTGTATGAATATATTAATATATATATTAATATCTTAGTCTGTATTGGTATGAATATTGTGTTTGACATTGTAGGGACTTTAAGTCAAAAAGATCGAGAATCACTGTGGTAGGTCAGTATGTGGTTTATGTTTCAATAGAACAAGCTAAGAATCCGATTTGATGGTTTGTTTCTGTCTTTATTGGTCTGTGATTGGATGATGCAACTCAACTTGTTCTTTGAAGGCTGATGAAATTGAAAAGATCCTGTGTCACAAGTTCATGCGCTTCATGATGATGAGAGCTGAGAACTTCTTCATCCTGCGAAGAAAACCTGTTGAGGTGAGAAACTTACAAAAACACTTTTTTTTCTTCACAGTGCGTTTGGATTTCTTGCTAACAAAAACCTGTTAGCAAAGGAGAAGTTCACTTCCAGAACAAAAATGAACAGATTATGCACTTAACCCCTTGTCATCCAAGATGTTCATATCTTTCTTTCTTCAGTCATCAAGAAATTGTTTTTTGAGGAAAACATTTCAGGATTTTTCTCCATATAGTGGACTTCAATGGTGCCCCCGAGTTTGAATATCCGAAATGTTTAAATGCAGCTTCAAAGGGCTCTAAACAATCCCAGCTGAGGAAGAAGGGTCTTATCCAGCGATACTACTGGTTATTTTCTTAAAAAATTACAATTTATATACTTTTTAACCTCAAATGCTCGTCTTGTCTAACTAGGTAACTGTGTTTTTTCCTGTTCAAGACAATTAGGGTATGTCGAAAAACTCCCATCTCATTCTCTACCTCAACTTCAAAATCATCCTACATCGCTGCAGAAGTACCGACCCAGTGTTTGCAAAGTGTAAATGCAAAGGAGATCAAACACCCTTTACAAAAAGGTAAAACAGGATGATTTTGAAGTTGGAGGAAAAAAATCAGATGGGAGTTTTTTGACATGCCCTAACTGTCATGAACCAGAAAAACAGAGTTCAGGCAGACCTAAACAAGATACGAGTTTGAGGTTAAAAAGTATATAAGTTGTAATTATTATTATTATTATTTTTTTTTTTTTTAGAAAATAACCAATTGTTTCGCTAGATAAGACCCTTATTCCTCAGCTGGGAGCCCTTTGAAGCTGCATTTAAACTGCATTCTGGAAGTTCAAACTCGGGGGCACCATAGAAGTCCATATTATGGAGAAAAATCCTGAAATGTTTTCATCAAAATATATAATTTCTTCACTACTGAAGAAAGAAAGACATAAACATCTTGGATGACAAATGTGTGAGTAAATTATCTGTAAACTTCTGTTCCTTTAAAGGAGAAGTTCACTTCCAGAATGAAAATTTCCTGATTATTTACCTACCCCCGTGTCATCCAAGATGTTCATGTCTCTCTTTCTTCAGTCGCAAAGAAATGTTTTTTGTGGACAAGATTCGAGGATTTTTCTTAATATATTGAATTTCAATGGTGGCCAACAGGTTGAAGGTTCAAATTACAGTTTTAATGCAGCTTCAAAGGCCTTTACATGAAACCCAGCCAAGGAATAAGAGTCTTATCTAGTGAAACGATTGGCCATTTTCTTAAAAAACAAACAAAAAAAAAAATACAGATTTATATACTTTTTAACCACAAATGCAATTTGAATCTGCAATTTGGACCTTCAACCCATTGATCCCCTTTGAAGTCCACTATATGGAGAAAAATCCTGGAATGTTTTACTCAAAAGCCTTAATTTCTTTTTCGACTGAAGAAAGTAAGTCACGAACATCTTGGATGACATGGGGGTGAGTAAATTATCAGGAAATTTCCATTTTGTAAGTGAACTTCTTTAAGTTCTTGTGAAATGTCTACACATAATATATTTTAACAGTGAACAACTCTACTTTCTTTTGTCAGGGATATGACATCAGTTTCCTCATTACTAACTTCCACACAGAACAAATGTACAAGCATAAGTTAGTGGACTTTGTCATCCATTTTATGGAGGAGATCGATAAGGAAATCAGTGAGATGAAACTGTCAGTCAACGCCAGGGCTCGCATAGTCGCAGAGGAGTTCCTCAAAAATGTGAGTGTGTCTGTGATTCAACTGAAGGAAAATCTCACTGTCATACCAACAACCTCTCTTACTTGATATTCTGTGTGTGCTCAACAGTTTTAGGAAATTATCAGTACACCACCTGCTGGCTGCAATACCTGTGTCACCTTGGTCGCCAGAAATACGATGGAGAGCTGTGGGGCCAGTGAGGAAGTAGTTAGGTGCGATTTGATTCCTGGACCACCAGCGAAGGTGGAACAGCTGGATCCTGAGGGTGCTGCCTGTCACAGGAATGAATTCAGAGTATTGCAGTATTGTAATTCAAAAGCAAGTGATGGCTTTCACAGACAGGCACGGTACTCCTTTTGTTCTGTTTTACTTTTTTTGACTTTTTTCTCCCCTCTTTTTTTTAACTTTTGCTAATAGCCTCATTTTATTTTTAAAAAATATTGTTTCTTCTCACTCTGCAGTTCCATTTGTCTATTATCGGTCTTTTCATCTTATCCCAAATCCCTTTGTTATTATTTCGCAGTAGTAAAGCACCCACAACGTTGCAATATTCTGAATATGCCTCAGCTTTCCCTTGTGCTCATGAATGTTAATGAGTATGTACTGTACATATTAAAAAGGATAGACTCATTTTACCTTTGCCTTTCTAACAAACCTTAAAATCAGGGTGGGTCTATATAAATTAAACCTCATTGATGCTCATGAGCACAAAGGAAAAATATTCAGTGTCCGATAATTTAAACGGTTTGTTTTGTCAGTGTTTTTTATAAATATGTATACTGTGTTCACATGAGCATTTTTCATGTTGAGTTTTGATATTAAAAAGAAAAAAAAACTCGCTGATGCACATGGATCTTACAAACCATATCAGTCATGGCAAAATAATGATGACAATGCTAAATAAATCCCTTTATTGCTTATATTGTGTTGTGTACTGTGGGAATGGCAACTCTTGGTTCAGTCTGTCTTCTGTACATTTTGAATGTGACAGTATGTACTATACAACGATGACCCATAAGAGCCTGAGAAGGATCAGTAACTGTTTGATGTGCAGCACCTTTTTATAATATTTTAAGATATCAGGAAAAGCACTTCAGATCATCACAAGGTATTCAAATAGTAGTGCACACAATGTAATCTATGTAGATAGAATGGAGAAGTTACCTATTTTTAGTTAATCCCTACAGTGGAGGTCAAGTTTTTGACCTTTCTTCTGTCACATGATATGTAGGAACTGCCATGTGTTAGTATCTAATTAAGGTTTTAAGAAATTGGTGTTATTATATTTTTTTCCCTTTATTTAATTGGATTTATTTGAAATTAATTTAAAAATAAATATTAATTTGTACAAAGAAGAATCAGCCATGCATAAGAAACCTTTATAAATACATATAATAGATATTATCATCTCACTAATATTTTGGAGTAGAGTTGGCAATACTTTTTATGTTGTGTCAACTTAGTTTTATCTGCTTTGTAGCATAGCAAAGAATTGATGGCAAACTCATGTTTCCACAACTTTTCCCTCCTTTTTATAATTAAAATGAGAAATAAAGCACTCACCTATCTGTTCTCCCTTCAGGCTGTTGTTTATTTTGTGTTTTGTTTTTGAAGTGCAGCTGCATGAGTGCATCTATATTTGTACTTAATCCTTATAAGACGATAATATGAAATCTGAAATATCATGTATCTCTTTTTATTGAGGAGATGAGCTCACCCTTGTGGGTAACCTCTTGAGAATTTTTACAGCACTTTCCCCTTTTACAGAGCCCCTATCTTGTTTCCCATCTCAAGGAAACACTGAGTGTAATTGGTATAAATCATTAAATCCCATGTTGAAGTGGCATGACATTCTTTGACAACAACAAGAGATGGGTCAAGAAATAAAACTGGCAGAGATGAAGCAGCCCTTTTTACAGCATAAAAAAACAAACCTTTAAAAGAAACGGGTCAAATAATTCTCTTCAGATCTAAGAACTATTGTGTTTAAACGTTAGATGTTAAATGTAAATGCTCATTTGCCTTAAATAGCCATCTGAGGTGACGATGAAGACATGACATCAGTACATTAGCAGCTTATGGTCGCTTACATCCTGTCAGTGTGCTAATTAGTCTGAATTTAAAACTGGTGATTTCATGTCTTTTGTCACATGTATGTTTGGAAGGAATTTGCAACAGTATACATGTGACATTTGCCGGCTCCCCCTCAGCTGAAGAGAGACGCCTAACAGTGCCAGGAAACATTGTGAAGATTGAATTGACATAATTGACACCACTCCAGTGCTATATATTTTAATAGAGTGCAAAAAATGTATTACAGAGCATCAAGGATCTCGCATGATTCTAATGTTATTGTTACATGTTTTCTATCATTTTGATCCAAAAATTGGAATATGCATGTTTGCTATGTTTAAAGCTTCAATACATTAAAGTATACATTCTTTGATATGCAAAGCTCCGGACTGTATTGAAAATGTGGAAATATTGGAACAGAACTGCAAAACTCTGTCCAAAATCCCTTTAGATTTATCATCAGATAAAAATAATATTGCAGAGAGAGATGTGAAGTTGAGGGCAGTCCAAGCACCAAATAGAGAGAGCAAGTTTTGCTGACCAAACACATCGTGCTCTATAAAACAAGGAGTCGAGTACTAAGCCATTGACTGGGGCTGACTTCAAGTAGGTGAGTGGTGAGTGAGAATGAAAATTAAAGTTTGTCTGCATACAAAATTGTTTATTCTGTGTGTGTAAATACAAATTCATTGATGTTCTCAATGAAGGAATGTCTTTTTTTTAGATTTCTCACATCATTTATAGCCAACTTCTACTTACTGGAAGTGAAAAGAGGTAAAAATATACTATTTTACCTCATAAAACAATATTCATCATTTGTCATTAATTATCAATATCCTTAATGTTACTGATCTTTGATCTCTCAGTCCAGTAAAACAGCACCATGAGTGGGGACGCAGAAATGGAGTGTTTTGGCCCGGCGGCCGTCTTCCTCCGGAAGCCTGAAAGAGAGAGAATTGAGGCTCAGAACACACCGTTTGATGCCAAGACTGCATACTTTGTGACAGACCAACAGGAAATGTACCTCAAAGGGGTGCTAGTCAGCAAAGAGGGTGGCAAAGCCACTGTTAAAACGCTGTGCGGCAAAGTAAGTTGAGCGGTTTAACCAAGTAACAGTAGATATAAATAAGATACTGCAAGTTCACAACCTCAAAGAGCGTTATGCAGCATGGATGATCTACGTATGTAATAAAAATGCATAGTTTAATCATGTTTCACATGCATTATGCTGTTTTATTTAAGCTAAAATCCTCTCTTGCAGACCTACTCTGGGTTGTTCTGTGTCACTGTGAACCCCTATAAGTGGCTCCCAGTGTACGATGCTGTGGTTGTGGTAGGCTACAGGGGCAAGAAAAGAGTTGAAGCCCCACCTCACATCTTCTCCATCTCTGACAACGCCTATCAGTTCATGCTCACTGGTATGAAAAAAAAAGTCTGGAATTCAATGGCTAAGATCCAAGTTTAAAAAAAAAAAAACTTAATGTGCTAGTATTTTGAAAATCAAATGACTTTCTGATTTTTTTAGATCGTGAGAATCAGTCTATCCTGATTACGTAAGTATTTTCATCAGGGTTGCAGAATTTGGTTTACTTGTCTTGTGAAACTTTGAAGTCTGATAAAATAATATATTGCATTCTCTCATTTTCAGTGGAGAATCTGGTGCAGGAAAGACTGTGAACACCAAACGTGTCATCCAGTACTTTGCAACAATCGCTGTATCTGGACCGAAGAAGGCAGAGCCCGTTCCTGGAAAAATGCAGGCATATATGCTATTTGTTTGCCAGTGTGAAAGATAGTGAATTACAGTGATTGTATCTCAACATCAATTTAAAATGTTTGAATTTGTAAAATTTAGCAAACTTTTTTTGATCATCATATAAAACACATTATGTGCCCATCAGGGGTCGCTGGAAGATCAAATCATCGCAGCCAACCCCTTGCTGGAAGCCTATGGAAATGCCAAGACTGTGAGGAATGACAACTCTTCCCGCTTTGTAAGTATTGAGGCAACTGTCATGCTCCACTGTGTGTTTTGATTCTGTAATGGAAAACTGTTGTCAATAAATCTTACCTCTGGTAAAATCTCCAGGGTAAATTCATCCGAATTCATTTTGGCACCACTGGAAAACTGGCCTCAGCTGATATTGAAACTTGTGAGTTCATTCTTTTAGATTTCATTTGACTGATATTATGTACATTCCTTTCATCCCTCTGACAATCATGTTATTGGTTCGTAGATCTGCTGGAAAAGTCCAGGGTAACTTTCCAGTTGTCTGCTGAGAGGAGCTACCACATCTTCTACCAGCTCTGCACTGGCCATAAGCCAGAACTGCTGGGTAAGAAACAGTACAGTATTGCATTTTTGCAATATATATAATTTGAATTTAATATAGTAATTCAATAAGCATTAATGCTCTTTGTATTTTCCAGAAATGAGGCTCTTCTGATCACCACTAACCCATACGACTATCCCATGATCAGTCAGGGTGAGATCACAGTCAAGAGCATCAATGATGTGGAAGAGTTCATTGCAACTGATGTGAGTCAATGCTGTTTGAAGTGATTTACATTGATGCATATTTCTATGTACATATGGCAGATCTTATTATGACATTATTATTCTTCTCTGTAAAAGACACATCATTGTTTCTGACTTACAGACTGCTATTGACATTCTGGGCTTCACTGCTGATGAGAAAATGAGCATCTACAAGTTCACTGGAGCTGTGCTCCATCATGGTAACATGAAGTTCAAGCAGAAGCAGCGTGAGGAGCAGGCTGAGCCTGATGGCACAGAGGGTGAGACTAAATAAAATTCAGCTGTAGAAACATTCATATAGTGTTACAATATGGATAGAAACACACTTTTTTTTTTTTTTGGCATAAACAAAAGCAAGAAATGTGAATTTTTTGTAACTTTTTAAAATGCAGAGGCTGACAAAATCGCCTACCTTCTGGGTTTGAACTCTGCTGATATGCTGAAGGCTTTGTGCTACCCCAGAGTCAAGGTCGGAAATGAGTTTGTGACCAAAGGCCAGACTGTGCCACAGGTATGTAGTAACATATTTCCAGTATTTTCTTGTCTTCAGCCTGACAATCATGATTGAATTTTTTAAATGGTAAAAAAAATGGTATTTAAAAAAATTTATTCTATTCTAAATCAGGTGTACAACTCTGTTAGCGCTTTGGCCAAATCTATCTATGAGAGGATGTTCTTGTGGATGGTCATTCGTATCAACCAGATGTTGGACACAAAACAACAAAGAAATTTCTTCATTGGTGTGCTGGATATTGCTGGCTTTGAGATCTTTGATGTAAGAATTTTTTATGTTTATCTCTTTTTATGGTAAATTGTGTCAAATTCAGTAGTGAGTAAATGTTTTTTTTTTTTACTGCAGTTCAACAGCATGGAGCAGCTGTGCATCAACTTCACTAATGAGAAACTGCAACAGTTTTTCAACCACCACATGTTTGTGCTGGAACAAGAGGAGTACAAGAAGGAGGGCATTGTTTGGGAGTTCATTGACTTCGGCATGGACTTGGCTGCTTGCATTGAGCTCATTGAGAAGGTTTTTACTGGTTTCTAGACTCATTCATTTCCATTGTCTATTTTAAAAATCACATATTCTGGTAATAAATAACATTCTTTTATAAACAGCCCATGGGTATCTTCTCCATCCTTGAAGAGGAGTGCATGTTCCCCAAGGCTACAGACACTTCCTTCAAGAACAAGCTGTATGATCAGCATCTTGGCAAGTGCAATGCTTTCCAGAAACCAAAGCCTGCCAAAGGCAAGGCTGAGGCCCACTTCTCTCTGGTCCACTATGCTGGAACTGTGGACTACAACATTGTTGGCTGGTTGGACAAGAACAAGGATCCACTGAATGAGTCTGTTGTGCAGCTTTACCAGAAGTCTTCAGTCAAACTGCTGGCTACTCTCTACCCACCTGTTGTTGAGGGTAATGAGGAAAAAAGTGTTACATTTATGGACATTAACCAATCTTTGATTCAGTTTTGCACTTTCTTTCTTACATACATTATATGTGTTCCTTTGTCTCTTCATCTGAATAGAGACTGGCGGCAAGAAGGGAGGCAAGAAGAAGGGTGGTTCCATGCAGACTGTGTCTTCTCAGTTCAGAGTATGTTTTTGTTTGAGACCAAATGTAATCAACTAAAAACAGTGACTGTATTAGCTTGAAAAAAAACAAATAATAATCAACAACAGAGAAATGTGACTAAGAAAGCTGTAACTTTTTATGATTAAACAGGAGAACTTGGGCAAGCTCATGACCAACTTGAGGAGCACTCACCCTCACTTTGTGCGTTGTCTGATTCCCAATGAGTCCAAGACTCCAGGTAAAGTTACATACAGCTTACAGGTATTCTAACATTAATACACTATTTAATGTTAATCTACAAAGATCATGAGGTAAACTGTTTCCTACAGGTCTGATGGAGAACTTCCTGGTTATCCACCAGCTGAGGTGTAACGGTGTGCTGGAGGGCATCAGAATCTGCAGAAAGGGCTTCCCCAGCAGAATCCTCTATGGTGACTTCAAGCAGAGGTAAACTGAAAAAACAAACAAAACTTTACTGTATGAGGCTCTTAATTAGAGAAAATGAAGCATTTCATCAATTTTTTTATCAGATACAAGGTGCTGAATGCCAGTGTAATCCCAGAGGGACAGTTTATTGACAACAAGAAGGCCTCTGAGAAACTCCTGGGATCCATCGATGTTGATCACGACCAGTACAGATTTGGACACACAAAGGTTCATATTCTGCTTTAACAACCTTTTAAAAATTAATTTATCATGATGTATTAAGCTAATTCTGTTTAAATCAATATCTTTTTTTTTATTGTGAATTTAGGTGTTCTTCAAAGCTGGTCTTCTGGGTACTCTTGAGGAGATGCGTGATGAGAAACTGGCTGCTCTGGTCACAATGACTCAGGCTCTTTGCCGTGGTTACCTGATGAGGAGGGAGTTTGTGAAGATGATGGAGAGGAGGTGAGGAATGTCATGAAAGGAACAAAACTCTCTTGTGGACTGTCAATAAAATATGGGAAGATGGTAAAATGGTATTTTTCTATAATGATGATTATGTATGACCTGTATTTAATTCTGAATTCTATTCATTCAGAGAGTCCATTTACACCATCCAATACAACATCCGCTCATTCATGAATGTCAAACACTGGCCATGGATGAAGGTTTACTACAAGATTAAGCCTCTGCTGAAGAGTGCTGAGACTGAGAAGGAGCTGGCAACCATGAAAGAGGACTTTGCAAAATGCAAAGAAGATCTTGCCAAGGCTGAAGCCAAAAAGAAGGAGCTTGAAGAGAAGATGGTGGCACTGCTGCAGGAGAAAAATGATCTGCAGCTGCAAGTGGCTTCTGTGAGTTTACCTAATTAAATTTTGGCTCCATTCAAATTAACAAATGCACAACTTTCAGTCAAATGATGATTTATTTTCCTAACAGGAAGCTGAGAATCTCTCAGATGCTGAGGAGAGGTGTGAGGGTCTGATCAAGAGCAAAATCCAGCTTGAAGCTAAACTCAAGGAGACAAATGAAAGACTGGAGGATGAGGAAGAAATCAATGCTGAACTGACAGCCAAGAAGAGGAAACTGGAGGATGAGTGCTCTGAGCTGAAGAAAGACATTGATGACCTGGAGCTCACCTTGGCTAAAGTGGAAAAGGAGAAACATGCCACTGAGAATAAGGTTGGAGATTGAGTTTAAGATTAGATTTAATTTCTATTTTATATAATATAAGAAATGAATTGTAAAACAACAAGCTCATTTGGAACAACAAAAAAAATCACACAGGTCAAGAACTTGACTGAGGAAATGGCAGCTCAGGATGAGAGCATTGCCAAACTTACAAAGGAGAAGAAAGCTCTCCAAGAGGCACATCAGCAGACCCTGGATGATCTCCAGGCAGAGGAGGACAAAGTCAACACCCTGACCAAAGCCAAGACAAAACTTGAGCAGCAAGTGGATGATGTGAGTTAAAATTAGTGCAAACTAGTACTTACTTGTATAGTTGTTGTTAAAACAAGCAAGAAAGTAATATTTTGGAAAATATCTTTCACATTTGTGTAACAGCTGGAAGGTTCTCTGGAGCAAGAGAAGAAACTCCGTATGGACCTTGAGAGAGCCAAAAGAAAGCTTGAGGGTGACCTGAAACTAGCCCAGGAATCCATCATGGACCTGGAGAATGACAGGCAACAATCTAGAAGAAAGGCTGAAAAAGTGAGGAACTAATAAAACATTGTTATCCTACACTCTTAAGAATAAAGGTTCTTTATTGGCATTGATGGTTCCATGAAGAACCTTGAACATCCATGGAATCTTTCAAATGCAGAAAAGGTTCTTTAAAGTGGGAAAAGGTTCTTTAGATTTTTAAAATGCTCTTCAAAATGGTTCTTTTAAGACATCACTGCAAAAACACCACTTTGGAGCCTTTGTTTTTAAGAGTGTATAATTCAGAATCCTTGTTCAATTTCAGAATAATTATAGCATTTCTGTTTTGTTTTTTAACAGGAAGGACTTTGAGTTGAGTCAACTTCTGGGCAGGATTGAAGACGAGCAGTCTCTTGGTGTTCAGCTCCAGAAGAAGATTAAAGAACTTCAGGTCGCTCAAAGTGCTACTGTGATTTTATGCTTATTCCTTGTAATTAACTGTAACTCATCAAAGTTTTGCTACCACAGGCTCGTATTGAGGAGCTGGAGGAAGAAATTGAGGCAGAACGTGCCGCTCGTGCTAAGGTCGAGAAGCAGAGATCTGATCTCTCCAGGGAACTTGAGGAGATCAGCGAGAGGCTTGAAGAAGCTGGTGGTGCCACTGCTGCCCAGATTGAGATGAACAAAAAACGTGAGGCTGAGTTCCAGAAACTCCGCCGTGATCTGGAGGAGTCCACCTTGCAGCACGAAGCGACGGCTGCAACTCTCCGCAAGAAGCAGGCTGACACTGTGGCCGAGCTGGGAGAGCAGATCGACAACCTCCAGCGTGTGAAACAGAAGCTGGAAAAAGAAAAGAGTGAATACAAAATGGAGATTGACGACTTGTCAAGCAATATGGAGGCTGTTGCCAAATCAAAGGCAAGTATTAACACATTTATGAAGTATTGGACATGAAACAGCATTGAAAAAAATACAAAAAAAATTGTTTTGCAGGCAAATCTTGAAAAAATGTGCCGTACACTGGAAGATCAGTTGAGCGAGATTAAGACAAAGAATGATGAACATCTGCGCCAAATCAATGATCTTGGTGCTCAAAAGGCAAGACTTCAGACTGAAAATGGTAAGTAGTATTTTACAGAACCGATGATAAAATGACATTTTCTATACCCACCTATACAAAACTGCAGTTACTGACTATCACTAAATCCATGCAAGGTGAAATGGGACGTGAACTAGAAGAAAAAGAGGCTTTGGTTTCTCAGCTAACTCGAGGCAAACAAGCTTTCACTCAGCAGATTGAAGAGCTTAAGAGGCACATTGAAGAAGAGACCAAGGTAATTGTTTAGCATTTTCTTATTAAACGGAATCTTATGAATTGAACCTACTCAGTAACTCTGGAATATTTTTTTTCAGGCCAAAAATGCTCTGGCTCATGCTGTCCAGTCAGCACGACATGACTGTGATCTGCTCAGAGAGCAGTACGAGGAGGAACAGGAGGCTAAAGCTGAGCTCCAGCGTGGCATGTCAAAGGCCAACAGTGAAGTAGCTCAGTGGAGAACCAAATATGAGACAGATGCCATTCAACGTACTGAAGAGCTCGAGGAAGCAAAGTAAATGAAATCACCTGTTTAAATGTCCTTACAATCAGTAGGATTGACTAACATTTCTTTGTCGCTCTTAGGAAAAAGCTTGCTCAGCGTTTGCAGGATGCTGAAGAGTCCATTGAGGCTGTGAATGCCAAATGTTCCTCTTTGGAAAAGACCAAACAGCGACTGCAGGCTGAAGTTGAAGATCTCATGATTGATGTGGAGAGAGCTAATGCTTTGGCTGCCAACCTTGACAAGAAACAAAGGAACTTTGATAAGGTAAAACAACCATGTATTTCACATTATTTCAGTTACATTTAATATTGTTGTGATGGACCTCACCATAGGTGTAATGTTCACTGTCATAAAGGTCTTGGCAGAATGGAAACAGAAGTATGAGGAGAGCCAGGCAGAGCTGGAAGGAGCTCAGAAGGAGGCTCGTTCTCTTAGCACAGAACTTTTCAAAATGAAAAATTCTTATGAGGAGGCTTTGGACCAGCTGGAGACTCTGAAGAGGGAAAACAAGAACCTTCAGCGTGCGTACAATCATTTAGTTCAGAATTATCAGTGACCTTTTCCAGAATAGTATGTTTCATCCCAATGTTAATCAAGTGTACTTTCATGTATACAGAGGAGATCTCAGATTTGACTGAGCAGCTTGGTGAAACTGGAAAGACTATTCATGAGCTGGAAAAGGGAAAGAAAGCTGCTGAAATCGAAAAATCTGAAATCCAGTCTGCACTTGAAGAAGCTGAGGTAAGGTGTTTTTTTTTTTAATTACATTGTTTACATTTTTATATTAAACAATTTCATACAAACTGTCCTAATTTTCAGGCGACCCTAGAGCATGAGGAATCTAAGATTCTTCGTGTTCAGCTTGAGCTGAACCAAGTGAAAGGAGAGATCGATCGTAAACTGGCTGAGAAGGATGAGGAGATTGAACAGATCAAACGAAACAGCCAGAGAATCATTGATTCCATGCAGACCACCCTGGATGCTGAAGTCAGAAGCAGAAATGATGCTCTGAGAATCAAGAAGAAGATGGAAGGAGACCTCAATGAGATGGAGATTCAGCTGAGCCATGCAAACCGCCAGGCTGTTGAAGCTCAGAAACAGCTCAGGAACGTCCAGGGACATCTTAAGGTTTGTTCTGTTACAGCAGTGTAGCACTACATCCTGCTCTGACTAATGAGCTCAGAAGATCTAATTATCTCTTGGTTGCTTCAGGATGCTCAGCTTCATCTTGATGAGGCTTTACGAGCACAAGATGACATGAAAGAGCAGGTTGCAATGGTTGAACGCAGGAACAACCTGATGCAGGCTGAAATTGAGGAGCTGAGATCTGCTCTGGAGCAGACCGAGAGAGCTCGCAAAGTGGCTGAGCAGGAACTGGTGGATGCCAGTGAGCGTGTGACTCTCTTACACTCCCAAGTAAGAAGAATGATTTGTTCTAGGTAACTTTTTAAGGAATCAACATTATCTTTAACATTCTTTCTTTCTTTTTTTTAGAATACCAGTCTTATTAACACCAAGAAGAAACTGGAAGCAGATCTTGTTCAGGTTCAAGGTGAGATGGAAGATGTAGTCCAGGAAGCACGCAATGCTGAAGAGAAGGCAAAGAAAGCAATAACTGATGTAAGTAAGATAAGTTGCATATTTTGATGCTCTTTAACCTGCCGTCGAAACTAAATCCTGATCCTGATATAAAAAATATTCCAGGCTGCCATGATGGCAGAGGAGCTGAAGAAAGAGCAGGATACAAGTGCTCATCTTGAGAGGATGAAGAAGAATCTGGAAGTTACAGTCAAAGACCTGCAGCACCGCCTGGATGAGGCTGAAAGTCTGGCTATGAAGGGTGGAAAGAAGCAGCTCCAGAAACTGGAGGCCAGGGTATGTGGCTATACACATGGTACATGAACTTACTTCATCACAAGCATAAAGTCAGGAATAACGTCAGTTTGTTTTTCAGGTTCGTGAGCTGGAGAGTGAAGTTGAAGCGGAGCAGAGACGTGGTGCTGAAGCTGTGAAAGGAGTCCGCAAATATGAAAGAAGAGTGAAGGAACTGTCTTATCAGGTACTCTATCAAACTAAAATATGTAGGTAGGTATGATAAACAATTGGAGCACTTCCTAAAAAGTTTTTCTGATGCAGACTGAAGAGGATAAGAAGAATATTATCAGACTGCAAGACCTTGTGGACAAACTTCAAATGAAAGTCAAGGCCTACAAGAGACAGAGTGAAGAAGCTGTGAGTGATTTTAGAGTTTGATGAGTTGTATGCAACAATATATTCTGGATATGATGAACCTAAACAAGTGTTATTTCATTGATAGGAGGAACAAGCCAACACTCACCTGACCAGGTTCAGAAAGGTGCAGCATGAGCTGGAGGAAGCTCAGGAGAGAGCTGACATCGCTGAATCCCAGGTCAACAAGCTGAGAGTTAAAAGCCGTGAACTTGGGAGGGTAAATATCACACTTTTATTCATTTCATTATATGTGCACAAGCATTTTATTATTCGTAAATGTCATTATTTGTGCTTAAGCATTGTAAACTAAATCTACAATATGAATTTAAAAAAAAAAAGTACAACTGTGTGCTCGTTTCAGTAATGTTTAAGTTATTTATTTTTAATTTGTTCACAGGGTAAAGAGGCTGAGGAATGAGCCTTCTGAGAAACAGAGTGGGCAGAGAAACAAGAACTCATATAATATGAAATCCTTGTGAAATGTCCACAAAAAACAGTAACTAATAAAAAAGCTGTAGATCTGAGATGTCTTTGTGTTTTGCTTAATTAAACATTTGGTTATATTTTTTATATATGGTATTTAAAACATATTTGGTGACATCTGTATGTGTTTGCATTGATCTGATCTAAAAAAAAAACAACAATAACGTGATTTTAAGATCAATACAAATACCTTGGTCATCGCAAATCCCAACTTTATGGATATGGAAAAATGTACTGAAAGAAATATAATCCTTTTATAGGTTAAAAACCTACTGACATAAACAGTGGTTTAAAAACTGCACAGCTATGACAGAACTATTCCTTACCTTAATGCCACATTAGCATCCAGAAATGATAGAAATTAATTATTTTATTTAGCAAGATGCTTCATATTGAAGCAAAAAGATTTTGATTTCAGAGAAATGGTGAACTTAACTTTCTATACATCAGAGACCTAAAAAAAAATCTACTTAGCTGATTTCAACATATTAATAAATGTTTTTTGAGCAGCAAATCAGAATATTAGAATGATTTCTGAATGATCATGTGACACTGAAGACTGGAGAAATAATGTTAAAAATTAAACTTTGAAATCACAGGAATACATTACATTTTAAAATATATTTAAATAGAAAACAGTTATTTTAACTAGTAAAAATATTTCAAAATTGTTACTGTTTTTGCTGTACTTTGGATCAAATAAATGCAGGCTTGGTGAGCAGAAGAGACTTCTTTAAAAGTCATTAAAATCTTTTGACTGGTACAGATCGACAGAATTCCCTCAGAAGGCTGGACTAAACTTTACAAACAAAATTTCTGGGGAAACCTAACCAGTAAGCAAAGCTGTGTTTTATTTACTCACTATTTTATTCAGTCACTCCTCTACATACAATATATGACCACCAGGGGTTGCTATGCGCCACTACTCGCTCTAAACTGCAGTACAACCGCGTCTGTCAGTGTTATTATGGGAAGTTCTACATTCCCTCGATTCGGTTCTTTCGAGCAGTTCATTTCAAAGAACAGGTTCACGAAACTGATTCGCCGATTCTTAGAAGTCACGTAGCCCCGTGACGTAAACGCTTAACATATTGCTATTAAATAATGAATGTACATGACGTGGTTTTGTGCATTCTAAAATACTAGTTGAACTAAATGTTAATGTGTGTTAATAACACGTTCACACAACGAATTTGTAAGTATATTTTCAGTATTTTGTAACTTTCTACTATTGGTGTAATTTTCTTTTCACCCTATTAGTCAAAACCACTGTTCACTTCAAATGTTCTGACTGCAAATCGTCCATATTCAGTCCGATTCGTCAACGGATCGTTCAGATCAGTTTGCGGTCCGTGTACCTGTTCAACCGACTCCTTGAAAAGATTCGATTTCTAAAGAACGGCTCATTCCACGAATCATAAGTCGCTACGGTTGGAGATGCAGCAGTTGTCAGGGGAATGGCGTCCCTCGAAAGTCCAGTCAGCTGCACGTTCACTTCAAGACGCACAACTAAGGAAGCTAGCAGATAAATTATAATTATTATAAGCAGACACTGGAAGACACTCACAACAGGGATTTTGAGGAGAATGAATTACAAAATGGTGCTTCGGCGCAGCCGCTCGCAGGATACTAGAAGCTGCGCAGTTGCTATAATCACGCGTCTTGATGTAAACAAGAGAGTGAATGTTGACAGCTGGAAGTGCTGAGTAAGCCAGAGTGTCAAGCTACCACAAACCGGAGGTACGCTTATAAATCTTCCGAGAAATGCTTTAGACGCAGTTTAAGTGCGCGGATGCTTAATCATATTTTGCTGTCTGTGCAGTTAATAAGCTTGTTACAAAAATACCGTTTTAGCAGGTTAGCGAGTCAGCTACTCTTCTGGATGACGTCTGTTTTAATTTTCTATCTGTCAAATACCTGCCAAATACCAGTTATGGCTTGTATTATAATATTCTTTTGAAAACAGGTTTACACAGTGTAGTTTAAACAGACCAATCAAAATCTTGTCTGCCAAAATGATGGAACCCCAGGACAATATTGAGGAGGATGACACCGCAGCATCAGCATCAGCCTCATCATCATCACCGCCACCGCGATCTCTGCCCCGTCAGCGCGTCTCTCTGCAGAAGAGCAGCGTGTGTTCTCGCTCCTACTTTATGGTGGTGATGGTTTTTTTCCATGTTTATATAATCAATGTCATTGCACTTCTGCTCTATGTTCATTATAATAACGGCTCTAACGCGATAACGGCAAACCGGGATTTTACAAGCAGAGACAACAGTCATAAAGTTACCGGACAGTCAAATCCCCAGACCCCTGCAGACTCGGGGTTCCCTCGAAATATGTATCTCCCCCGCATTGAAGGAATACGGGTAAGGAGTATGCTTTGTAGTTTTTGTAAATAGTATGACAATACTCTCATAGAGCTTCAAAGTCTTTTTCCTTTTTTAGGTGGGACATGTCCAAAAAGTGTCACTGGTGCCAGGGAAAGTCCATGAAATGAAGACACTCAGTCTAAAGCCCCTTCTGTTTGGTAAAGACAAGTTACAGGAACAGTTCAGCCAAAAAATCTAAAGTTGTTTATGAAACGCACGAAAGGTGATATTTAGCAGAACATCCATAGTTTTGTTTTTCATACAGCAATACTAGGTCAGAGGTTGCTTAGAGGACAGAAAAGTGCCACAAAAGTAGTCCATACATGCAATTGGTGAGCCGTTATCCTAATATGTGACCCTGTACCACAAAACCAGTCATAAGGGTCAATTTTAGATTAGTCCAAATGGGATGTGACAATATTTGGTTGAGATATAATTATTTAAAAAATCTGGAATCTGAGGCTGCAAAAAAATATATATATGTGACCCTGGACCACAAAACCAGTGTTAAGTCGCTGGGGTATATTTGTAGCAATAGCCAAAAATACATTGTATGGGTCAAAATTTTTGATTTTTCTTTTATGCCAAAAATCATTAATATATTGAGTAAAGATCATGTTCCATGAAGATATTTTGCCAAATTCCTACTGTAAATATATCAAAACTTAATTTTGATTAGTAATGTGCATTATTAAGTATTTCATTTGGACAACTTTTAAGGTGATTTTTTCAATATTTTTATTTTTTTGCACCATCAGATTCCATATATTCAAATAGCTATATCTCGGCCAAATATTGTCCTATCCTAACAAACCATACATTAATAGAAAGCTTATTTCTGCATGTTTCATATGATGTATAAATCTCAATTTCAAAAAATGGACCCTTATTTTGTGGTCCAGGGTCACATATATTGAGAAAATCACCTTTAAAGTTGACTAAATGAAAGCAATGCATACTATTAATCAAAAATTAAGTTTTGATTTATTTATGGTAGGAAATTTACAAAATATCTTCACGGAACGTGATCTTTACTTAGCATATTAATGATTTTTGGCATAAAAGAATAATAACAATAATTTTAACCCATACAATGTATTTTTGGCTGTTCCTAAAAATATATAGGGTCACATGTGGCTAGCATCTACTTACCTTTCAGGAAATCAGTTACAGCGATTGGATGAACATTATGTCACCTGATTAATATTCATGAACCACGCTAAAGTCAGTTGGATTCTGATTGGTAACTTATATTAGGTAATTTATATTTTTTGGTGATCTGTTGAAATGAAAAGAGGCATGCATTGTTTGCTGAGTATTTTTGGGTTTGTTGATTTATTCATCTACATCTGTGTTTGTGTGTGCATTGCAGAGATCCCTGAGTTTCTGTCAGAGGAGGAGTGTGGTGTTGTTGTGCGTCTGGCTCAGCTGAAGGGTTTGATGGAGAGTCAGGTCATGGTCCCCGAAGGTCAAGAGGAACTTAATCAGCAGCTCAACCTCACTCCTGAGGAAATCTTCAATTTCCTTGACCTCAACCAAGATGGCCAACTGCAACCACATGAGGTCTGTCGTCAGTATTTTTTGAGCCTTGTTTTTGCAGTTTGGCAATGCAGAGAAAATGTAATGTGTGAATATGTGTGACCCTGGACCACAAAACCAGTCATACGGGCCGTTTTTTTTAAATTGAGATTTATAAATCACCTTAAACCTGAGTAAATAAGCTTTCTATTGATGTATGCTTTGTTAGGACATGATAGGACAATATTTGGCTGAGATACAACTATTTGAAAATTAGAACTATATGTTACAACTATTTGGAATCTGAGGGTGCAAAAAATTCTAAATATTAAGAAAAAAGCCTTTTTGTCCAGACGAAAGTTGTCCAAATGAAATTCTTGGCAATGCATATTACAAATCAGAAATTAAGTTCTTGATATATTTACAGAATATTTCCACATGATCTTTACTTAATATTCTAATGATTTTTGGCAAAAAGAAAAATCAGTAATTTTGACCCGTACAATATGTTGTTGGCTATTGCTACAAATATACCTGTGCTACTTATGACTGGTTTTGTGGTCCAGGGTCACATATCTTCTGTTTATCTCTGTGTTTGTTCATTTACTTTATGTGTAATCTGTAACTTAATTGCCATATGTTTTTGGTGTAGATATTGACACACTCTAGAGTGAGAGATGGAATCTGGTTAACTTCTGAGAACCTAAAGGAAATCTATGATGGCCTGAAGGTTGATCAGGATGGAAATGGTACAGACCGAAGCTGGAGATCTTATTTGAACATTACAGCTTAAATTTGAGTGCTCATATGTATGGTTTGACTATATGTCTGTTTTGTCGCAGGTCTCTTAAATTTAGAGGAGTTTAGGCGTCTGAAAAGTGATGCCTTTCAGCGTTTTCTCCTACAGCGTGGGGTGGAGAGGAGCCAGCTGGTGAGGAACAGCAGACACACCTGGCTCTACCAGGGTCAGGGAGCACATCAAGTTCTTCAAGACCTCCGCAAAAGGTGTCCACCAAATTCCTTATTTCCGCTCCTATTGTTTACAGCTTTTCAGAATCTGATCATGAGCTTTCTTCACGTATTTCCTCGGTTTGTATAAATGCTATATCTGTTTCTGTTTTTCAAGAGTCACTACTTTAACACGACTACCATCCTCACTGGTGGAGTTAAGTGAACCTCTGCAAGTGGTGCGTTACGAGCAGGGTGGCCATTACCATGCTCATCATGACAGTGGGCCAGTGTACCCTGAAACAGCCTGCACACACACTCGCCTCGCTGCCAATACCACCTCCCCATTCCAGACGTCCTGCAGGTAAACCGAAGAGATTAAGATGAATATTTTATAATGTGTAATAATATAACGTGATAATATATTAGCTTTATCACAAAAGCAAAAATGTATTTAAAACAACATTATGCTTATGAGTGTAATATTGTGATAGGTCAAATAAATGAAGTTTGTATCATGTAACATAGTATTTTGCGTTTTTTTGCAGGTACATCACAGTTCTGTTTTACCTTAATAATGTAGAAGAAGGTGGGGAGACCACCTTTCCAGTGGCAGATAATAGGACTTACGAAGAAGCGGTGTGTCCTATTGAATAAAACATCTTTGATGTGACTCAGACGCAAGAATTTTGCACAATTTGAGTGACATGCGACAGACGATAATTAGGTGCCTGTATCCGTGTGTTTTCCAGTCACTGATACAGAATGATGTGGATTTGTTGGACACCAGGAAACATTGTGATAAAGGCAACCTGAGAGTGAAGCCCATTAAGGGGACGGCAGTTTTCTGGTACAACTATCTCTCCGACGGTAGAGGTAATGTAATATAAATCATGTGCTGTTTGTTTTATTTTTAAAAATTATTGAAGTAAAGTTGAAACAATATATAAATATTAGATGAGAAACTTGAAAAACAAGACAGAAATCACTCACTCTCACCCTCATGTCATTCCAAACCTGTAAGTGTTGTTCATCTTCGGAACAAAAAAGCTTTTTTGACCCTGCATAGACAGCAATGCAACTACCAAGCTCAAGGCCCAGAAAGGTAGTAAGGACATTGTTAAAATAGTCCATGTGACAGTGGTTCAACCATAATTTTATGAAGCTACAAGAATACTTTTTGTGCACAAAGAAAACAAAAATAATGACTTCATTCAACAATTTCTTCATCCAAAATATTTTAATTTGTGTTCCAAAGATGATCGAAGGTCTTATGGGTTTGGAACAACATAAGGGTGAGTAATTAATGACATAAATTTAATTTTTGCATGAACTATCCTTTTAAAGGGGTCATCGAATGCAAAGTTCACTTTTACATGTTGTTTGAACATTAATGTGTGTTTGCAGTGTATGTACAAAGCTACCTTATAATGATAAAAATCCATGCAGTGGTTTTTAATTAATCTGTAAAAATAATATCCCCTTTTTCAAATCGAGCCATTCTCAGACGCCTGTCGGTGTGACGTCACACTGACAGAGGCCGCTCCCACAATAGTTGATTGACATGAGCGTCTTACCTCAGATCAGCTGTAACAGTCCTACCTCCATTGTTTCGATGCTAGAGCAGGGATGTAAGTTAGACAAGAATATCTCCAATTGAGCGATTGAGGTGTTGTGTTGCTGGATGTAATAATGAACATAGTGGTCATCATTTACTCCCAACATCTGAGCTGCTGAAGATGCAGTAGATTACGTTTGTGTGTGAAGGGAATGCACCTCCCAATCTACATATATCCGTCTATGTTCGCGCGAATCATTCATGATCCAGCTTCACTTATACAGCAGAAGTGAGTATGATGGTTTTTTTATTAATCTTTGCGATCGCCTTTCCTAATAACGTGCTAGTTAGCAAGTTTAGTGGCTGAACGCAGCTAAATGCAGCTAAAGTAAACAGGCTCGTCACTCCACAGAGAGAAGAGAGGGGCCGGGCGAGCAGAGCTCATTAACATTTAAAGCAACCTTGCCCCAACAGGATGATTTTTGCAGAGCTGATTTTGGCAAGGTAAAAAGGGTGTTGTTTTATACAACCATTGAGAATTTCTAACCAAAATATATTAGAGACTTTTCATTAAGACTCTAAAAACATCATATCAATTTGTGGAAAATGGGCATCCGATGACCCTTTAAGAAAGATCCAGAGAGTATCTTGTGGAGTTACATTGGGTCATACATTTATTTAAATGTCATTTTAATGTGGTCTCACACTTTTGATTGACTCCACTGTAAGAAGTTGCTGTATCTAGAAGATGTTGTTCATTATCTTGTTGTGCTGTGCTGCCCTCTGTAGGTTGGGTTGGTGAACAGGACGAGTATTCTCTTCATGGTGGCTGTGTGGTGACTCGAGGGACTAAGTGGGTTGCCAATAATTGGATCAATGTTGATCCAGACTACCAGCGGCAGGCACGCTACCAACAATTAGTTTCTCAACAACAAGAGCAAGAAGAAATCATTTCAGAACTGAACTCGGACCAGCACATAGAAAGACACCAAGACTTGTAAACACATACATAAATCCAGGTACTACAATGCACATATAAACACATTCACTTCTGTGTTACAATCTATATATAGTCACTCAATCCAGACACACAGTTCATTACCAGCAGAAAATCACTATACACACACACATCACTGCATCACTCATACACCCTGAAGCACTGACCTCATACAAACAAACACAAAAACACACTCGTCCTTTGTACTGTATGTTTGGTTCGCTCTTCCCTACATACACAAATGCACACTATAGAAATGTAGCCCTACCAACATTTCCTTTTAGAACTGAATGAGCTTTACGTGACCTCCAACGCTCCCCGTGTCGGAGCTGTAACATTTGTTGGTTTGGATTCAGGGATAAGCAGCCTGAGCTTTATGCAATTGTGAAAGACAATGCTACTGTTCTTAATGTAGATATTTGAAGGCATTATTATTTATTTTTTCATGGGAATGCAGCCATATTCGACAACTTTGTTTACATATAGGATGACACTCTACTGTATCTTCCAAAGGCCGTACACACCGCAGCTAATTGGTAATGCAGTAATAGTAAACAGAAGTGCAAACGAGTGTATGTGTAGCTCTTCCCAGTATGTGTTTTAACTAGCAATTTTGGCACTTGCAGCAAATAAACTGCTGCGCTAAAGCAACTTAACAGTTGCTGGAGGATGTAGTGTGTACTGGCCAAAGAGTGTTGAAAAATGTATGTTATTGCTTTCTACTGAAGTGACATTTGAACATCTAAATCACCAAACACGTGTGGAACGTTATCTGCAGGGACACTCTAGTTCTGTCAGTGGACTACAGGTTAGTTTAATCATAACTATTAACAAAAAATGATTAAGGGTTTTAACCTTGAAACATCTAGTCAGCCTCCATCTCTGCCAGGATGTTTCTTACACTTATTCCCTCTCAGATGTTCCTGAAAAGAAGCATGTAAAACTTGCACAATCTTGTATGACTTTGACTTGGATTTCAGTAACTTATTTTGTAAAGTTTTTTCTTTGTTAATTGCAGTGCATCCAAAGACTGACTGAAGTTAACTTATTTTATTTATTTGTCGGAATTGAATCACATTGTTGCTGTTGAAATGCACACAATCACTTTGTCAAATAAATTATTAAAATGACCAATCAGAGACTAGGTTGCTTAATTAAAAAAATGCATTTTCTGTTTTAACATTTGACATTTTGCAAACAGATTCTCATTAAATGGTATCTGTATAATTCACAACAGTCCTTTACTAGTAAACTGAAACCAAAAAATAAATAACAGACATGTTTCATTATTGTTAGCTCCTGAGCAAAATTCTATCTCAAACTTCATGGAGAGCTTTAGGTTGTATATAAATCAGAAGAGCTTGTAGAACAAGAAGAAGAAATCAGATGACTTCTGTTATAGTCGGGTCCCACTCATATCCTGAAATGAAGGTTGAAATCATGTATGTTACTCATGTACAGTTAAGGTCAAAAGTTTACATACACCTATTTTTTATTTCACCAAAATAAGAGAGGTAATACAAAATGCTTGATATTTTTTATTTTGTACTGACCTGAATAAGATATTTCACATAAAGCCATTAACATACAGTGCACAAAAGAAAATAATAGTTGAATTTATAAAAATAACCCTGTTCAAAAGTTTTTTTAAAAAAGTAATAGTTGTTTATAAGTCCCTATGCTATTCTTCAGAAAAATCCACAAATTTATTTATTTATTTTTAGTATTTTGTTTATTTAAACCCTTCCCAACAATGACTGTATGATCTTTTCACACTGAGGACAACTGAGGGACTCATTTGCAACTATTACAGAACGTTTAAATGCTCACCGATGCTCCAGAAGAAAAAAGATGCATTACGAGCCGTGGGGCGAAAACTTTTGAACAGAATGTGTGTGTACATTTTTCTCATTTTGCCTAAATATCTTTTTTCATTTAATACTACCCTTCAGAAACTACAGAAAATACTTACATGTTTCTCAGAAGACAAAATAAATTACATTTACCGATCCTCAAATTCAAAACGTTTTCAGCCTCCGGTTCTTAATGCAACGTGTTTCCTTCTGAAGCATCAGTGAGCATTTGAACCACCTGTAATAGTTGCATATGAGTCCCTCAGTTGTCTTCATTGTGAAAAGATGGATATCCAAATCATACAGTCATTGTTGGAAAGGATTCAAATATACAAAAATGCTGAAAAAACAAAGACTTTGCGGGTCCTGAAGGCCTTTTCTGAAGAACAGTGGACAGTTTAATTGTTCCGGACAAACAAGGGACTCATAAACAACTAAACTTTTGTAAACTTTTGACCTCAACTGTATATAAATCATTCCATTATAATTCAATGCACTGTATACTCTATGTGAATGTGATATTAGTGAGTGCACATATTGGTGAACCTACCAAAGCATTCTCATAGCTGTGGACGGTCTCAGCTCCTCGATGTTTCAGACAATACAAAACTGCATCATGCACAGTAGCAAAGACACATCCTTCAGTAATGACATCAGAGAAGAAGCCGCCACGTTCAAGCTGTTCCACCACCAGCGCTTGGGTGAAAACATAGTTGTTTTCCAATCATTCACTGAATTAAACATCAGACAGAAAGGGCTCGTCTATAAAGTTCACTGTGACCTTCATTCTTACCTTGACAGCCTGACAAGTAAATATCCACACCAATCTCGCCAAAATCGTGGAATATCTACAAAAAGAAATGGTGATGAGAGCTTGGTTGCAATGCAAAGCCACTTCTCTGATAGACTTTTAAATCGCTTACGTTTCTTAATGTCTTAATGGCCACTGTATCAATAAAGTTAGCAGTGGAAAAATCCAAGATGATGGAATGGATGTCCCAGGTCCACTTTCCAAGGGATCCCAGAGAAACTCTCTCCAGGTCTCGGCTTAAAGTGTCCTCGCTGCTGGAGTCTAGAGTAGTGGTGTCTCCATCATGTAGATCTGATACTGACCCCAGGGTGGTGGTGTCAGGGTCAGTGCCCTTGAGGTACATCCAGGTGTGACGGCCATCAGATGTCCTCGCTGTCTCAGGTATTACGAACACTGTACTATTTTCCCGCTCTCTCCAGCCAAGCTCTACCTCTCTGTGCATGTCTCCATTTAACTGCCCTGTTTCCTCTTCTACAGAAAATACAGTTTTTTTGGATCGCTGAGAGGCTTCTCTTAAAGCTCTTTTCTGAAAAGGAAGAATGAAAGTGATGATTTCCATAGTTCAGCAATCTATGCTGCAAGTATCTGACCACGGATATCTCATCAGAATGTATTCTGGGACTGCCTTCTCCACAAAGATAATACTATCCTTATAATTTGCACAAAACAAGGTATAGGCAGCTCACTAAGTTTTGGAACAGAGTATATATAATAGTATAATGGAGAGGTTTATAATATCATGGATATTATATAGCAGTTTATAATAACCACAGAAACTTTTAGCAGAGAACATCTACCTGTCTTTTGGCCTCTCTTTGGGCTCTTCGCTCTGCTCTCCTCTCTCGGCGTCTTTCCTTGGCCTCCTGTCTGCGCTTATAGGTGAGCATTTTCCCAATGTCCAGGCCACTCTTTAAATAAACATAAGCAATTAATATGCAACAGCGAAAATAATATAGGTATAACTTCAAAGACAGCGGTTCTCAATTTTTCTCCAAAAGCCCACCATTGTCCACAACAGTATTTGAAGGCGCCCTAGCCCTAGTTTTGTTTTTAAAAAATCCAAAAGTATTATTTTTTTACTTCCAATTTGTACATGACAATATTTTAGAGCCTGGCATAACTAGTAAAATGTATATTCATTATAAAAATGCCCATGGTATTTTAACATTGTATTCATTGTAATTTTATTTATACACTGCCAGTCTAAAGTTTTTGTAAGAGTTTTTTAAAGAAATCTTTTCTGTTCACCAAGCCTGCATTTATTTGATTCAAAGTACAGCAAAAACAGTAAAATTTTCAAATATTTGTACTATTTAAAATAACTTTTCTATTTAAATATATTTTAAAGTGTAATTTATTCCTGTAATCAAAGCTACATTTTCAGCATCATTACTCCAGTCTTCAGTGTCATGTGAAGTCATTCTATTATTATTATTATTATTATTATTACTATTATTATTATCAATATTTAAAACAGTTGAGATTCTTTTTGATTAATAGATCCAAAGATCAGCATTTATCTGGCATAAAAGCTTGTGTAACATACATTATACCATTCAAAAAGTTGAAGTCAGTATATTTTTGGGGGGGAAGTACTCTCTGGAGTTTATAGAAATTAATAGTTTTATTAAGCATGGATGTTTTAAATTGATCAAAAATGATAAAGACATTTATAATGTTACAAAGGACTTTTCCACTAGGACTGTTTCCAATAAATGCTGTTCTTCTGAACTTCATCAACGAAACCTGAAAAAAATCTACTCAGCTGTTTTCAACATAATAATAATAATAATAATAATAATAATAATAATAATAAATGTTTTTGAGCAGCAAATCTGAATATTAGGATGAATTCTGAAGGATCATGTGATTAAAGTAATGATGCTAAAAAATAAGGTGTAATTTAAAATAAAATTCTTACAACTATATATATATATAATTTTAAGTTGTTTTAGTTTATTTAATGATTGTTTTGTTTAATTATAAATAACATTATGTCACCTTGGATGGAAGGCCCCTGAGTGGGCACTGGGTCCCTAATGAAAACCACTGTTCTAAGACATTCCAAAGTACTAAAAAAGACGTACTCTGTGGCTACCAAGAATTTTACCTTTTTTTTAAGGGCCTCAAGATAAAGTTCAGCATTAGCGAAGTACATGGTGGCAGAGGAGCGAAATATGGTGATACCTGGTACCTCCATCACCTGCAAAGCACAAATCAAATTTGTGATAGCTGCTTAGGTAGATACATTGATTACAAAAAGTCACATAGGTGTAATCCAGGCTAGTCTGCTATTAAAAACTGCCTGATATTTCTGGAGGTATAGTGGGGCTGAGCTGAAGATTAAATAAACATAACTGCAATAAATAGACAAATCATTCAAAATGGTGCACAGTTAAACATTCCAATGCAGTCCTGTCTGCTACATGGATAAATATCAATATAAACGTCACCTCTTTGTGTGTCTCCATATCTAAATACAGCTCAGTGCCAGGGAGGTGTCCCAACAGTGAGTAAGTGGGCCTGAGAGACAGAAAGAAGTCATGTGATAAGGTCAGACATGATGCAGTGAGAGATTGGAGCAGATGACAGTAGTGAGAAACAATGCTGAACGATTAGAAGTAGGGAAAGACTCCAACCGTTGAGTTCTGAAGATGACAGTGAGCAAAGCAAAACCCATGGAGGCACCCAGACCCATATCCAAATTAAAGAGCACAGTGGACACGTATGTCACCAACCATATCAGCTACAAACACAAAAACAGAGTACAGAGATGAATAAAGAAGTACACTAACAAACCGGCAATCATGGAAATTATGAACGGAGTGATGGTACTCTGACACGGAAGAGAAGAAATTGTTGATTTTTGTTTTCTTTGTACACATAAAGTATTCTTGTAGCTTCATAAATTTAAGTTTGAACCACAGGTGGACTATTTTAACAATGTCCTTGCTAACTTTCTGCGCCTTGAATGTGTCAGTTGCGTTGCTGTCTATGCAGTATCAAAAAGCTTTTATATTTCTTTAAAGATATCTTAATTTGTGTTCTGAAGATGAGTGAAGGTCACAACATGGAACGAGAAACTGACCACTTGTAGCTGAAAAAGCTATTTCAGCATAACCTACCAGATCAATCTTGCTAGTACGCCACAGCGTGACTATGTCATAGTACTGCTTGAACATTCCCTTCAGATTCACCAACACAATGGCCGCAAGCACTGCCTAGACAGACACACAAAGAATGTAAATTCTAATCACACTTTATTCATAGCTCATACCTAAATAAAGCACAAATAGATTAGTAATCTGACTCACAGTCCTCACAGTGGTTTGTTGGCACATACCTTGGGCAGCTCTTGAAAAAGTGAGCCTAACTTTAGTATCGTCACCAGTACTATCACACCAGACACCACTCCTGCAATCTAACCAACACAAAATGATGAACAAACATATATACAGCTGAAATCAAAAGTTTTGCAGAATCTGCAAAATGGTGATTATTTTACCAAACTAAGAGGGATCATACAAAATGCATGTTAATTTTTATTTAGTACTGACCTGAACAAGATATTTCACATAAAAGACGTTTACATACAATCCACAAGAAAAAACAATAGTTGAATTTATAAAAACGACCCTGTTCAAAAGTTTACATACACTTGATTCTTAATACTGTGTTGTTACCTGAATGATCCACAGCTGTTGTTTTGTTTTGTTTAGTGATAGTTGTTCATGAGTTCCTTGTTTGTCCTGAACAGTTAAACTGCCTGCTGCTCTTCAAAAAAGTCCATCAGGTCCCACAGATTCTTTGGTTTTTCAGCATTTTTGTGTATTTGAACTCTTTCCAACAATGACTCTATGATTTTGAGATCCATCTTTTCACACTAAGGACAACTGAGGGACTCATATGCAACTATTACAGAAGGTTCAAACGCTCACTGATGCTCCAGAAGGAAACACGATGCATTAAGAAACTTTTGAACGGAATGTGGATGTGTACATTTTCCTAAATATCATATTTTTTTTAGTACTGCCCTTCAGGAGTTACAGAAGATAGATAAATGTTTCCAGAAGACAAAATAAGTTACATTTACCCTGATCTTCAAATTCAAAAAGTTTTCACCTCCCAGCTCTTAATGCATCATGTTTCCTTCTGAAGCATCAGTGAGTGTTTGAACCTTCTGTAATAGTTGCATATGAGTCCCTCAGTTGTCCTCAGTGTGAAAAGACAGATCTCAAAGTGTATGTAAACTTTTGACTTCAACTTTATAAATGTGTACTTTCACAGAGTTTATACAAATGCATTTGTCTTGCCTGTGTCTTGCCTCCTGTGCTTTCCTGTATTAGACTGCGAGACATTGAAGAACAAACTGAAAAACACTGGAAGAAACCTCCAACTGTATTACTGAGACCCAAGGCCACCAGCTCCTACAACACAGTGAGAGAAAGACAGAGATCAGCTATACAGTGTCATTTGTTTATCCATATGTGCTATTCTGATTTACCCACCTGGTTGCTTTCTACTTTGTAACCGTGTTTGAGAGCGAAGGTTTTGCCCAAAGAAATAGAAATTGCATAACCCACAATTGCCATGGCAAAAGCATCCAACACCACCTCAGAAAAGACACTGGCATTTGGAATGCTGGGAGGCTGAAGTCTGAAAAAACACAGAATTTGAAGAAAATGTGAGTCACAGTAAGAGTGGTTGTCATGATATCGCCTTCCCAAGCACCATTAAGAAAATACTTTTGATTTTAAAATAACACATATTTTAGATGTGCAAACTCACCCACTTGGGATCTCGCCAACGACTGATATCTTATAGCTTTCATTCAGCTGAGTGTAGAATGATATAACTGTCGCCACTACAATCTAGCATGAAAAAAACATACAGAATTTCATGAGCTAAGGATAAATTGATGTTAATGATTCCTGTGTAGTGAATGAGAAGCCAGACTAGCTGCAATAAGTTATTGCTTTGGAGATATGATGCAAACACTATGATGCAGGAAGTTGAAATGCTGACTACATAGATTAATAACAGAAAGGGCATTAAGGACAAGCACTACTGACAAAGAGTTACTCAAGTATAACAAATCATATTAAATAAAAATAGTACAATTTATGGATAGGACTGAATCAAACAATGAAGAAGGGAAAGATATGGTATTTAAAATCGTCATTTTTTCTTGATTACATACAGTGCAGAGTTCCACCGGAACAGGCACCAGCAGTTTTTGCCTGAGTGCACTGTTAAGCTCTTTGGCAGTGATGAGAACCACAGTGGACACAACACTGGCCAGAAGAGTTGGGAGATGAGTCTCTGGCAACAGTGTAAACAAGTCTGCTAGAGTCTGCACAGAGAAATGACAAAGAAATACTAAATAATGCATTGCAGCATGTACATTCAACGCACGTCTTTGATTGTACTCACATAAACAATAGACAGAGGTCCACCGAAGCGCTTAGGTGAGACTCCAAGGATGTACTTTAACTGGGCTACTACAGCATGAACAGAGGCAGCTGTGGTATATCCTCTGACCAAGGGCTCTGAGAGATACGTCCCAACAAACCCAAACTGCACCAGGCCTAATACAACCTATGAGTGATTATAATTCATGTTGTTTAAATAGACCTCTGATGTATATATACATTATAAAGTATTCATTTTTGTGTGTAAGCATTGCATGTTTATTCATCACCTGAATAAGTCCCCCCAGTACAGTGGCGGCAGCAGCAACTTGCACTCGGTGGAAGTCTCTAGATATGATATCCACCTCTTCAGTCACATTAGTGCCATTGTAAATAAGGAAATCTGAATCGGGGGCCAGTCTCTCTGTCACACCGCCAATCATAATACTGAGGATAGTAAACGTGCCTATGTGTACACAAAAGATTGTAAGCATCAATAATAGAAAAAAATTCGACAGAAAACAATGCATTTTGACTATTTGATTCAGCAATATTTAAAGATAAATGGTCTCACCTATAGATATGTGTCTGGAGGTCCCAAAAATAAAATAAATTAACGGAGGATAGAGTGATGTGTAGAGTCCAAATACTGGAGGCAATGATGCCAGCAAAGCGTAGGCCATTCCTAAAACATACAAACACATGTCTTAAACACCCACAAATGAAGATCATATTGTACTGTAGGTCATTTAAAAGTACAGAAACATGCTTTTACCTTGTGGAAGGTGCATGATGCCCACACTGATGCCTGAGATTAGGTCTGGCATGCCATAATCCCAGATGGAGTAACGAGGCAACCAGGACAGAACAGGCAAGAAACCAACTATGCTACGTTTCAGTCTGAGTGTAGAACAGCTGGTATAGAACAGAGAGTGAAATTAATGTCAATCTTGCCTAATTTCTTTAAAACTAACATTTGCTTTAATGGCTGTATCCTACCTGAGTGATCTCTTCAGCCGATGAGAGATGGGAAGGTTGATTTGGGAAGGGTCCATTCTCTGAGACCGCTCTTTAAGCCTCTGTTCATCTATAATTTCTCTCTGTACACGATATGCTGCATGCCCTGAGTCCATTTTCTCTATTTTGTGCTATATAGCTACTATAGTCTTTGTCAAGACTTAATTACAAACCACAAAATTACACTGACTTTAGTCTCAATAAAACTTTATAAGACTTTCTGCATGTCATCTATGATTTACCTCTAGATCTGTGAGGGTTTTTAAAAGGGAAGATAACGGGGTTGGTTTGTATTTAAAGGAGGCAGTACTTTCAATAATTAACTTAGTAATAGCATATAATAATTTGAATGTATATATACATATTTCAGAAGAGTTAAATAAGCTAAACAAGTTAGAAATATTGTCAAAGTGCATGCCATTATAAGAAAAAAAGTCTTACAAAATGATAGTTCTATCTTTATTCTATCTATTCTACTGTATTATTTTAGTGCAAATGCTGACTCAGATTTTCCTCTTGTGTTCATTAGCAGTCATTGTTTTTGTACTGGTGAACTGCAATGGAAACTTTTGCTGTTCCGGTAGAAATTTCCATTGTGACATGCAGTATTTTACGAATTGATGACTTAAAAAAGGACAGGAAGGGATGTTTTGACATCATTCATCCTGTAATTTTGCAACACATTAAGTGGTCCTGAAAAGGGCTTACAAAATGGGATGGGTTGGTACAGGGGGGTTAGAAGTTTAACGTTTCTCCTCTGTGGTTAATATATTCATTAATAACTGAGTAGACTGAAGTTTAGGCCTCTGACTTGTACTGATTATACTAATGTTCCTATTTTTATATTCATAAATAAACACTGGGGAACTATAACAAGCAATCATTTTGTTTTGAGTTGGCATAGCTTTAGGGGAGAATGTGTATTAAAAAAAAAAAACGTCTTCTAATGCAAAGTGTTAATTATTTTACCAAAATAAGAAAATCCATGAAAAATGCATGTTATTTTTTATTTAGTACTGACCTAAATAAAATATTTCACACAAAAGACATTTACATATATCCCACAAGAGAAAATAATAGCTGAATTTATAAAAATGACCCTGTTTAAAAGTTCATATATGTTGATTTTTATTACTGCGTTGTTACCTGAATGATCCACAGCTGTTTTTTTTTAGTTAGTTTAGTGGTAGTTGTTCACACATCCCTTGTTTGTCCTGAACAATTAAACTATCGGCAGTTCTTCAAAAAAATCCTTTAGATCCCACAGACTCTTTTTCAGCATTGCTTTTTCACTGATGCTCCAGAAGGAAACATTAGGACTGGAGGGTGATAACTTTTGTCTTCTGGGAAGTATGTAAGTATCTTCTGTGGGCAGTTTAACTGTTCAGGACAAACAAGGGACATATGAACAACTGTCACCAAACCAAAAAACAGCTGTGAATCATTCAGGAAACAACACAGTATTAAGAATTAAGCGTATGTAAACTTTTGAACGGGTCATTTTGATAAATTCAACTATTATTTTCTTTTGTGGACTATATGTAAATATCTTCTTCAGGTCAGTACTAAATACGGCATGAATTTTGTATGATCCCTCTTATTTTGGTAAAATAATTAAAAATTATTTGAATTATCTTTAATTAAAAAGAAATTAAATATTAAAAATAAATCAAATGTGTGGGTTTAATGTTGTGCAATATTAAGAAATTATACTTAAATCACATAGCTATCATTGCATCAAACGTAATGGTTAAGAAGCTGCATTGAGGAACAAATGCTTACACATATATTGTGTAGTCACTTTAAGAGCATGATGGGGTGAAATTCGACCTCAGCTGTTATGTACTAAGGGCCTTTCCCCGATTTCATGCCAGAAATACCAAAACACACACATTGCAAAGACACTAAGCAAAATGACAATATATATATAAAAAAAAACCTTGTAGGCATGCTGTAATATCAAGTAATGTTCAGCGTTTAAGTATACTTGTTGAATATTTTTTGTTTCCCCCCTTCACCAGTTTGACAAATCATGTTCTATAATTAGCACTGTTGCTTAGCTGGAATGGGCATGGAAGGTTGAGCATGCTCCCTCTCCCAGTGTTTACTGTCAGACGCAGGCAGCAGCGTGTTTGTGTCGAGTGTGGGTAATGGACGAATTGTTGCCTGAAGGCAGACACCACAGGAAGGCAGAAATCTGGTACGATTCACCGATGCATGTGCTAATATAATGCAATATACTTCGCTTGCCAATACTGTGACTGATACAACAATAACTGCCTTCTTTTGACATGTCGGAGCACTGACCTGTTTAGTAGCAAGATAATATTATTGGTGCATTAAAATTTGGTGCAATAAAACTTTCAATACAATTCTATGGACTTTTCATTAGTATGTTGTCATTTAGCTGAATTAGCTAATAATTTGTTTTTTATCTCTTCAGATACAACTTCTGAAGGACCTCCAGGATGTATTTAGCCTAATGGTAACACTTCTCTAAGTTTTAAGCTGAAAAAAAACCCAAAATGGATCTGAGAGCCAAGCATGGTTTGACGCTGTTGGAACAGCTAAATCGAATGCGGGATGCTGAGCAGTTAACAGATGTGGTTCTAGTCGCTGAAGGTGTTAGTTTCCCATGCCACCGTGCGGTGCTTTCTGCCTTCAGTCCCTACTTCCGCGTAATGTTCACCTGTGGTCTGCGCGAGTGTACCAACCGTCAGGTGGTGTTAAGAGACATGCCGGCCCCAAGCCTGGCCCTTCTGCTAGAATACATGTACAGCTCCAATCTTCCACTCACCACAGCCAATGTGCAGGGAATCTCTGTTGCTGCCTTTCTCCTACAGATGGATGATGTGTTCAGTCGTTGTCAGATTTACATGACTGACAACATGGATGCTTCCAATTGCCTGGGTATCTATTATTATGCCCGGGATCTAGGTGCGGAAGAGTTGGCCGACCAGGCTCAGCGCTATCTGCGACAGCACTTCACTGAAGTGTGCCTTGGAGAAGAAGTCCTAGAGTTGGAGGCACATCAGCTAGGGGCGTTATTGGGCTCAGACGACCTTAATGTTTCACGGGAAGAGAGCATTTTGGATGTGGTGATGCGCTGGGTGAATTACTGCCCGGTGGGTGTAGGTTCAGAGGAAGAGAACCGGGCCAGGCACCTTCCAGAGCTCTTAAAGAAGGTACGTCTTCCACTGGTTGGTGCAGATTACTTGAAGGGGACGTTAAAAAGAAACACAGCACTTCTAGCTGATGCCGAATGTCTTCAGATAATGGAAGAGGCAGTTGAAGCAGCAAGCTTGGATTCAGATGCTCCACCCCGCAGACTGAAGCTGCGCTATGGCATGGAGACCACAGACCTCCTGCTCTGCATTGGTAATGATGGCGGAGGCATTCGCTCACGTTATGGGAGCTATACAGAGCGTAGCTTCTGTTATGCTCCCAAAACAGGCCGGACTCTGTTCATCACCTCCCCACGATATGGTGATGCGCTTGGATTTGTCTTTGCTGGGGTGGTGACTGAGAGGAATGACATTATTGTTGCAGGAGAGCTGGGAGCAAGAAGGATGTCAAGACAGAAAGAGAGAAATGTCGAGATTTTCATGTGAGGCTTTGGCAGGACAATAATACTACACATTTTCAACATGAAATATATGCAGCCAAACCTTAAACTACTGTGTTCATTAGAGTACCTAAAATTAAGAATAGAAGTTCAAATTAAAATGAGATCAAATCTATTACATTGTTACAGACAGTGAAACCAAACCTAACATTTATTATTATGACCCTTTCAGGTACAATAAAGAAGCTCAAGGATCCTGGAAACACTTGAGCTCAGCAGAGTATCGAGATTCTTACGCATTGGGCTCTTTGGGTGAAAACCTTTATCTGATTGGGGGTCAAATGAAGCTGAAGAACCAGTTCCTCATCACCAACAGTGTTGAGCGCTGGTCTTTACAGGGTGGACCATGGCGTAGCGCTGCCCCTCTACCCATGCCTCTGGCCTACCACAGCGTAGTTCGGATGAAGGGCCGTCTGTATGTGCTCGGGGGAAGGACGCCACAGGTAATATCCCAAAATAGTGCAAATGTACAGTTGAAGTCAAAACTTTACATACACCCTGCAGAAAATAATAGTTGAATTTATAAAATTGACCCAGTTCAAAAGTTTACATACACTCGATTCTTAATATGCATCATTTTTCCTTCTGCAGCATCAGTGAGCATTTGAACCTTCTGTAATAGTTGCATATGAGTCCCTCAGTTGTCCTTAGTGTGAAAAGATGGATCTCAAAATCATACATTGTTGGAAAGGGTTTAAATATTAAGTTAACTGTTCAGGACAAACAAGGGACTCATGAACAACTATCACTAAACAAAAAAACACAGCTGTGGATCATTCAGGTAACAACACAGTATTAAGAATCAAGTGTAAAACTTTTGAAGGGGGTCATTTGTATTAATTCTATTATTTTAACTATTAACTATTATTTTCTCTTGTGGACTATATGTAAATGTCTTTTATGTGAAATATCTTATTCAGGTCTGTACTAAATAAAAAATAACATGCATTTTGTATGATCCCACTTGTATGATCCCTGCAAGGTGTATGTAAACTTTTAGCTTCAACTGTACTGCACAAGAAGAGTCATGAAAATGTAACATCTGTGATGCAAACGAAACAAATCACCAAAATTTGGAAAATAAAAACAAGTGGGAATCACAGTAACTGTCTGTGCCTTCTCTTTCCCTCTAATGCACCTGTCCTGCCATGTCTCATGACTGACAGTCATACCGCACAGATGAGGAGCCTGATCGCATGAGTAATCGCCTGCTTGAATATGACCCAGAAACCAACAAGTGGAGTGAACTTGGCCCTATGAAGTATTCAAAATACCGTTGCAGCGCAGTAGCACTCAATGGGGAAATCTATGTACTGGGTGAGAATGTACAATGTGGTGACTTATTTTAAGTATCAGTTTTTGTGATTGTGTGTTGATGTTTTCATAGAGTGAGACCTGTGGATTAACTTAATACCGCTTAACACAAGAAGCTTATGACAGCTGTCATCATTACAATGGTTCACTCACTGTCATGAAAGCATAATCTCACCTACAGTTGAGGAGAGAAGTTTACATACACCTTGCAGAATCTGCAAAACGTTAATTATTTTACCAAAATAAGAGGGATCATAAAAAATTTATGTTATTTTCTATTTAGTACTGACCTGAATAAGATATTTCACAAAAAAGTTGTTTACATATAGTCCACAAGAGAAAATAATTGTTGAATTTATAAAAATGACCCCATTCAAAAGTTTACATATGCTTGATTTTTAATACTGTGTTGTTACCTGAATGATCCACAGCTATGTTTTTTTGTTTAGTGATAGTTGTTCATAAGTCCCTTGTTTGTCCTTAACAGTTAAACTGCCTGCTGTTCTTCAGAAAAATCCTTAGGTCCCACAAATTCTGTGGTTTTTCAGCATTATTGTGTATTTGAACCCTTTCCAACAATGACTGTATGATTTTGAGATCCATCTTTTCACACTGAGGTCAACTGAGGGACTCATATGCAACTATTACAGAAGCTTCAAACACTGATGCTCCAGAAGGAAAAACAATGCATTAAGAGCCAGGGGGTGAAAACTTTTTGAATTTGAAGATGAAGGTAAATTTAACTTATTTTGTCTTCTGGGAAACGTGGAAAGCTACCTTCTGTAGCTTCTGAAGGGCAGTACTAAAAAAATGTACACATCTTCAATCTGTTCATATAACTTTTATTTTCTCTTGTGGACTATATGTAAACTTCTTTCATGTGAAATATCAGGTCAGTACTAAAAACACAACATGCGTTTTGTATGATCTCTCTTATTTTGGTAAAATAATTAACATTTTGCAGATTCTGCAAGATGTATGTAAACTTATAAACTCAACTGTATGTGTGTACTTGAAGACATTCAGTTTTGCATGTGTTGCTTCACCTCAAGGAAATAAAGCAATATCAAAAGCGAGGCCCCATGGATGAATTTCAGCATCTCCTTTTGCAGGTGGTATTGGGTGTGAAGGTGTGGACCGTGGCCAGTCACGTCACTGCCTTAAAGTAGTGGAGATCTACAATCCTGATGGGGATTTCTGGAGGGAAGGTCCTCCATTACCATGGTCTCTTCTATCACTTCGCAGCAATGCATCAAATGCTGGTGTTGTTGATGGAAAACTTTATGTCTGTGGATACTACAAAGGAGCAGGTAAAATGTGTTAATATTGTAATATCAGTTCTGGACAAGTTAAATTTATGCAACACCCATTTACAATTCATTTAAATAAACATGTACTCCACTCTTTTCAAAGATCGTCATGATACCATTACTAAAGACATCCTGCAGTTGGATCCCTGGGAAAACGTATGGACTGTGGTGGCAAAGCAGGCTCTGATGCACGACAGTTACGATGTGTGTTTGGTGGCAAATTTGAATCCTCGTGGACTCATGCCTCCTCCTGCTGACTTGGTAGAGGAATGACAACACTATTTTTCCAACAGTAATTTCTCATGAAAAAAATAAATATTTTTTTTGTTTGTTTGTTTTATTCACAAGACTACTATCAGAAAACTGTAGATATAGGGAGAGGAAGGCTTTCATAAATAGTTATGAAATAATTATGATTTATAATGCTGCAAGTGCATTAGTGATTATAACTATGATATGTTTTACATTTTTGGATTTCAGATAATATTACCATTTGCTGAGGTATATAGTACGAGTTATGTGTTGAATGATTTGAGATACACAGCTCAGATTAAGTAAAATATGATTTTACTTTACTAGCAAAGTAGAAATGTATTAAAAAGATTTGCACAATACAGTACATGTACTGTAACTTTAAGCAGTCAATGCAATTTATTAAACATGTTACAACAACTAAATCTAAGTTCCAACCACAAACAAAGTTGAATATCTTTTAAAACTATTTTATACCTGTTGTTACATTGGGGTTGTCTAAAATATTTGCAAATTTCTCAAATATGACATGCCTAAGTTACAGGATGTGCTTGAATGTTATTGCTTTAGAGGCATACGGTATGAGAAAAACAGAACAAAATACTTTTAGATGTAATAAAGTCTGCCTGTTTGTCTTTAAGTTTTTATAATGTCCATACTTCAAAAAGAATAATGAATGTAAAGCAGCAAAAGAGGAACAGATGTCTATAGGAAAGTAGTTAGAGAACAAGGTTTGCATGTTCACAGGCAATTTCTTAGTAAAACTTGGTAAAAAATAAACATAGGAGATACTCTAGAATAATGTAAGTGCAATCAAAATACAGTATGGAAGTATTCTGCATCTTATTCTGAGTCATTAGTGAAGTCAAAAAGCTGCCAGAGGCCACCTTCTCCTTCGATGACGCTAGCTTTAGGTTCAGGCACCACATTTTCCCATTCAGACATCTTGTATTCCACCATCACTTGGGAGCTGTCTGTGTCCTCAGACCACAAACTGAAGGGGTTTAGTGGTTGTTCTGTTACACACCTACTGACTGGTGCGACTTTGGCTTGCTGCTGCCGTTTTAAGTGATTCTCTCCAACAGGCTTGTTGGTCATTTTCCAGTTGTCACAAAGAGAAGCCAAAGGTACTCTGTCTTTTTGTTCACACTGAACGTCTTCATTCTGCTGGCTGTCCTTGGAGAAATTCACTGCTCCCTTTTTTTTCACTGGCTGTCTTTGTGGGAGAACCAAGGCTCTCTTTTTCCCCCTATAATTCAGTGGTTTGTGGCGCCTCCTTGGTACTTTCAGTGGTGGCATTGCAACAGTGTCAAATCTGTTCTCTCTCATATACAGTGGTTTTTCAGGCTCCAAGTGTGCATCTACATACTGTCCTCCATAGTCCTCTATGGATGCATTGGACTGAACATCCACAAGTGGGCTTGAAGGTCTGGTCTCAAGTAATTGTGTACACCATAATCTCTGCGATGCATCAGGGGAAGCCTCCTCTGTTACTGCAGTCTGCTGTCTTTCTGCAGGCAGAGCATGTGCATTTCTGTTTTGTGTCTTCTGTGTTGTGAGTGGACACTGGTTCTGTTCTGCTGCTTTTCCTGAATAAATGACAGGCCTGTTGCATATCGTCTTGCTCTCGTGGTGTTTTTCAGCTGACATGACACAGAACCTCTCAAGCAAACCAGGTGATGTTTGGACCTCACTGTCAATCATTCTGGCAGAGCCAGGTCCTGTCATCGGCTTGTGAATAGAGATCAAAGTGCTCAGCTCAGACAGAATTTTTCCCAGCATGCCCTGCTCCTTGCTCTGCTCTGCTTTCAGATGTTCCAGATCCCGTTGGAGGTTAAGCATGCTTGAGCCCAGCTCTTTTGCAGCCAGACTACTCTATTAAATAGAAAATAAATGTGGTTTTATTACCTATGCAAATATAAAATACATTATTAATGAATTTGCATAGACTGTCTCTATTATACGTGCAGTTCTTACCCTTGCTTCCCTGTCTGCCGTTTCTGTTTGTGTTTGGCTCTGCAGAGTCTCAAACTGACATGTTATACCTTCCTTCACACTGTTTAAATAACCTTCAACTGCAAAAGTCAACATAATGTCATAGACTATAAATAACATCTACAACATTTAAAATATTTTAAGAATATATATCTGCTATTATTTGATCAATATGTATATTTAATGGTATGGTATCTGTGGAATAACCATCTGCATATAGTTAAAAGAATAAACAAAACATACTTGTTTTTGAAAAAGTATCCATTTTCTCCACTACAACATTGGTTAGGTCATTACTTCCTTCAATGCGACTCAACAAAATCTCTCTGGTCTAAAAGGGAAAATGTAAGTCAATAGTATTAAAAATATGACTTGAAGTATAAACATTATAAATGTGTTAAACATGAATGTGTGCCCTAAGTACAATACTTACATTTTCCAGAGATTCCTGCAATTGTAGAATTCCATGAGTGACAATTTCCCTAAAAAGGGAAAAACATTAAACAATATGTCAGGGCAGAACCAAAGCTATGTGAAAAATTGCAATAGGAAATTTAGATAGAATAGTTATTCACTGCACAAGGATCAAGAATAGACTGATTACCTTTCATATTTTTCTTTGGCTTTTCTCTTCTCCTCCTCAAATTTGTCCAACATGCCAACAAATTTGCCACCAGTGAAGTTAGAGATTTTGCCATCACCACCGAACAAAAACGGCTTAGAACTATAACTGCTAGACACCATCATTTCCTTCATCTGTAGAAGATTTATACAATTTGTAATTAATATGAAACTTAAAATAACATACAATTTTACAGACGTATTCACAACAACATCAAATTTTAATTCATCAGAGGTTTGTGGACCAAGAAAGAAAAAACAGTCAAGAACATGATTATATTATGCCAGATAAAACATGGCATGTTCTACAGACTAAAATAAATAGACAGTTTAGGCCTGAAATAGAGCGTTTTCACAACACATCATCAATTGGCCTTATTTAACGTAAACAATGCCACTGAACCGAAAGATGCTCACATATTTTGCTGATATTTGCTGCTGAAAATGGTCAGTTATTGTCATGTTTTGGGCTGTACTAAAAAAAATTGCACCATTTCCTGCTTACTAAATCCTTCTCTATACGATTTAGCAGCTTCCTCTTGTTTTTTCTGTGGTTTAGACAGCATAAATTAGCAGAACAACATATTCAGTAGTACATTAACCATGCAATCTATGCTGTTGTGTACCTGCGAGTATCGCCAATATGGCAAATGCCAAATCGTAATGTAAGTGCAAACCCTCTATATTTACCTCCTGTGAGGTATGTTGAGAACCTCTGCTCTGTCCACTCATCTCTTGGGTAAACCCTTGTGAATTGTCAGGCCACATTTGAGAGCCCAACAGAAACTGGGAGTCACTCAGACTGGAGTAGTCACTGGTTCCTGGACCCTTACCAGTTTTAATCCCTCTATAACAGAGTGCAGAATAAACATAAATATATAAACACTACATTATTAAGCCCTATTTAAATTTAATTGATTTGTTAAGTGTAAAAAAAAATAGCTTACAAATTCTCTAGTACAGAATTCAGTTAAGAGACATACCCAGAAGTTGCGGGGATATTCAACATCTCCTTTATATTCCAGACATTGGGCTTCATATCCAAGCTTTGAATATTAACACATTTATTTCCACTAGAAATAAATAACATGGAATCAAATCTACTATGTGTTTTGATTTAAACAATGACTTTTGTTTAAAAAATATATTCTAGAATTTATCTGAGCGAACGTCTAATGTCAAAAACAACGCAGACGCCTGCCGTCATCAAAGCTGAGCTAGTTTTCATGACTAAACTAGCGAGTAAACCATTATTTCAACGGCTACACTTATTTAGTAATACTTACCAGAAAAGTAATTGTTTTTATATGCGATAATGATTCTGAGGCAACTGACGCAAATGCAGGTGCTCGTTGATGCTGGTAGTTACAGTTTAATTGAGCTACGTGTACGTGATATTTTTGAAAGACTGCAGCCGTTTTCCCGGGCTACAGAATTTAAATAGCTCAGGCGGCCAGTAAACATTACACCTGAGTTTCTTAATTATTTCGCTAGGTGAAAAATCGCTAGGTGGCGCTATTTAAGTACATATAATGTGAGCGGAAATATTGTAGTTTGGACCAAAGTAGTGTAAATGGATGGTTTATTTCATTTTAGTACGTATGCATTTTTTGCATACATTTATTTAGTTTTTTACATTACCAATCAAACGTTTTTTAAACAGTAAGATTTTTAATGCTCAACAAAACTTCATTTATTTGATCCAAAATACAGAAAAACAGTCAAATTGAAATATATAAAAAATATATTTTAAAAATATATAGAGTAAAAAATATTTTTACTATTTAAAATACCTGCTTTCTATTAGAATGTATTTTAAAACGTTATTTATTCCTGTGATTTCAAAGCTGAATTTTTAGCATCATTACTCCAGTCATCCAATCATTCTAATATTCTGATTTGCTGATCAAAAAATATTTATTATTATTATTATTATTATATTGAAAACAGCTGAGTAGAATTTTTTCAGGTTTCTTTGATGAATAGATCAAAAGAACAGCCTTTATCTGAGCAAGAAATATTTTGTAACATTTTACATATATTTATCATCACTTTTAAACAATTTAAAGCATCCTTGCTGAATAAAAGTATTAATTTCTATCATTTCTTACAAAAAAAATATAATAAATAAATAAAAATACACTGACTCCAAGCATCTGAATGATATAGTGTATAATGTTACAAAAGTTTTTTTTATTATTATTTTAAATAAATGCTGATCTTTTAATCTTTTTATTCATCAAATAATCCTTAAAATTGTAATCAATTGTTTTAAATATTGATGATAATAATAATAATAGTAATATTAATAATAATAATAATAATAATAATAATGTTTTTTGAACAGCAAATCAGCATATTAGAATGATTTCTGAAGAATCATGTGACACTGAAGACTGGAGTAATGATGCTGAAAATTCAGCTTTGAACACTGAAATAAATTACGTTTTAAAATATATTCAAATAGAAAGCAGCTAATTTTTTTTTTTTTATTTATTAAATTGCGCGTTTGTAATGACAATATGATGGCATTGTACAGTGTCTCATTTGAATCTGATAGTTGTATGCTTGCGACATTGGTATGTGGTTTTGTAAAACACTAACAAATCAAACCTAATGATCTTGTTAAACAATCACACTACTGCAACAACACCTTCAGCGCATAAGCGGTGTGGTTCACCACAACCAAGTGGTTGCTGAGAGATAATAAACTGTATCCTAGCAACCAAAACTACGAAAGCCAGTATCTTCATAATAAAAGTCCTAGAGCTTAGAAAACGTAAAGTAACTCATTCTGTTACTGCATCTTACATGTCCATTTATTTCAGCATGAAATTACATCGATATGTTTTTAAACAGAAACTTTTTTAATGCCACAACGAGACATAAAATCTCTAATCTTACAACAATATTGACTTCTAAAATGTTTTATAACGTTACATTAGTTGCTAAACGGATTTCGCATCACACCCTAAGCAAAAATGAATAATAAAAATGTTCTAACAATGATATAATAAAGGCAAAATCTAACGATACAACAATGAAAGACTTGTATTTTGGAAGTGCAGTTTATTAATCAGGAAGTAAAGCCCTGCTGTCAACAGATTTCTGACACATTAGAACTTGCGCTTCGCAGGTAAGTTCACGTGTTTATTATCATAAAATCTGTATTGTGTCGTCGGTAAACAAAACAGTAATGGCTTCTGTTTTATTTATAGATTGTTATGTACCATGGCATCTTAGTTATCCACACAGCAAGCGAAAGTAATTAGCCAGCTGCTCAGTAAATAGACTGTTGAAGAACTTGTTTGGTAGGGTGGCTTGTTTGCTGTACTGTACAATGTGTCTTCATAACTGGTGGTAAAATGTCATTCTTTAGAGAATAAACAACCACCGACCAAAAATAGAAGACATTTGCTTTAACGTGACCATTGTAGAATTAAACGCCTCGGAAGGAGATAGTCGCTCTCAGAACTCCTTGATGTTGCCCCACCCCTACATTTTATTTAAATATGTAAGATGTTAAATTTAACATAAAGCGACTTATCTCAATCTGTGGCATTTTGTAACATAAACATAATGGGTTTCTGATCCATATTGACTCCATCTAACCCACAGGAGTAATCTCATCATGAGTAGAGTCTGCTTCATCCTCAGTGCTGCTCTTTTTGTGTTAGAAATTCCAGAGACCAAGGTATCTCTTGACTTTTCTCTTCAGGAATCTTTTCACACAAAATTCAGTATGTGAGAGCCATAACATTGTGAATGCATTGGTTATTAATTCCATGCTCTAAAACTGAATTTAAGATCACTTGATGTATTTTGGTTATGCATGTGTTTCAGGCGCTGCTAGAAAATTCCAATGACTGTTGTGAAAGAATAAAGAAGATGAATGAAACCTGTGTGAATATTACACTCTGTGATCCTGGTATGTTTCTAAAGTAATATCTTTAGTAAAATTTAAACATTTTTAATACAACGTGAGCACATTTTGTTTCTGTGAAATGTTATATGTGTTGACATGGACATTTGGTATAACTGATATTAATTTTGTAACCCTGAATCCTCCTCTAGGGCTCCTTCAAGTTCAGGAGAACAGTACAACGTTTTGTGTGTCCTGTGACTCAACAGAGCAGGGGAATTCAACTTTGCTTAACAATAGTAAGTGCTAACACACTAAAGACATTTTATGCACATGCATTCCTCTATCTTGTTTTATTGAAATGTTTAAGATAAAGTTTGGGAGTTATTTGACTCCATGAGTCATTTGTTTAATTGTAAATGAATGGTTCACCTAAAAATTAAAATTTACTGAAAATTTACTCACCTTCAGGCCATTCGAGATGTAGGTGAATTTGTTTCTTCATCTAAGCAGATTTGGATAAATTTAGCATTACATCACCTGCTCACCATTGGATCCTCTGCAGTGAATGGGTGCCGTCAGAATGAGAGTCCAAACAGCTGATGAAAATATCTATAATATAATAATCTACAAGTTCTCCACATAACTCCAGCCTATCAATTAACATTTTGTGAGGTGAAAAGCAAGTTTATGGAGATGTTTTTGACTCCAACCATTTCTTTCCAGCTAAAATATTAATCAAAATATGATTAGAACATGACATTTTTAATTTTTGGGTGAACTATTCCTTGCAACACTAGCAGGGTTTTTTTTTTTGATGTATTTAGTTTATTATGTATATATTTTTAAATCTTTTTATTTATTTCATTGTTTGTTTTCAACTCTTTCTCTAGCAAGAGGTTCAATTCTAGTACCTTTATTCAAAGTGATTGGTAAGTTACCACCATTGTTTAATCATAGTTATGAGGCCGGCCCACAAAAACAGCTTTGAAAATTTTTCTATATTGATTTGCACTCAGTAGTCTCATCTTTTGTGCATTGTGTCTGTACTGGCAGGTGGTCCAGGTGTTGCAGCTTCTGTCCTTCTAGGAACTCTACTGATCAGCCTGGGTCTCATCCTCTCGGTTGCATCTTTCTTTTACCTTAAGCGTTCCAATCGCCTCCCTGGTGTCTTCTACAGGCGCAACAAGGGTATGTATAAATACCCTTTATGTATGAATATGTACAGTTTAAGTCAAACGTTTACATATACTTTGCAGTATCTGCAAAATGTTATTTTACTAAAATAAGAGGGATCATACAAAAAGCATGTTATTTTTTATTTAGTACTGACCTGAATAAGATATTTTATATAAAATACATTTACATATAGTCCACAAGAGAAAATAATAGTTGAATTTATAAAAATGACCCCATTCAAAAGTTTACATACACTTGAGTGTTAATACTGAATGGTCCACAGCTGTTTTTTTACACAACTACACAAAAAATGCTGAAAAACCAAAGAATTTGTGGGACCTGAAGGTTTTTTTGAAGAACAGCAGGCAGTTTAACTGTTCTGGACAAACAAGGGACCCATGAACAAGTATCACTAAACAAAACAAAACAACAGCTGTGGATCATTTAGGTAACAACACAGTATTAAGAATCAAGTGTATGTAAACTTTTGAACGGGGTCATTAATATAAATTTAACTATTATTTTCTCTTGTGGACTATATGTAAACATCTTTTATGTGAAATATCTTATTCAGGTCAGTTCTAAACAATTGTATGATCCCTCTTATTTTGGTAAAATAATTAACATTTAGCTGATTCTGCAAGGTGTATGTATTATTTTGACTTTAACTGTGCGTATGTATTAATTTATAGTAGTAGTAGTGTTGGTAGTGTTTTGGGGTGTTTTTATTCAAGAGTGAGTTTTTAGGGAGTTGTAAAATTGTGTAATTTTCTATTCCAGCTTTTATATTCCAACCAAGTGAGACGGTAAGACATCTATAATCAATTAGTATTTTTGTTTTTTCTAAATATTTTTGATGTTATATAAACAAACACAGCATTGTGTGGACACCAAAGTACTAACTTGTTCATTTTTCTAAAAAGGCTGTCATGATTCCTGAAGCTACGTCTTCAGGTAGGAGAAATTTGAACTACTTAATCTGTATTTTGAATATAATCAAAGTTCCAAAGTGGTGGTGCATTCTAATTCCAACTGTGCTAAATTTTAAAACATCTATTTGGAATATCTGATTATTAGAAACTTTAGCTCTGTTTAATATATACTGTAGGGTGAATGTGACCCATCTGTTCTTACTCGTATATATTTTTAAAATCCTCTACAGTTCGCAAGCCGAGATATGTCAGGAGGGAAAGGCCGTCAGCAACGTCAGCAACATCAGCGTCCAGCAGTGCTACTGTGGCAACAGGGGCAGTAACCAAGGTATACAATGTGTAACCAGCCTTCAAGAGCCAGCTATGAATCCCCTATTAAAACGTGGGTCTGTCCTATAGCACTGTTTTCTTATAGGATTTACGTTTTTTGGTGAAACTTTCCTTTGTAGGCTACATGAAGAAGTGGTATGCCTTGATATAGGCTTTATCTTGGAAACAGTTTCTTTCTTTTCTTTTCACTGAAGCCAGTTATTTATTTCTATTTATATATTTTTCACACAATACGTTGTTCCTTTTTGTTTTTTTGTTTTTTTTTTTTTTTTTTTAAAGAGACCAGGTGTTGCACTACTAGAGTATTTTTGATTGTGAAGCTATAATTCAGTCTAGTAACTTGTTTTTTCAATGAATTTTGTAATGTTGATATTTATTACCAGTATTTTTGTGTGATTATTGTACTTTTGAATCTTGTGACATTGCAACTAGGATCCAAAACAAGACTTCCACAGTTAGTCATATTTGCACACAACCTACTCCTCAAACCTCCTCAAGTTAAAAAAAAAAAATACATATTTACCATTTGGTTAAAATCATTGTTTTCTACCTGTATACACCAATAATATATTTTCTATTAATCCTATACCATCTCCACAAATTCCGTTAGCACTTATTAATGCCATATTCATAATGCTGGAAAATACTATGTTAACAGCATATTCATGTTCTATTAACAAGTGTGCATGACATAGCCACCTGTTAACAATGGCACATTCCTCACTATATTCAAGATAAAATGTTCTGGCTTGCACCAAAGGTTTTCCCAGGTAAATAATGATCAGTTCAAATTTGCTAGGCCTTAAAGTTGCAAATTTGCTGTTAATACACAATATATATATATATAAGTTGTGAAAAACTGTTGCCAAACACTGAGTTACCTATTTATCCCATCTTTCCATTGTGTAAGACAAAGTGCCATTAAATGAATGTCTAATGAATGAAGACCTATAGTCACCATTTTTGATTTTGTACATTTTATACAAAATTAGAATGTAGAATTATGAAAGAACTTTAAAAACAAACAAAATGCTTGATATCATTGTAGTGTTACAAAAAGAGTGATACACTGGTATTTCTATAAAAGGACCGGAGAAGTCAGTTACTTTTTAATTTTACTTTATTTTGTAGATGTTTATTGCAAATAGTGGCCTTTAAAATGCCATATAATCCCCTATGCCTATATGTATTTATGATTTTCTGTGTAGTTTTAGGTTTTCTTATTTGTAATAATGGTTTTGTTTATTTAAAGAATTATTTTGATTTTTCTACACATTTTCTACTTCATTTTAGGAAGGGTGTTTGAACATTGTTTTGTAACGTTTAAAATCCTTAGTATGCTGGATTAAGCAAAAGCTACAAATGTTTACGTAAGGTGAAGGTAATGATGTGGTTTGATGGCGATACTGATTCTAGAATATAACCACTTAAATTCAACTTATTTCTTATGTCATTTTATTGGCTGTTGTGCAGCGACTGGAAAGCATGTTAATAGATTTTGTATATGAATTATGTTTAGATGGATGTTGATGATGAATTTTTTTTGTATGTTGATGTCCTAACAGAGTGAGTGTTGATCACATATTGAATCATATTTGATGAAGATTTCAGTGTTTACAGAAATAAAAGATATTTTGATTTATGAGAAACAATTTATGTATGTGTTTTTTTTTTTAAACTTTACATCATATGGCAAAATATAATATAAAAGGTAATGCAAAGAGATTCAGTGCACATAAACAGTGCAGGTGGTGGCTGGTGTTGATTATCAAAACCTCATCATTTGCTATATAGATATTCTGGGAAGTCGTAGAGTAAGGTTGGGAGTGGTGGTTATAAAACTGCTTTTTTGGCATTTTAATTGCTGGCAAGTACTTTCATTGTGTTATTACCTGTACAATAATTATTAAAATGCTAAAACATTAGGTTGGACTTGTGTCAAAAACTATTTCAATAAAGGGCTCATGTGAATGTGACCAATCACCGTTTTACATCTGTCTTTGGTAAACAGATGGAGGGACTTTGATCCCATTTACCTATAATATTATAAGCACTTCCTTAAGACACAATAGTAGATCAAAATAGCGCAAGTACCATGTGACTGTCTTTCCATTAGCTCAATCCACTATGTGATGTTTGTCATGTCTCACTATTTAATGCAATTGCAAATATACAAACTGCTAAAGGATTAAGCATTCAGCACAGGTGAAGTCAATAATGGTTGGCACACTATACTGTAAAAAGTATGTTACTGTACACCCCCTTCCCTCATGAAAAAACGTGACTGTTGTTGCACATGTAAACATATCCCAACCATTTTCCTCATAGCTGGCTGCTTATCTCCAAGTAAGACCGTGGTAATATATTAAATCAACAGTCATATGACTACGAAAATGGTTTTGAATTTATGGTCAGTTTATTTTGTTATGCACGTGCAATGTCTTATCAGTTCCCGTAAGCATTGTTTTTGTGGAATCAGATAAATAACAATAAACATACCTGTTTATAGATGGTTGTTGTTTTTTTAGAAAGATGCATTTATGTTAAAGGGGACAGTCCGCCCAGAAATGAAATTAGTTCTATCATTTACTCACACAAGTTGTTCCAAACTTGTATGAGTTTGTGTTAAACAGAAGAAAGAATCTCATAGGTTTAGAACAACATTTTTAGGTGGACTATCACTTTAAAAAAACATTGGTTTATGTGAAACAAAATAGTAAGCTGCAGCACCTGCCTAACTTTAAGAGATTGTCTCTTAAAATTAAACTATTAAAGTCTGAATACTTCACAATGCTGTGAATTAATGTGCTTTGGAAGTTGTGTAAAACCTTCATTGTTTTCTGTGCTTTGTCATTGTTACGTTAACTAGTGTATTCAATGACACAGTGTAACCTAATCCTATCAGAGAACCAGTTTCCTACTTCCCTCTCTTTGTCATCCATCCTGCTTTTCCATAATTTGCACATGTACGTGTATCAGACGGTGTATGTGTGAAGGAGGGGTTGAAGATCAGAGAGAGAGGGAAAGAACAAGGTAATGATTTATGGTTTAACTCACCTGAGTCACAGCTCACAAGTATAATTCAAACTTCTGAAGAGCAGGTAAAGCAGTTACACTTTACCGGAAGACCAAGACAGACAGGTCTTAAGAAAAACAGGCACTGAAATACTCTTTTTGGAAACTCTTTTTAAACTTGTCAGCCATATTTAAATCCATCTACACAAAGAAGAAAAAGAAGAAAAAAACAACAAGAAGATAAAAGAAGAATATTGTCTTCTACTTTTAAGGTAACACTTTTTTTTTCTTTTTGCCTCACAATGCTCCAACAAATATTAAAATAAATAAATAAATAAATAAATAAATAATAATAATGAATCCTTTTGATGGAGCAGTTTAACCTAGTTTTTGTTGAAGCAATTTAGGTGATTATAAAGGCATCATATTTTTAAATAGAAAGGGAAACCCTCAAATCATTTGATCCAAACTGGAAATGTATACTCTTTTCTAGTCACAGTATAGTAAATGTAAAAACTACTAAGTCATGATGATATGATTGTATGAATCATGGCAGTCCTTGTCTGAAACAGTATTTAATAATATTCCTTTTATGATTGTTTTTTAGATATTTGGATATGTTTTGTCTCAGCATCACATCATGTGCACTACCAGTCAAAAGTTTTTGAACAGATTTTTACTGTTTTTTTCTCTTCTGCTAAAGAAGTCTCTTCTGCTAAATTTTTATAATGATGGAGTAATGATGCTGAAAATTTAGCTTTGATCACAGGAATAAATTACATTTTAAAATATATTCAAATAGAAAGCAGAAATTGTAAAAATATTGCTGTATTTTAAATCAAATAAATGCAGGCTTGGTGAGCAGAAGAGACTTCTTAATAGAGCTTTACTGTTCAAAAACGTTTGCCTGGTAGTGTACAGTATATCATATTATACAGACAGCACTGTATTAATGATGCCACATAACCATATTTACATGTGGTTGTTATTTGCTATCTCAGATACTGCTGGCTTTCCATATAACCATTTGGGATTATAAAATGTAAAAAGGAATATGATCTTTTTTCTATTCATTCAGTTACATAGCCTACTATTTAAAAAAACACCTTTAATCACATCAGTTTTTCAGAACAGTTTAGCATTAAGGGTTTTTTTTTCGGTTGAGTTGTATATTATTATATTTTTAGCAGTGCATCAGCAATATATTTTGAGTTTCACAAAGTTTTTTAATCATACTTTGCCATACTTTAACTCATGAATTCACTCACTTCCCTTAAAAAACTCTTTAAAAAATTAAAATAATAATAATAATAATATTTATGTAAATAAAACAAAGATTATTAAAATATGTTTAAAAATAAATAAATTCAAAATTAAATTTAATGTGTTACTTGCCGTTTCTTTGTAATTATTTGTGAAATTAACTATCAATTGTGAAAACTGTCTCTACACCAGCATATTTCTTTGAAGTAATCATTGTGCCAATGAATAACTTTAGGATTTATTTTGCATTTCAGATCACGCAACAGGATGGAGGAATTGGAAATATCCACAGCATCACGTACCAATTCAATACGCCACCAACACAGGACAGTGGCCTCAAGTAATGACGAGGACAATGCTTGGGATGCCGGTCCAGAGTGTTCGATCTGCTTTAGCGCATATGACAACACCTTCAAGACGCCGAAGCTTCTCGAATGCACCCATACCTTCTGTCTGGAATGTCTGTCTCGTTTTGTGGCTGTTTCACCAGAGCACCAGGGTACCCAGATCACCTGTCCTCTTTGTCGGCGGCCAACGTCCGTGCCTGAGCATGGCCCTCCAGATCTGGCAACTAGCCAGGAAGTGTTGTGCCAACTTCCAAGCGAGAAGCAACAAGTGGAGAATGTTTATCTAGACGGAAAGAGGCTGTGCTACTCAAACCCAATGATACCCGACTGCGTCTGCATTGACATTGGGGCGCACAAACCAGAAGAGACGCCAAGGAGAGAAGAGACAAGAGAGGGTTTTGGACACAGGATGCTGAGATTCCTGGGTTTTTATGGGAACTGGAAGAGGCTTGTGATCTTCATCATACTGCTTCTTGTGGTCTTATTCATTATACTCTGGCCCCTCCAGTGCTTTATCATCTCAGGCTCCATGTCAGAATGTTTAGGAAGATCACGAGAGAATACAGCTACGCTCACCAATCCCAGACCTACAGTGGGTAACTAAGACACACAGGTGGACAGAATACGTTTTTATTAACACCTGAAAGCTGACTGAATTTCATGAATTGCACATGACATTCAGGTTGCATGGGCTTCAGTCTAACAGCAACCACAACCAGCTTCATATGACAGGAAACCTATATTGTTTAAAGTTTTACTTTTTCCTTTGAACTCAATATTCGTTGCATGAAATTTCATTGTCATTTCACACACTTCCTAAATGCCACTGTAAATATGTTGTAAATTGTCATTTCACACACTTCCTAAATGCCACTGTAAATATGTTAAATTCTGTGCTGTGTTTAAAACAGATGAACAAAATAAACACTAAGGTAGTTTTTATAATTGACACTTGCAGGTTTGATTGCTTTGGCTGGAACCTTTTAAAAGCTCTTTGCACATTCTGTAAAATAATAAGCCTGCAATTTATTGTATGCTGATTTGCACTTTTTTAAAAATTAATTAAGCATTTATATTGACTAATGCATTTTTTAAATGGTTGTACTATCAGGAAAATATTTTTTGTAAAATATATTTAAAAAAAAATAATCAAATGTATTTCTTTTTATTAAATATTTCTCACTATATCTATTCGTTATGTGTATTTTCACTGCTAAATGAACTTATATTTATTGCAAATGAATTATTGCCTATTTGTCTGTCTATTTTTTTTTAACTAAATATGTGACCCTGGACCACAAATATTAAGTAAAGATCATGTTCCATGATATATTACATATTTTGTAAATTATATCAAAACTTAATTAGTAATGTGCATTGCGAAGAACTTCATTTGGACAACTTTTGGACAAATATTTGTATCTTGGCCAAATATTTTCCTATCCTAACAAACCTATACATAAATAGAAAGCTTATTTATTCAGCTTTACATACGATGTATAAATCTCCATTTTAAAAAATGGCTCCCTATGTCCAGGGTCCAATATATACAAATATTCTTCTAATTTATAATAACACTTCACGACACTATATGACACAGTCAGACTTTTATAACCAGAGATAAGTGCCGATTGATCCTAACTTGTTTTCACAGTGCTACTTCCTTTAAACCATAAAAGTGCAGGATTTTCCGTCAAGCATGTTGTTCAAGGATTTAACCCTTTATAGAATAGCAGCTTAGCTGATCAGTGACAGATTTGTACCATCTCCCCAGAGAAACCCTATTTATAAATATGAAACGGAATGCCCCTTTGAGAATGCAGGACACACGCACACTTCCATGTGATCAGACACATAGCTCTATTTATATCAGACCTGGACGCCGGGCCCCTCTCTCCCATATGCAAGGGCATTGGGGTTTTGGAAGGTGTGCCATACCAATGTCGGATCAACACTGAAGTGTTGCGAAAGCATAACTAACGACTAAAGGTAGGAAAAACATAAAGTAGATGAGATGTTAAAAAGATGTTTAATGGAAGCTGACTAGATGCAGAGTTTGCAGAGCTAGCTGTTTTTGTGTTTTGTGTTTGGAAATATTTTCCACTGGCCTGTGCTGTGTGTACTAGTGCTACTGTAGGCTACCAAAATGAACCACTTAACCATGTACGCAATGGAAAAGGACATCATGCACAGGGTATCATTAATATTAATACGCTAATAAAGAACTAAAGATTCAGTGCATAAGATAATAGCTGTATCAAATAATAACTGCACAGCAGTTATGATATTCCTGGGAAAGAAAAAATAAAAATGAGTATAGCTGAATGCATTATGCTAATACTGTATGCTAAATGCATCTCCACGTGTGTTTGTAAGGAAACACCCCACAAGTTAGATAAGATAAGACTGTTTCTGACTAAAAGGTTGTAAAATGTGATCAAAAAACATCTAGGTCATTTCTAAGCAATTGGTCCATGCAAAATATTTGTTAAAGGCAAGTCACCCAAAGCTGATATGTTTTATTTGGGGTTATTTCCGCTCACTGAGTTGTTTTGAATTGGTACAGTCTCCTTTGGAGTCAGCTTACAGTCAAAACAAGATCATCCTCACAGGGGCTTTGGAGACAGTTTGAGTGCTTTACAGTGTTTTGTTTAAAATATTTCGGGTTTTGCGTTACTTTGTGACCAAAGGATAAGATGTTTGGGCTCTCACCTGTTGCATTTGAATGACCTACTAAGGAGATTTCATTTTTTGAACAACTGAAACTTGTTTTCTGTGCAGTTGCTTTTAGTTTTGTGTGTGGTGACCACTGTCAAAAATGTTAATGTTCAATAAAGAGGCAGTTTTTTTATTTTTATTTTTCTTCTTTTTAAAATAGTTCTATTTAGCTGATCAGTATAGATCTTTACATTTATTCTTAATGTTTTTCATTTTGTAACTAAAAATAAATCCTCACAACCACAATAAAATCTATTGTTGCTATTAGTGATAGTGTTTGCATCTGTCATTTGTGCAACTTTTAACCAACAGCTTATATGTTAATTTAGGTTTACATGCAAAGGTAAGGTGAAACCTGTAATGCCACATCTTAAGTATAGTCTGTCTGAAATTAAACTGTGAGTGTTTCTCGTTTTGGGAAATTTTCACAGAATACTTTTGTCACACCCCTGTGGACTGTTTTGTTGGTTTCTCCTTCTTGTGCCCTTATATGGTCTTTCCTGTTCCGTTCCTTGTTAAGTCTTTATTGGTTAATCACCTACACCTGTCTTTGTAAGTCTTATTCAGTTCAGTGTTTGATGTCAGAGCTTAAAGTTATGTTGGTGTGTGTTTCCCTGCTGTTCCTGTCTGGATGTACCCTTTTTGGATTTTATTAAAGCCCTTTTGTTATATTTTGTTTCTGTCTACACACAGCGTGACAACTTTAAGATTCTTAAATTATTTTTGGATGTCTGTTTATTTTTTATACTGTATAATTCAATTTCAGCTCTTGTTGGTCAGAAGCAGTGTTGGGGAAAGTTAATTTTAAAAGTAATGCATTACAATATTGTGTTACTCCCTAAAAAAAAAAGTAACTAATTGCTTTATTCGGTTACTTTTTTTTATGGAAACTAATGTAGACATCTGGAAAATCTTTTAGCTAATGTAAAAGCCCTTTAACACCATGACATGAGCCTCAGCCTTTCTGGATTGCATGAAGAATAGGATGCAGCAGAAGAAAATTCAACACTCTTCAGCAATAACAATACATAAAAAACCCCACAAATGTTGTTTATCCAACCCGATCTCATTGCAATTCGTATATATTTTACAAGGTGGCTAATTCGTACACCCTCACTCGTACAAATTCATACAAAGTATTTTACATGTTCCTCAATTTGTATGAATTTGTACAAATGACCTATCCCTAAACCTACCTGTCATTGGGGTCTAGACAAATCATACAAAATTGTACGAGGTTGTACGGATTCGTACAAATTAGCCACCTTGTAAAATAAGTATGAACTGGTTGTGAGATAGCATTGGTTTATCTAAAGAAGTTGGTTAAAGAATTTTTGTATTATTTAACATATTTAATTAATTGCAGGTTTGCGTCACATTCTGAGATTTTTACTGTTTATATTAATTTAGAGGTGAGATGTGTAAATGCATGTTCACATTTAGTCTAGAACTACAGTAAGCATCATGTTTACATACACTGTAAAAAAAAAAAAAAAAAAAAAAAAAAAAAAAAAAAAAGCCACAAAAATTTTCGGTAAAGAAACGGCGGCTGTGATTGCCAGAATTTAACCGTTAAAAATATGGTAGCAACGTATTAGGATTTACGGTTTCAATTAAAATTTACATTTAAATACCGTAATTTCATTAACTAATATAATGTTAATGTACCAACCTAGTGAAGTACTGAAATCTGTTTTGTACTTTTGTAATACACTGATAACCACCAAAAGCAGGTGGTGATAAGAAAGTCACATAATCAACCAAAGCAGCTTTCAATTATTAAAAGGGTCATCAGATGCCCATTTTCCATAAGTTGATATGATTCTTTAGGGTCTTAATGAAAAGTCCATAATATACTTGGGTTAAAAATTCTCAATGGTTGTGTAATACCACACCTTTTTTACCTTGTCAAAATGAGCTCTGTAAGGGTGTACTCACACTAGGCAGTTTGAACCGTGCCCGAGTGCGTTTGACCACCAAAGCGCGGTTCGTTTGACTAGTGTGAGTGCTCCGAACCGTGCCCGGGCGCGGTTCATTTAGCCGTCCCTGGCCCGCTTGGAAGAGGTGTGCCAGAGCACGGTTCAGTTGGACTCGGGCGCGGTTCGCATGTAGTGTGAGCGCTAACCATGCTAGAGCACGGAACAGGACGCGTGACGTTACGTTTTTTTCCCGATGTACGGGAACTGTAGTCGGTAATCAAAGCTGCAAAGTCCGTGCTGCACTTCAGCTGGTACCTTGCAAACCTCCTCATACCAGCAGCACAATTGCGTGAAAATTTTCGTGCCACAAAAGCAATAGACCTGTTCAGCAACAGGCTGTGAGAGGGCTGTGGACAACCGCGGACCAAACGACTCAAAATTACTATCCACAAAGTAACCAGAGCGATGGACTACATTGCGTTCAGCGAGAGCGCCGCTCTTCCTGTTTATCCTGAAACCGTCGTACCATAATGACGCAAGCGTGCTCCGGCACGAATGCTGAAACCCTATGTGAGTGCAGGCCAGAGGGGGAGTGGGGAGGGGGGACAATCGTACTCGGGCCCGGTTCACGGCAACCATGCCTAGTGTGAGTACACCCTAAAAATCATCCTGTTCTGGTCGAGGCTGCTTTAAATGTTAATGAGCTCTGCTCACCCCGCCCCACCCCTCTCTTCTCTCTGTGGAGTGATTACTTTAGCCGCTAAACTTGCTAACTAGAAGGTTATTAGGAAAGGTGATTGCAGAGATTCATAAAAAAAACCTTATAGTCACTTATGCTGTGGGTGAAGCTGGATCACGAATATTTTGCGCGAACATAGACGCGTGTAGATCAGGAGGTGCATTCCCTTCACAAACAAATGTAACCCACTGCATCTTCAGCGCCTCAGATGTTGGGAGTAAATGACGACCACCATGTTCATTATTACATCCAGCAACACAACACCTCAATTGCTCAATGCAGGGAATTCTGGGAATGTCAATTTATGGTTATTCACTGTAAATTTTACGTTTTTGAGGGAGATGTCCAATACAGTTTTTACTGTAGCATTTTTACAGTATTTTACCGTTAAATTCAGTGCACATAATGCCTCTGCACTTACTAACAATTTCTCTTAATATAGAGACAGGAGAGCTGTCAGTCAATAAATGGGAAAACAAAAAAATGGGAAAACATCACTTGTAATGCGTTACCATCAAAATTGGTCAGACGTTTGCATGAATGACAGTAAACTGTATGATAGTGTAATTTTTGGTAAAAAAATTCTTATTATTATTACTTATAATTGTGTTTCTTTTTTCAGATGTCATGACAAACCTTTTGAGCTCAACTGCAATGGATGACTTAGACCACAGTGTGCTGATAGCAGAGCAGGACTGGGACTGTTTCTGCACAGAGAGTGAGGAATGTAATGTTCAGCAGGCCAAGCTTGCAGCCTTAGATGAGTCTGGCTTCAGTGACAGTGACGATGACAAAACGTTCGTTCCCACTCAGACCAGCCCTGACCAACTCTGTGAAAAAGATCAAAATCAGCATCAAATAGGAGAACTTAAATCAGAACATACATCTGAGAATTCAGATTTTACTGAATATACTAGTCCTAATACAGAGCCAAAGAATACCAGCTCTGCTGAGCAGACATCTGATGCTGAAGCAAATGAACCCAGGGCTACATGTGAAGATAGCAACCTGACTGAAAAACTAAATGAGAATCAAGATAATGGAGAGAATCAATCAAGCCAAGCCACAAACAATCCAGTCTCTGAAATGTCTATAGAAGATATAAAGCATGAAAAGAGTACAGATAGTATAGAAATGCTAACTGAAGTGACAGACTGTTCACCAGTGGTCAAACAAGAGAAGGAACGTTGGTTTGTGACCGTAAATGATAGTCCAGTCCGTCTGAGAGTAAAGGATCCCCGTTCAGTCCAAAAAAAAAGAAGAAAAAAAAAACCTTCTAAAAACTTGAGAAAGAATAACGATGCGATGGAGAAGTGCTCTTCCTTAAATAATACAGAATCAGAGATATTTAAACAAGAAAATCTGTACTCACCCAATATTCAAAACGCACTTCATATCCAAGATATTAAATGTATTTTGCCCACTGGATCATCTGAGAACGAAGAGGAAAAAACAAGCCGTCCAATTAGTCTAAAAAAGGAAAGCATGACAGAAATGCCAGAAGCAAAATTAGAAAGAAATCCTGCCGACTCTCTAAATTCACTTTTAACCCCCAAACAGATGCCACAGACCCTATTTAAAGATCTCAGTGGCCTTTTGCCACAGTACTTGGATCATAGCACAGTGTGTAATATACATAACAAATCCATAGTAGATATTGTAAGTGAACGTCAACATACAACTGATAATTTAAACCACTTTAATAGTGACACAGAAGTGGAAAGTCCCAGATTTATTCTGGGTGCATCTAAACCCAATGCTCCTTCAAATACTGAAGAAGAAAGTACAGAACAGCAGGAGCCCTTGGGACAATCTTATAATAGAGAAGAATCATCCCAATCATCCCAAGAGATACAACCCTTCAGGTCAACTTCAGGTCCAACTCCACCCATATTTGCCATTTCCTCCTTTTGGGATGAAATGGAGAAATTTACAATAAATGATATCTTGCAACTTAGAACAGCCAATAACACGTCTCTACTGACAGAAAGCATCATTCCAGAAGAAAGCAGCCCTGCGGTTGAATCTAAAGACAATTTTTTAGAAGATAGCCTAGTAGACGACGCAGCAGATTCGGACTATTTCACACATTTGGATGACTCTAAACCAGACCGATCGAGCTGCGAATTCTCAACCTACTCTGATTTGGATGACGAGTTTCAACAACAACTTCACGCAAGTGCAAACCCTAGCCCTGAACCCCTTGAAGGCAAAGAGCAAACTCAAAGGTTTCTTGAGTCTGGCTTGGATTTAGAAGAAACCTGGCGAAGTGAATCAAATGAGATGGTGAAGCTGTATCCCGAGAGTGATTCCTCCCTATATTTGTATTCAGAGACAGAGTCAAAGATGCAAGACATATTTCTAACAACAAGAGAAGATAACACAAATACCTTTCTTTTAGACCGATGTAGCACAAGAAAATCAACACCTTCACCAGTTTTATCGATTTCTGATATTCTAGACAATCAGCGTCTGGAGTCTTTCTTCGAAATCCTGAGTGACACCGAAGCAGAGCAGTACCAGACTTGGATCCCAGATAGAAGCACTTCACTTTGTTTTTCACAGAGATTATCTCTGGCTGAGACTTATGATGACTTCTTCTCAGACTTTGAAGTTGGAAACTTTCTCTTTCCTTCAACTCAAGCTTTAACGAAGAGTGAGAAAACGTTGGTTCCTATCTATTCCTCTTCCCATTCTGTGGTAAAAGAACTAGAATATCCAGAGGTAGAAGAGGTGATACACTCAGATTGTGCCCCAGTTCGAGATATGAGGTGTGCAAGCCTGACCGAAACATCAAACATGTGCCTAATCACTAGCCAGAGAAGTACCTGGAGAAACCTTTCTCTGAGACACACCAAACTTTTAATGGGAAGGACCTGGTGTACCATGGCCACCTGTTGGGGTTTTCCCAATACAGATGACACAGTCTATGGTTATAGAACAAGAACATCAAGTTCTTCTATAGCTCAGCCAAAGCTTCCAGAGCTTTTTCTAGAGAACCAGGCCCTCAGACAAATAACAGAACATCAGATACATGTCGAGGCAACTGTTCCAGGTATGTTCTTAAAGAGATTCACCCAAAAATAAACATTCTGTCATTAATTACTCACACTCATGTCATTCCAAACTTGTAAATTAAAGTATTTTTGATGAAATCCGAGAGCTTTCTGACCGAAGGTCTTACGGGTTTGGCACATCATGAGGGTGAGCAATTACAGGAGAAGTCCACTTCCAAAACAAAGATTCACATATAATGTACTCACCCAATTGTCATCCGAGATGTTCATGTCTTTCTTTCTTCAGTTGTAAAGAAATGTTTTTTGAGGAAAACATCTAAAAATTTCAGGATTTTTCTCCACATAATGGTATATGGTGCCCCGATTTTGAACTTCCAAAAGGCAGTTTAAATGCAGCTTCAAATGATCCCAAATGCGGTTGTAAACAATCCCAGACGAGAAAGAAGGGTCTTATCTAGCATAACAATTGGTTATTTTAATAAAAATGATACAATTTATATACTTTTTAATGCCAAACACTCGTCTTGTCTTACTCTACCTGAACTGTTTGTTTCCGGTTCATGACAGTTAGGGTATGTCGAAAAACTCCCATCTCATGTTCTCCCTCAACTTCGAAATCGCCCTACATCGCTGTTTTACCGTTTTTTGGGTGTTTGATCTTCTTTGCATGTTCACTTTGCAAAGACTGTGTCGGTACTTCTGCAGCGATGTAGGATGATTTTGAAATGATTTTTGAAATTGAGGGAGAAACTACGATTGGACTTTTTCGACATACCCTAACTGTCTTGAGCCAGAACACAGAGTTCAGGGAGAGAAAGACAAGACGAGAGTTTGAGATTAAAAAGTATTTAAATTGTACTTTTTACATGAAAATATCCAATCGTTTCGCTAGATAAGACCCTTCTTCCTTGGCTGGGATCATTTACAACCGCACTTTGGAAGTTCAAAATCGGGGCACCATATGAGTCCATTATATGGAGAAAAATTCTGAAATGTTTTCCTCAAAAAACATCATTTCTTTACAACTGAAGAAAGAAAGACATGAACATCTTGGATGACAATTGGGTGAGTACATTATATGTGAATCTTTTTGGAAGTGGACTTCTCCTTTAATGACAGAATTTATATTTTCAGGCAAACTCTCCCCGTAAGGTTGTCTTTTTTTTTGAGAACAAACAGATGAAATAGATATGAAAACATCTACAAAGTCTGACATTCTGCTTACAGATAAAGATCACTTCCTTTTTTCCTTCAAGCAAACAGACATGTGTCTTGTTTGCATTGCTTTTGCGTCATGGGTACTGAAGTCAAGCAACCCACAATCTACTGACATGTGGAAAGCAGGTAAGATCGGAATGTGGATGATTAATTTCTGCAATGAGACACAATGATCAGTCTGTTACATATTAAATTAGGCAATTTATTCAGATAATATGAGCACACAAAATTAACATGATCCTTTTTCTCCCTCTATTGTTTCTCAGCTCTTCTGGCAAACGTGAGCGCGATATCTGCTATCCAGTACTTGCGGCGATACGTAAAAGAAGGATGAACCATAAAAATCTAGTATTAGAGCTTTCTGAGGATTTCTCACAAGGGGCCAGTGTACAGGAAAGGGTTAATTTTGCACAAATTCACAACAAACACTTTAGTAAATACACATATTAGATTGTATTCCATATTTACTAACAGTCTAATATTTTCATGTTTAATATATTCATGTTACAAAATAGGTGTTCAATCAATAAATAACTTATCAAAGGACAATTTTGTTAAAGAAAAGCATACAAAGCAAAGGAGGAAACATTAGTTTTTTTTCCGTACAAACACTTGTTCAGTTAGAAGACATATATTGCTTTAGATATTATGTTGGTATGGACCAGAAATGACACTGGTAAGTTGGTTTGCGTCAGTTATATTCAGGACTCAAGCTGTGCTATACATATTTATGTAATTCACAAGTAAACTATTTTGCAGTGTACATATAAAAAAAAACATTTTCAATGATAATCACTCTAGATGTATCTATTAATGCAAAAACATCATGCGGCCAAAGCTTAAAAAAAGCTCATATAGTTTTTGAGGAAACAGATCTGAGCACATTTTATGAAGAATATAAATTTGCACATAAAATATAGTTGGAAGTTAAGGAGGTATCAGAAAGTGCCAGAAAAATGACTGCTGCTGAGTGTCAAATATTTCTATCACACATAAGCGAAGACTGATGTCAGTGTGATCAGTGTATATGAAACAGCCTCACAAATTACGCTTACAAAAAAAATTAAGTTCATATGACATTAATGGATGAGTAAAATGATTAAAGCTGTTTGTAATAATCATGCATTCATCATTGAAATGAGTTCTGAAAAAATTCTAACTATAAGGTAATAGCAACCAGACAACACTGTGCATGTAAAGACATAAAGCCATGGATACTAAAATGAGAACGTATTTTTTCTCATTAAAAATATCCATATACTTTGTAAAATGCTAGTACAAATGTTTAGTGTTAATTCGAAGAAAATAATGACTTTTTGGCAGTTTTGGAAAAAGTGACCCATCAAAGTTCCACAACAACGGCATTACAGATAACACTCATGTCTTCTTGACACATACAAAACAATGGCACTCCATTTCATGTTTTCTATTGTTATTTCAACAATTAATAGTAGTGCACAACAATACACTTACTTGTATTGCATTAAACCGTCACAAAGTTACTTTTTCTATTGGGTTTATAATTAATTCCATCTTTTTTGTGAGAATGCTGTGCTCTTTCCCAACCAGCCTAACTATGAAAACGTAACTTACTAAACAGTAGCCCGGTTGTTTAATTGGCCAAGTGCATATGCTAGTTAGAAGCTGGTAGTGAGGATACCATTAAATATGCCATATGCATTTATTGCTAACTGCATGTACCCCTGTATAAATGTAAGGGGTGAAGTAAGAGTGACCCTGGAACTGCTCTATCAAATCGTGTCTTTAAGCATGGCGGACAACACTGCAAGCAGGTGACTGTCGGTCTGATCAGTTCCACAGCAACGTATATCTACGGCAGTAAAGCGACTGTTCTCCAGACAGGGAAAGATCAACACTACAGTCAGCATGCTAATACTCAGCCTGCATTTGGTCTACATTATTAAATCAAAAAAGAATATAAAAGAAAATATTCATAAAAGAATATGGTAATGTGGAGTTTACTACAGGTGGGTTTTGCTGTAAATTGATGAGCACTCTGAGGTATAGATGAAGAGGCTGTCAGAGAAAGGGAAGGATAAAGTATGTAAAGCATGCAATTCTTGCACACAGGTCATATGAAGGTTTTGTATCCAAATCTATCATTGCAACAGTTAATATATTATTTTAAACATATAATATTTACAATCTCAAAACAAATGTTTCAATAAACTTTGAAACTAAATTGTGATAAACTCTGGATATTGGACAGCACTTTTCAAATACTTAGTAAATCTACAGTATTGTGCTTTCAGCACAATAACGACGTTACATGGGAATTTCATTTCTTACAGAAACTTCTAAATTACAGAAATTTCTAAATAGTGTTCATGCAAGGAAAGCAAATTCAGTGTGCTCCAAAAGGCTAGTTATTTCATACAGCACAAAGGAGTCGGTCAAACGTTTATAAGTGCCAAAACAGGGATAAACCCATGCTGGGTTTTCTGAAATAAAAGGCCTAATACCCTGAACACAGAATCACTCTGTAATCCACAGTGGAGAATTTGTTCATTTCAGGACTGCTTGTCTCCCTCTTTCTTCAGACGGCTGTCAAAGAGACAACAGAACAACATGTTGTCATTTAAGCATTCAAGTAAACAGGTAATAAAAAAAATGTTCTGTGTACTGTGGGGTGACATACAGTTGAAGTCAAAAGCGTACATACACCTTGCAGAATCTGCAAAATGTTAATTATGTTACCAAACTAAGAGGGATCATACAAAGTGCATGTTATTTTTTTATTTAGTACTGACCTGAATAAGATATTTCACATAAAAGATGTTTACATATAGTCCACAAGAGAAAACATTCGTTAAAGTTATAAAAATTACCCTGTTCAAAAGTTTACATACACTTGATTCTTAATACTGAGTTGTTACCTGAATGATCCACAGCTGTGGATCTTTTTTTGTTCAGTGATAGTTGTTCATGAGTTCCTTGTTTGTCCTGAACAGTTAAACTGCCTGCTGTTCTTTAGAAAAGTCTTTCAGGTCCACACAGATTATTTGTTCTTTCAGCATTTTTGTGTATTTGAACCCTTTCCAACAATGACTTTATAATGAGATCCTACTTTTCACACTGAGGACAACTGAAGGACTCATATGCACCTATTACAGAAGGTTCAAATTCTCACTGATGCTCCAGAAGGAAAAACAACACATCAAGAGACGGGGTAAAAATATTTTGAATTTTAAGGGTAAATTTAACTTATTTTGTCTTCCGGGAAACATGTAAGTATTATCTGTAGCTTCTAAGGGCAGTACTAAATGACAAAAATATGGTATTTAGGGAAAATAAGAAAAATGTACACAAATTCTTTTCAAAAGTTTTCACTCCCCGGCTCTTAATGCATCGTTTTTCCTTCTGAAGCGTCAGTGAATGTTTGAACCTTTAGTGTGAAAAGTTGGATCTCAAAACCATACAGTTATTGTTGGAAAGGGTTCAAACACACAAAAACGCTGAAAAAAAAAAACTAAGAATTTGTGGGACCTAAAGGATTTTTCTGAAGAACAGTAGGCAGTTTAATGGTTCTGGACAAACAAGGGACTCATGAACAACTACCACTTCACCAAAAAACACAGCTGTGGGTCATTCAGGTAACAACACAGTATTAAGAATCAAGCATATTTTAACTTTCGAACAGGGTCATTTTTATAAATTCAACTATTATTTTCTCTTGTGGACTACATGTAAACAACTTTTGGCTTTAACTGTAAATTTCACAACTTTTTGCCTTTGGCACTATAAGTTCAGAAGTGTTTAAACAGAGATGAAAATGTTCACAGTCTAACTGTAAATGATTCATGCATGCTACTTCAAAGAAAAAAGAGGTTTGCAAAGTGCTTATTTACACATGCACTATAGAACAGAATGTAGAGGCCTCTGTAGTTCACCTGTAGTAGTCTTCTTGACTGGGGAGAGGTGCACTATGTAAGTGTGCATGTCCATGTAGCCACTGCTGCTCCAGGGCCAGCCTCTGCAGCTCTGCTGACTGTGCCTGCATCGCCTGCAACTGATGCGCAGCCGACATCGGAGCCAGGGGTCCTGGTAACTCTCTGGGGAATGGTGCTCCTATTAAAGAAAGACACAGAATATCTTACTTCAGTTACTCTTCCATCAAATAACTGAGAATGTTTTCCTACCGTGGGAGTGTAATGTGTATGTAGATGCTAGGTGGACTTATGAAGCAACAATAAAGCAACAACAGGTTGACAAACATTATTATGTTACATTAGAGATTGCATTATATTTCAGCCATTTTGGCTCTTTGAGTAAAGAAGGTCATTGAAAGTAATGAAAGTACTATTTTAACATTGTCCTTACTACCTTTCTGGGCCTTGAACATGTCAGTTGCATTGCTGTCTATGCAGGGACAAGAACATGCACTCTCGGATTTCATCAAAAATATCTTAATTTGTGTTCTAAAGATGAACAAGGTCTTATGGGTTTGGAAAGACATGAAGACAGAATTTCATTTTTGGGTGAACTATCCCTTTAATCTTAATCTTAAATATTAATTCCACAGAATGGATTTAAACATGGTTAAATGTGTTAAAAGGAGCATGCATGTAATGGAGATATGGCTAATCAAAAGACAGGGTGTTTCATTGCTGCTCAGCGGTGGACATGGATTACATTTGGGCCTGGCTGTATAAGTTGGAAATGTTAATCATTCAGAATTAACTCTGAACTTCCTTTTATACTAAAAGTGAAACGGGGAGTCTATTTGGTGACTCACCAAACAGAGGGTGGCGGAGCATTTCATGCTCATGGGGTAACTCACTGAGTAGGGGGTTGGAGATTGCACCAGGTGGGTAGGGGAATCGTGCCAGAGGGGGGCCAGCAGCCAATGGGTCCACCAGAGGATGAGGCCCTTGGCCTGAAAGACAAATATGTCAATATTTCCATTTACTTCATTAATAAAATGTTGTTTGCTCACATCTCTGAAGTTCTCACCTTGGTTGAGAGGGTCCTGTTGGTGCAGATGAAGATGGGAGTGTATATGTGAGTGCTGGTGGTGGTGTGGTGTAACATTGAGCATCTGTAGCCGTGCAACAGGGTCACCAGCAGCAACAGAGGCCATTCTTTCAGCATGGAGCCGCTCAGCTGTCAACCGCTCAGCGTAGCTGATTTCCGGCCGAGGGGGTGCCGCTACGCTTCGGTCCATGGCTGGGTGGAATTGGGCGAAGGGGTGAGGCCCAGCCACATGAGGCAGAGGCAGGGCTCCATGGCGGGCAAAATGCTCCATGGGATTTGCTGACGGATGTAGCGGGTTCTCCAGCTCTGGCGGTTTCACCTCAAATCCAGGCTTCATTCTTTCTCTGATCTCTCTCTCTCGAAGCTCACGGAGCTCTCGCTCTCGAAGGGCTGGGTCTGCTGCGTAGAGACCCGGCATGTGATAGGCCAACAGGTGCTCACCTGGCCCGAGTGGCATGAAGAAAGGATGGTTGCGGTTGGTGGGCGACATGACGTGAGGGCGGGCGTACTCGCTGAGTGTGCGGAGGGCTGGAGTGTCAGGGCCGAGATATGGTGGAACTGCAGCCACGGTGGTCGGGGGAGGAGGTTCGAATGACGGACGGCCTGGTTGCACATGGGCAGCAAGCAGGTGTTCACCTATTCGGCCATCGTGGGATGAGCTTGAAGCACGCTATGTAAAGAAAATCATGTTTTACAATTAGTAAAAAGACTGTGCTTGGCAAACTATATTAAATACATTTAAAACAGTGGAGGTGTGAAAGGATAAATTGATTAAAAGCATGTTGGGGACATATGCGACCCTGGACCACAACACCAGTCATTTTTTTTTTTTTCTTAACTTTTTCAAGGGTCAATTTTTTTTTAAAATGAGATTTACACATGAATAAATAAGCTTTCCATTTATGTATGGTTTGCTAGGACAAGACAATACTTGTTCAAGATAAAATCTGGAATCTGAGAGTGCAAAAAAATAAAAAATAAAATAAAAATATTTTAAAGTTGTCTAAATGAAGTTCTTAGCAATGCATATTACTAATCTTTTTTTAAAAAAATATATTTACGGAATATATTTAAAGGACATTTACAAAATATCTTCATGGAACATAATCTTTACTTAATATCCTAATGATTTTTGGCATAAAAGGAAAATCAATCATTTTGACCCATAAAATGTATTGTTGGCTATTGCTACAAAAATACACATGCTACTTATGACTAAATTTGTGGTCCAGGGTCACATATTTCACTGCAAAATCAAAACCAAACCAAACCAGCCCATTATATATTAATAAAAAGCATTCATTTAAAAATAGTACAACAAATATTATCATGATGTATAAATACTTTATAATTCAGATTTTTTTGTATTATATGACTTGGCATGACATTTTATACATGCATTAAGAAGAATTTGTAAAAATAAAATAAAATGAAATAAAATAAAATAAATAAAAAAATAACTAGTTAAGTAAACTGTATTTTTTTTAAGGAAAAAAAGAACATTATATTTATACATTTAAATTCCCAAATTAATAAAAAAAAGCATTAATTTAAAAATAGTACAACAAATACTATGATGTATAAATACGTTAAAATTCAGCTTTTTTGCATTGTATTACTTGGAATGAGATTTTATTCATTATATTAAGGAGAATTTGTAAAAATAAATAAATAAATTCATAAATAAATAAGCTTTTTATTAACATTGAAATTAATATTACATTCATACATTTATTTACATTTAAATTCAAAATAAATTCACAAATTAATAAAAAACATTAATAGTGTATAAATATTTTATAATTCGAGGTTTTTTCACACTACAGTACTTGGCACGACATTTTTCACATTACAGTAAGGAGAAGTGTTAAAAAGAAAAATAAGTAAGTAAGTAAGTAAATAAATAAATAAATAAACAAACTAGATAAAAATAGTTTTAAGTAAACTATAATTTATTTTTTAGGGTAAAAAAATTTGAAATACTCAAATATACTCACAGAGGCTTTATCGGAGTCTCTCTCCCTTTCTCGTTCCCGCTCTCTTTCTCTCTCCCTCTCCCTCTCCCTCTCCCGCTCTCTTTCTCTTTCTCTCTCCCGTCCCTGTCGAGCGCTCAGCTCTGCTTCTCTTCTGGATCTTTCAGCAGCTTCCTCTCGTTTTTTAGCCAGTTTCGAGGAGGCCAACGGTGTGAAGTACAGGTCTGTGCGAGAGCAAGAGTTGTAACCTCGATTGAGGTGTTTGATGAATCTGCAATTGACAAAAATATTTTCTAAATAAGTAAAAAGTAAGAACAGATTTATCATAAATCAGTTTGGAACTCAATGAAATATTTACATTTTCAAATATTGGCAAATGTGATTTCCATACCTTGCTGACTGACTTGCATGACTGGGTATGTCAACAACTGTCGGTACTGGAGAGGGACTCCTGCGAGGGGGAGGCGGGCTGTCGCACTCCTCCTCCTCATCAATTGGCTCCTCTTTGATATGAGCCGGTCCAACAGGAGTGCTTGCTGAGGAGGACACGGAGGGCTGATGGGCAGGGATGGGAGAATTGTAAAGAGGGAATGAAGCAGTGGACTCAGGAGCAGGGCGATTTTGTGGGAGCGCTGGGTGAGAACTCGCTGGAGCCGGAGGAGCACCACTAGTGTGACTTTTGACCTGTTGGCTCTGCGACTGAGTGAGAACGGAAGGCTGAGCGAGAACGGAAGGCTGAGTGGGGTGATTTTGCGGAATTATATGCAATGGAGGAGGCTGGGAACAAGGCAAGTGCTGTGATGGCAGGGAAGCAAGCGGTTTTAGAGCAGGAGGTGGAGGCAAATTGGGGTGGATCTGCAGGAAATGGGGTGGAGGTGCAGAAAGGTGAAGGGGCTGCTTGTGAGAAGGTGGAATCGGAGTGGTCGGAGGAGGCTTGATTTGTGATGCTGCTGTAGGGGGAAGAGGAGGAAGTGGGCTCTCTCTTTGAAGGTGCAGCGGTCTGGAAGCAAACCCTGGTGGCTGATTCGGCCCAGATGAAGGATTCTGCAGCTGACCTGGATTGTGCTGATAATGGGGCGGCACCGGGAACGACTGCCCCTGCCCTGGACACTGCACCTGCTGAGACGAGGAGTTTGAATAAGAGGTGGGGGCTTCGGGTCCCCTTGGACCGGTTCTGAAAGCGGTTGGAGATGGAACCTCCTGGGAAACCTCTACAGGTGGTGCCTTTGAGGTGGCAGTAGATGCTCCAGGTGAAGGTGCGGATGAGGATGCAGGCAGAGAGGGCTGAGGAGATGGTGGCGTTTCAGAGGGGGCGTGTGTTGTGGGGGTTGCAACTGGCTGCTGGGGTTGGGTTTGTGGGGTTGGGCCTGGTGCAGGGGGCGGTGCTGGGGAGTCTGAGTCACTTTCGTTGGCCTGCAGGGGACTGGCCAAGCTTGGGGAAGAGCTGCGGTTGTCCTGATCGATGTCTTTAGCATCACTGCTGCCATCATCGTTGGCACTGCGGCTATCGGAGCTCTCGCCTTCACCCTCACCTTCTGATGGGGAATCAGCACCCTCCTAGGTTAGAGAAACAGTGCTTATAACTAGACATTGTGGTAGAACTATATGGTATAGATATTATTACCAGTTAAGACAAATAAATGGCCAATATTAAGTCTCTGACTTGCATTCACAACTAGGGATGTAACAATATTATTAATATTGTGATATCGCGATAGCAAAATGGTCTCAGTCTCGAGGTCTTCCGGACAAAAAGTGTAGTTTTTAAAACATATATTAAACTTCTTATTCGAACATAAAAGGGCTTTAAAGTTGCGTTTTAGGCCATTATGCTTTGACACAGTATCTGTCAAACGAAATAAATTCGAAAGTCTGTTTTTACTGTAGTTTCAAAGCGAAGCATGCACTTCGTTCAGGTGATCAGCTCATGATCAGGTGTTTTCCCCACCTCAGAACGGCTCCGTTCACAGTGAATGAATGCAGAGAACTAGTTTATGCATGTGCTGTGAGTTTAGCGCGCGTTTAGGAACGCAGTGGCCAGCAGTTATGCTTTATTTTCATGGCAGATGATTACAGTATTTCACTAGATTTGCAGTAAGACACATTTTTGTGAGCCTGTTTTCACTGAAGCTGGAGTTTTCCTTCAAAACAAAAGTTCTCCTGCCGTTTCCATCAAAATAAAAGCTTAAAAGTGCATTATGAATTGCTGACAGCTAGTGGTTTAAATGGATAATGTTACTGCAGTCCAAATTCAAAATATCTTCATTTTCATTTATTTTGCAGTGCAATTGTTTTACGATATACGGCTATTACTGTCATTCTTGTTATTATTATTATTATTATATTCTAATTTGTTTGGCCTTCTTAAAACACCAGTGTGAATGAAAATTAGACTAAGGCAGTATATCACAAATAAAAAGAGGGGAGTCCCCTTTAAAGTTCAGGTACAGGTCAATTCACTGACTTTTTCGACATGAGGGTGAGTAATTAATGACAGAATTTTCATTTTTGGGTGAACTATCCCTTTAAGACTTTAAGAACTTTAAGTACAGAGTTTCTCTTACCTGATTCTTGGGTCGTTTCATGTTTTTCCTTTCTGGCTCATCAGCATCTGGAGGAGCTGACTCTCTCTGTCTTTTCACACCTTTTACTATAGATGCCTCTACTTTTATCTTCTGCTTAACACGAATAAAAAAACAAAAACAAAAGTTAAACATCACAAATAGTACAAACTCTTAACTCAGCAGGTTCCTTTTTAGCACTACCTTGTTGGTCTTCCCAGCCACTCCATTTTTGATGTCAGAGCTGGAAGCCCTGGTTGCCATAGCAGTGGAACTGGCTCTGGGGGACTGTCCATTAGATCGCACATCCTCAAGGGTGGGAGACATGCCCCTGTCAGGACTTCCAGTTGGTCTGTTGCGCCCACTTCGAAGGGATGACATCTACATGTAGAGACATAAGACTACATTTAGCATATTAGTCTTCGCATTGACACAACTAATGTGCAGGCGGGACCTACGTGGGGTGGCACTCGGCTCCGACGGGTCTTCATTCCATGTCTGACTCCCTCTTCCTCCTCTTTGACAGGTTTGAAGAGGTAGGGCGGATCTGCTGGTTTGGGAACAGGTGGCAGGCGCCGATGCTTGCTGAAGTGAGAGTGGCAACTAGAACACAGCAAGACATTGTCTCTCCCTCCATGATGCCAGTCTTTGGAGTCTGAAAAAACATTTGTGAGAGTTCAAAGTTCAAAGTGTATACAGATGTCAAAAGAGCCTTCAGAAATCATTCTTATATGTGACCCTGGACCACAAAACCAGTCATCAGGGTACATTTTTTGAAATTGAGATTTATACATAATCTGAAAGCTAGTATAGGACAATATTTGGCTGAAATACAACTATTTGGAATCTGAAATCTGAAGATGCAAAAAAAAAAAAAAAAAAAAAAAAAAAAAAAAAAAAAAGAAAAACTATTTGGGAAAATCACCTTTAAAGTTCTCTAAATTAAGTTCTTATCAATGCATATTACTAATCAAAAATTAAGTTGAGATATATTTAAGGTAGGAAACCGACAAAATATTTTTATGGAACATGATCTTTACTTAATATCCTAATGATTTTTGGCATAAAAGAAAAATTGATCATTTTGACCCATACAAGGGTTGGCTATTGGTACTCTGATGAATAGAAAGTAACAAAACACCATTGATTTGAAAGTCTTTCCTAAGATTATAAAAGTCTTTGTTACTTTTGATCAATTTAAGGCATCCATTCAGAATAAAACTATTAATTTCTTTAAAAAAATAAAAATAAAAAATCTGTAAGTGTTGTGTTGTGTTGTTTGTAATTCTAAGTAAAATATTTGACAAGAATAAAAATGTAAGACAGGACTTGATTATATCAGCTGGGAATTGTTTGGATTGTGAATGGTGAGACAAACATTTTCACAAGCCCAGGAATGTACATTATGGAAATAGCGTGAATTTTGTATCTCAAGTTGATTTCAAGCATTGCAAACCTAAGCAGATTGAATCCAGTGTAGGGTGCCTAACTGAGTACTGCAGAGAGTCACTTACAGAAGATGGTTGATGGACACATGCATATAGTCAACAAATTATAAAGTATGAACAGCATTCTCAATATAGAGGCTATATACACCACTGGAGAAGGGTAAAAAACTTACTAGTGGTAAGACAGTGACTGCAGGCTTGACCTTTGCCACCCTGCTCACTGTCCTCACTGTCCAGATCATCCTCACTCGCTGAGCTAAGCTCCACTACAGAGAGGAAGACAGCAAATGAAAAAAAATAAATTTGTTAACATTACTTCTTGTGGAGTTACTATAACTATATCAAGCTTGCTATCATGTTTTGACAGTCTGCAATAAATTAACAGACATATGGCACATAGTGCTGCACTTACTGGAAGAAGTGCGAGATGTTGCATTGGCTGCAGCTGTCGCGTTGCGAGTTTTCACTTTGCGAGACACCGGCTGTCTTCTCTGCTGCCGATGAGGTCGTGATGCCACGGCTTCGGGAGTTTTCTTCCAGTAGTAGTAGAATGTGATCAGCTCACCCTGAGAAAACAAATGTGTTTTAAACAAATAAAAGACTTCAATTCGACACACATTTATAGGTAGATTTGACATGGCAGGTTGCCATACCGTTTTCTTACTAGGTAGCAGGTCCTTACGGATCTTGAAGAAGTTTTTCCCATACTGTCTGAGACCTTTGATAAACCGTTTCTGTAATTGAACGTTAACAGATTGAATATTAACTTTGTATCTAGTAACACATATAAATTACCAGGCTGTATCAGTGGAAAAAAGCGAAAAATACAGACAGAATCAATTTCTCACCACTTCATCTTCTGACCAGCATTTCTCAATGAGTTTTGGAACTGGTTTCTTCACCAGACACTGCAGGGCTTTGGCTGCATCGTATTGGCTTTCATGGAGCTGTGCACAAAACAAAATAAAATTACATACCCGAGTTGCACTTCAAATAAATTATAGTTGAAATAGGTAAAAAATAGGATTTACTTTTGGAAAGTTTATATTGTCAGTGCCTTCAATACAAATACATCAAAGATCATAAATTACTATTGATATTCAATTATACTTACAATATTTTCTGAAAATTAGTTAATTAAATTCATTGGAATTCACTGGAATTAATAAATCAAATTACGATAAAACAGCAGAAACACAAAATTATAAGCACTGACCGTATTTAAAGCATTTAATGTGGTATCATCCCGCGAAGCTGCAAGACAACCGTCCTCCGTTGAACCTCCATCACACATCCCTGCAAAAGCTGCCATGCTCCTGTTTATTCAAAGAACAGAGAACAAAAAAAGCAGAAGGTTATGGTGAATCATACACCATGCACAGACACCTCAGATCCCTTTTTAGACATATCCTCAAGGGGTTATGAAGATAAACGTATAACAGTGAATAGGAACTGGCATCCAGCCAAGCAGCCGTTACCTAGCAGCCCGCAGGTACATGAGAAGGTCACAGTCATTGACCCCAGGTGCCCACACCAGCTCCTCATTTTCTGTGACGGATTCTGCTCCGTGAGCAGGTGGCGGCTGTAATTCTGGTAGCTTAGCCTGCATTTGACAATATATTACAATATTAAAAGTACACAAAACATGTTTTGCAAACACTTTGATTTGTCCCATTTCTACCAGTGGTTTTAAACTTTCATCGTGGCTGTTAACACTTTAAGACTGAAGACGTGCTGACATCTGACCACGGACCACAAAACCAGTCTTAGGTAGCATGTGTATATTTGTAGCAATAGCCAACAATACACGGTATGGGTGAAAATGATTGATTTTTTCTTTTATGCCAAAAATCATTAGGATATTAAGTAAAGGTCATGTTTCATAAAGTTGTTTTGTAAATTTCCTACTGTAAATATAACAAAACTTAATTTCTGATTAGTACTGTGCTAAGAATGTCATTTAGACTATTTTAAAGGTGATTTTCTCAATATTTAGATTTTTTGGCACCCTCAGATTCTATTCAAATAGCTGTCTCAGCCAAATATTGTCCTATCCTAACAAACCATACATCAACGGAAAGCTATTTATTCAGGTTTCAGATGATGTGTAAATCTCAGTTTCAAAAAAATTGTCCCTTATGAATGATTTTGTGGTCCAGGGTCACAAATAGCAAAAATTACTGACTGCATATCAGACTTTTGAAAACTGTAATCATTTTACCTGATGACTTGGTCCCACTCGAATCTCTCCTTGTGTGCTGTTCAGCTGCCTGAAAGACAACATATTATTTATTAATTGAAACATGGCTGTGCCAGTGCATTACTCAATCAGTACATTAACATTTCAAGGCTTACAGCCAAAATTCCACAGGTGAATACTAAACAGTTAAGTTACGGCTGTAATAAACAATACATGAATACAAATAGCATTTTTAACAAAAACATAATAAGTTAAAAAAAGTCCTTGTCACGTAAGCCGTTTCATGCCCCTGTTTTCCACCCTTTTAAATCGCCTCCTTTCAGTGTTAATCATAAAATGTGATTTGCCTATCAGCAGTCGCGATAATCAATCCAAATCCCGCCTACACAGCGCAACCAGCCAATCAGCGTCCGACTTCTCCGTTCCCTCCAAAGGTTATATAAACGGGGGCTTGGACGTCCAGTTCATATATTTACACATAAATCATTACATTGCTGCGTGCAGAAATCAAACACAGTGCACATTGAAATCACTACGTTGAACTTACAGTGTGATATGCACCAACACCGTTCGCTGCCTAATCAGTTTTTGCCATTATGCTACAAACAATTTCCTGGATAAATATTTACAGAGCACACGAACAAAACTAATTCGTAAGAGCAGCGCGTCGTTCAACATGCAATGCATACTTAGCAGCCAGCAACAATAGCTACACAACATCTGCCCTATTTAATCTCGTCAGGCTCTTAGCTGGCCTTTGCGTGTGTGTGGCCGAGCGAGACGAGCTGTCAAGTTCAAAATCATCTCGGTTTGCACTAGAATGCAAAAGTATTCACGGTGTCGCAAAAAGCGCGAGCGCACGCAAAAGCATACATCTGTAATAAAAAGAAGCAACAAACCTTCGCGGACTGAACAGGTCGTCCATGGCAGAGGCTGTTTCGCTAGTGTTTACAGTTTGTTTGCTGCGGCGGCGGCGGCTCAAAACTATGCTTTCCTCTATTTCATACTACTCAAAATGGAGGCTGCGCTGAGTATTTTTTCCTCAGCGCAGGCGATGACCTCAGTGTTCACGCACAGCCTACTGAGATCCCCTTCAACAAGCATAACTGAGCATGTGCCGCCGCAGCCAGCGCTAATGGGATCATCTCCGTGTCCGCTGTCTATGGAGATCAGCTTCAGGGAGATGTGTTTGGCCATCCTCCCGTGTCAATATTCACACGCCAATATGGATGTCTCAATACATTTAACCACCCTAGTCTTGATGGCATTCCTTTGCATATTTGATGGAAGGCACCATGCAGGAACGGTGAAGAATAACAATCTCATCTTGTTACAGTCAGTGTGTGGGTTGTAGGATATAAATACAGTGCGTGTAGATTTAAAGGACTGCCACTGTAGAGACGGTGGATTTATTGCGGCTCAGTGGAATTAGGCTAGACGCTTTGAATGCAGCGCTGTCTTGCTTAGATGGCTTCATACATCTCTACAGCTTTACTGTTTACAAGAGGGCCGGGAATCTTAAAACAAAAAAGTATCGAATTTCTATTAAACAATAATAATAGTAGTAGTAATAAAAATTTACGACTAGTTTTGTTAAATACAGTTTAAAACAACCCGAACATTTTGTAGAAGTGATATCCAGTTACTTTATCCACTTTTTTTCTTCACATAAGAGTGGGCGCGGCCATTTGTAAATTTTATGGGTTCGGCTTCCGGTCTCATACATCCAGCTATGGACCCTGTGATGACGCGTTTCAACGGTCATTATCATCATAAATCCTATAAAGTTTTTTATATTTTGATTTTTAAAAATATGTATGTACATTTATAACACTATACTTTGTATTATATCACATTTTCATCAAGTTACAAAAAAACTAGTTAACGCTATGCCAGGGTGTTTCTAATGCTGCGTCAATGGGAGGGACGGTAAATTTTACATTGGTCTCTCTCAATTTTTTTTCCTTTGATTGAAAGTCGTGAAAACACTATTGTGTATTTTTTCGTTTGCTATTTGTGCAAATGGGGATGCAAAAAATATATTTGTGGTACTCTCCCATTCACTGCTCTCGGATTTTACCTCTGATCTATATATAATATGATTATATAATATATTCTCTATTATAGATCAGTGGATTTTACCCAACTATGACGACTTCCGCTATGAGAAACCTGGAAATGTGAGAAAGGTCCATTTGTAGTTGTACAAAAAAAGCTCAGTTTGCTGCTTGATATTGTAAATCAGTATGTCCTACTTTATTATTATAATTTATTATCTTGATTATGAGCATTGGTTTGTAGTGCAAAATTTTACACTTTATTGCACGTTGTTATTCATCGCATTATTTCCATACTGACCTTATTTAGCCACCCCCTTTTTAGGTCTACGTTTGCTGTCTTCTGGTTGCATTTCCACAGTGATCTGACAGATTTATGAACTGCTCGTTTTAAAATCTTCCTTGTCTACTGACATATGTTAAGACATTTGCTTTAAACATTACAATGCTCACGATAACTTTTGTTAACTCTACAATACATAAATCCACTTTACCGGCTAAATTACTCTTAGACAGCGATGCCATAAATATACAGAGCACAGACGGAAGTTCAAAGACAATATTCTAAAGATGGTGACGTGCTTGTTTCTCTGGAGAATAATGGTTAATGAACCGGAAGTCTTACCCATCAGCTTAATTCAGCGTTGAAGGTGGATAGCCATGCAATTATAGAAAACTAACTGTCAACCAATCAGAATCAAGCATTCATTGGTGTTGCGGGATAAAAAAAATTAATCAAAAAGACATGCTCGAACCCGTCAAAAACTGGCAAACTATGGACTATTTAAATTATAATACTTCACCAAGGCCTTTCATTAGTTGAGGTAATGTTTTTATTTCAACAATATCCACTATCACAAGCACAGACCTTAGGAATCTGCTATGCAGCATTTACAGGAAAATACAATTTGTTTGCTTTTCTTTTGCAGTACAATCATCATCACACAAGTACTTGTAACAATCATCCAGATGGACACCATCCGAAAGTTTATGATGCTTGTTTTTGTGTCCTTGAAGATATGGTCCCTGTAACCACCCAATTTCATACTGCTTTCTCGAACTGAACTATTAGTACATTTACTGTAAGAGGTTAAATAGTTCTAACTGTACTGTTGTGGCCTCAGTTCAGTGGATTTCTGAAGTTCTTCCCAGCAAACTGAGCTTTATCCCCCAGTTCCTCTTCAATTCTGTGCATCAAGAAAACAAGCAGGTGTGCAGAAAAAGTGAAATGAATATGCTTATTTATGCATGTATGTTTAGAAATAAAAATATTTATTTTTTTAATAGAAATATCTGTAAGCTTACCTGAGAATCTGGTTGTATTTGGCCAGACGCTCTGAACGGCACGGGGCTCCTGTTTTAATCTAAATAAGAAGAGGAAAAATAAGTCAAGTACCTGAGCATTAATAGGTAAGCTTAAAAAATTCCTAAATTTTATGATTAAATTAAAACACATGTAGTACCTGTCCAGTGCAAAGTCCCACAACCAGGTCAGCAATAAATGTGTCCTCTGTTTCCCCTGAACGATGACTCACCATCACACCCCAGCCATTGGACTGAGCCATCTTACACCTGTAGGACATAAGAGTTCCAGACTTTTTTTTTTTTTTTTTAATTAAACTATAAAGAGTTTTTCACTGTATGTAATTTGTTTTCAAACTTTTGGGGACCATTGTACAAATGTAGGATGATCAGGGTTTTGGACTCACGCCTGCAGGGATTCGGTAACACTTCCAATCTGGTTGACTTTGAGCAACAGGCAGTTGCAAGCCCCCTTCTCCACTGCGTCAGCAATGCGTTTGGGGTTGGTGACAGTAAGATCATCTCCCACCACTTGTATGTCCGTGCTTTTAGTAAAATTGGTCCAGGCATCCCAATCATCTTGATCAAAGGGGTCCTCAATAGAGACCACTAGAGTAAAGATCAAAACAAATTCACATCTTTGTGTCTGCGCTCAATTAAAGCAGACAGCAAATGATTGATAGATACCTGGATAATCCTGAACAAAACTTTTGTAAAGGTCAGCGAGCTCATCGGGGCTTATGTATCGATTAGGGTCATCGGGAGACTTGAAGTCCAAGTCGTATTTTCCATCACGATAAAATTCAGATGCTGCCACATCCATGCCAATCACAATCTCATCGGTGTATCCGGCTTTACTGATGGCACTCTTTAGCAGCTCTAGGGCTATTATAAGCAAACAACAACAACAACAACAACAACAAAGTTATACATCATTTCAGCACTATAGTCTTAACAAGTGTGATTTTTTTTTTTGTTCAAATACCTTCTTGGTTCTCTAGGATGTTTGGTGCGAATCCTCCCTCATCCCCAACATTGGTGGCATCCTTGCCATATTTCTCCTTAATAACATTCTTCAGATTATGGTACACCTCTGCACCAATGCGCATGGCTTCTTTAAAGCTACTGGCCCCGACTGGCAGAATCATGAATTCCTGCATGGCCAGCTTATTGCCAGCATGTGAGCCACCATTGATCACATTAAAGGCCTTTGGGAAAACAATTAAAAATACTAAATTCAATGGGAGCATGACTAATAATTAGCTTTTTTACTTTCATTAAAATTTACACTACTAGTCAAAAGTTTTTGAATGTTTTTTTAAAGAAGTCTCTTCTGCTCACCAAGCCTGTATTTATTTGATTCAAAGTACAGCAAAAAGAAAAATGTTGAAATAATTTTACTATTTAAAATCACTTTCTATCTGAATATATTTTAAAATGTAATTTATTCCATTGATTTCAAAACTGAATTTTTAGCATCATTACTTGAGTCACATGATCCTTCAGAAATCATTGTAATATGCTTATTTGCGGTTCAAAAAACATTTTATTATTATTATTAATATTTAAAACAGCTGATTACATTTTTTCAGGATTCTTTGTTGAATAGATCTAAAGATCAGCATTTATTTGTAACAAAAAGCTTTTATACCGTTCAAAAGAAGAGTCAGTATAATTTTTTGTTTTTGTTTTTTTTGGGGGGGAAAGAAATTATAGACATTAATACTTTTATTTAGCAAAGATGATCAAAAGTGATAATAAAGACATTTATAATGTTACAAAATATTTTTATTTCAGATAAATCCTTTCGATTCATCAAAGGAAACTCCAAAAAATTCTATTTAGCTGTTTTCAACATAATAATAATCATAATAATAAATGTTTTTTGAGCAGCAAATCAGAATATAACAATTTCTGAAGGATCATGTGACTGGAGTAATGACGCTAAAAATTCAGCTTTGAAATCGCAGGAAAAAATTACTTTTTAAATATATTAAAATAGAAAACAGTTATTTTAAATAGTAAAAACATTTCAAAATGTTACTGTTTTTGCTGTACTTCAGATCAAATAAATGCCAGCTTGGTGAGTAGAATAGACACTTTTAAAAAAACAAAAAATCTTACTGGTCAAAAACTTTTGACTAGTCATGTAAATGGCAAAAAATAAAATAAAAAGGCAAATAGGAAAAATGTCTGTTTGGCTTAGGCTACTTTTAAAATTTGAAATTATTATTCATTAGGACAAAGCTGGTCTGCACTTAAATTCCCCTTTTAAAATAAAATTACAATCTGTTTGAGCTCAAGCACAATCTAATTAATGATTTAAATATCTATGACATATTTTTATTTGCATGAGACTTTTCCTTACAGTACAGTTTCAAATACAAGACTGTTATGTTTCTCACCGGCACAGGTAAGATGACCTCAGGGTTTCCAGCAAGGTCAGCAATGTGACGATACAGAGGAACACCTTTCTCTGCAGCTCCTGCCTTACACACAGCCAGCGACACACCCAGGATGGCATTGGCACCAAATTTAGCTGATGTTCAAAAAACACATTAATTAATGGAAACACATATTTGCATTACTTAAATTTGGAAACTATCACTTTTGTGTTTGTATTTGCCTTTTCTGCACAATATTTTCAAATGTACTCTACCTTTTAAAAGTTCAGAGTGTGTAATAATTTTTTGAAATAAGTTTTATACACTCACCAAGGCATTAAATTAAAAAAAAACCTTTACTGTCACTTTTGTTCAGTTTAATGCATCCTTGCTGATTAAAAGTATTAATTCCTCTAAAAAAAATCTTACAGGCCATATGTAATTTAAATGCGTATTTTTAAAAAACCTAAAAAAAGGAGAACAACTAAGGGGAAAGGGGTTAAGGAGAAACTATTTTAAAGCAAAGGACAACTGCTGTGCTATTGTTAAATACGTAAACGTAAATATTATGATTTACACTTGTTATCAGTTCCGTCCAGTTCCAGCATGAACTGATCAATCTTTTCTTGCTCAACTACAGGAATTCCCTATGTGATAGAGAGAAAGAAAGCAAGACAGACAAAAATATAATTAACAACCCCACAAACATAGTTACTACACTTATTTTCTTCAGTATAAACCTGTAAATTGCTCACCTGGCTGATCAGGGCAGGTGCAATAGTTTGGTTCACATGCTCGACAGCCTTTGATACACCTACATTACACAGAAAAAGATGAAGATGTGAGAAATATTCTACAGGTATGAGCACAGTTATTGTGGGATGAATGGTGCTGCAATTAGACACATGCACATCTCTACATTCCTTTGCTTGGTTTATGCCACAAAGCTGTAGATTATAATTTTTTTTTTTAAATCTGACAACGAAAGCGAAAGCCATAAATCCGATTTAATCCATGCAAACATTGTGCACTAAATAATACTGAAGTACCACAGTAAAGATTCTTGCATTATTCACTGATCTGAATCACATGCACAAGCATTTCAGATTTTATATAATTTTTTCATAATACATAATTCGACACTGGGTTGAATATGTCGTGCAAATTCAGATACATCAAACCAAAAAAAAAAAGCTAGTTCACTAGGGTACCTGTTAACACAAGGTTGAACCCAGTTATTAATCAGTACATTTAATAAGTCCTTCTTTCCAGTCTAATAGGAAAAAAACAGAGCTGGGAAAGAGAAACAGTCCTTTGTGTTCAGTAAACAAATCTAGCTTGACAAGTCTTGGTTATTTCCAAAACAATTAACAATAAATTCTGTAAAATCAGATGAAATGTGATTTCTAATTTCATTCAAGTTACCTTTGCCCAGGTAACGTGACTTATCGTTGTCTCGCAGCTCCAATGCTTCATAGATTCCAGTAGACGCTCCACTAGGGACAGCAGCTCGAAACAGACCTGTTTCAGAACCAGATCAGTTTTAGTTCTGCTTATAATGTCAGTACACTAAACCATCTTGGTTTAGTTTTCAATTTACATCAAGGGGAATTACCTTTCTCTGTGTAGAGGTCCACCTCCACAGTGGGGTTGCCCCTAGAATCGAAAATCTCACGGGCATGTATCTTCAGGATAGACATGTTTCTTAAAAAATAAATAATTAAAAGATCAAATTAGAAGGTAAAGAAGTCAGCTTCTGTTGAAATGTGTATCTCCACAAATCGAACCACACATCTAAAGGGGATTTCAAGGAAACCTGAGAGCACCATCTGCCTTACTGTAATACTACTGACCCACAGGGTCACTTTGTCAAATCCTCTTTCCTGCTATTAGGCCTAATCATTATTGAAGGGAAACATCTGCATGAATAAATCCACAACTCTTTCAAGCAAATACATGGTTAATAGCTTGCACATTGAATATGGAAGATTGTGCTTTCCCTGGGGCATCATGAGAGGCTCTAGGTCTAATTAGATTAGCAGCTGTCACACTTTGGTCATTATGCTGCCAACAGAAAACTAAAAGCTTAGTGGAATGGTCTAGAAGTTTTTGCATATACATAATACAAGCATCAACAATATTATTTGTTCAACTGTACAGTATTATGAGTGCAAATGGCGAGTCTCAAAACAATTTCCTTCCTGGAATCGGATTTCTTTCTCGTATAGTTTGTTCTGCAAATATTTAATCCCATTACAATGTGTGAATATGAGTGGGCGTGATGGAAAGCACGACTCATCATGGTCTTCAATGTCACGTGTTTATTCATGACGACTCTCACCTAGCATTTTTATTAGCGAGACACTCGAGATGGAGAACTTAATGCGTAATATCTAAATATTTGAATATTAGCCTACTGAGATTTCCTGGGGCTAATGAAAAAGTCCGATTAAAATATAAACCAAGTGTAATTTTCGCTAGAAGATGGTCACAGTTAAGCGGATATTTGAAAGTCCATAATACAATGCGTCTTACCTCAGCGATAGCGTATAATTAAAAGACAAGATGAAGAAATCAAGCTTTCATTCAAGTTCACACTCACTGCTAGCGGCTCTGGTTTAACGAGCTCAGTGTGTGCCTGCTCTCAGAGAAAACTCACCCATAGGGGGAGATCATAGAAAAGACTAGTTGCGGAGAGTGGCAGTTGTCTTGAAACGTGTAGTGCGGAAATGGGCGGAGCTTCGCGGCGGAGAAGTTGTCGGATATATATTTTTATTATAACTCTTCTTTTTTAACACTTTACTGTGTATTTAAAATTTTATAGATAATAAAATTTGGTTCAGGAGTAAATTATTGTTTAGCTCGCTACTGAAGGAGTTAGCGTTATCACGTGATTCCTGTTACCTTTCTCAACGCTGCTTAAGCTTGACCAACCAAAGTCGTTGACGATTACGAGATTAATAAATCATAAAATGTCATATAATGGCGATTGCTTTTAATTCGTTTCATTTAGATGACAGGTTAAATCTCTGTAATTAATAGAGTTACTCGTGTATAATCGATTATACTTAGTCTGTTGTCTACAATAAGATAAAAACTGTCTGAAATTTGAATGCAGTTGAATGGAGGATTCGGCTTTCTGAGCAGCCATGCGCTCCCTTGAGGAAGAAACTTCTCTCTCATAGGAAGCGGTGATTATCTAGTAATATTTTCCACTCAGTGGGGGAAATACTATGATATAGTTATAGTGCTTTCTCCAGCAATAATAATAAATCTGATTAGATGCTATGGTTCGATATAGATAATTTATTTTAAATCATTTGAATTTTAAGAGCTAAGATTTAAAGGTCTGGTCGATTTTGTATAAATAATATAGAAGCAATATAGTTTGTACTTATGTTAGTACTTATGACACATAGAATGGCAAGAGGATGACGCACAGTTCTACTGACCCAATCTGCTGCTGAAAGCACTGTAAATAATATCTCAAATTCAAAATCTAATATTTGTAAATCATTAACCTTCTGCCATATTCTTGCCTGTGGGGATAATGTGATGCAACAACAAGTGGCACAATAGAGTGTTTGTGTGCTGGAGAATCCTGGCAACTCATTCCCTTAGGCCAGTAATCCCTCAGGTCATTGCCCCCACCCTCCCTCTTCCATTCCCTCTTTTTATCCCGCTCTTATTCCACCTTTCCTCTCTCACACACTCATACATCCTCTATCCAACTATTCTTTTACTTACTCTTTGTAGAATTCTCAAACCAGCCATGTTAGTTTAGATCATTTTCACACACAGGTGCGTATTTTCCCTCATGCATGGTTTGTTTTGTGGAAACGGTTGATGGTTGATGTTTTGTTGCTTCTTTCAGGTACAGGTTTCTCAGGAGGCCTTTCTGACAGCCAGCTGATCCCCATGTTCCTCCATCCTCAAGCCTCACAAATAAGACCTCAGGGATCTCATTAGCAATCCACACAGGTTTGTGGATGTAGGGAGGCATTGACCTGTTGCCTGGGTTACAATGCAGTCCCCGTGTCTCAGCATAAACTCCTGCTAGAGTTGGAACTCTCAGATCCTTTGTTCACTGCACAAAGATGCATATTCTAAATTTTGATTATTGACTGCACAAGTAGTTTAAATAATTATTAAATGCAGCAAATAGGCTTTAAAAACCACAGAGCCCCATAAATACAGTACAGTTTTAGTTTAAAGAATTATGTGCATCAAACAGACATATTTCTCTCTCTATATATATCTATCTGTCTGTCTATTTATGTATTTGGAAATATAGATAGATAATATAGATAATTTTGAAATGTTTTGCTATTTAAATGAACTGTTTACTATTTTAATATATTTTTAAATGTAATTTATTCCTGTGATTTTAGCATCATTAATCCAGTCACATGATCCTTCAAAAAGCATTCTAATAATCTGATTTGCTGCTCAACAACACATTTATTATTATTGTTATTATTATGTTGAAAACAGCTGTTTTAGATTTTTTAAGGTTTCTTTGATGAATAGAAAGTTCAGAAGAACAGCATTTATCTGAAATAGAAATCTTTTGTAACATTATAAATAGGGCTGTAACGATAATCGCACGATGTCGTGAGGCGTTCAGCTGGAGCGGCAAGTAATACACAGAGCCGTAAAGCACTGACAAGCTACGGCAAAATCGCGCGCAAAATCGAATCGCGATTTTGGCGTAGCTTGTCAGTGCTTTACGGCTCTGTGTATTACTTGCCGCTCCAGCTGAACGCACGTGATGGAGCTTTACTACTAATCAAAGTACCGGCTTCATTGACTAAACGCGCCTCACGACATCGTGCGATTATCGTTACAGCCCTAATTATAAATGTCTTTATCATCACTTTTAATCAATTTAAAGCATCTTGCTAAATAAAATTATGAATTTCTATAATCCCTCCCGACTGAAATAATATTAAATCTCTATTAAATTCTTCCCCCCCACCTCCCAAAAAATAAATAAATTAGAAATCACATTAAAATCATTTGTGAAGGATCATGTGACACTGAAGATTAACAGTGCTAAACTTGTAGCTTTGATCACAGAAATAAATTACATTTTAAAATATATTCAAATAGAAACCAGTTATTTTAAATAGTAAAAATATTTCACAATATTACTGATTTTCCTGTATTTTAGATCAAATAAATGCAGGCTTGGAGAGCAGAACAGACTTCTTTAAAAACATTAAAACTCTTACTGTTCAAAAACTTTTGACTGGTAAAATAATCTGCAAATTTGTGGTCAGGAAAGACATGAATTGACCTGTTTTACCTGCTCTTTTTGAAGAAGCCCATGCAAGCGATTCCACAGAACCCTGAAACCTGTTTAGTAGGCCTGTCCTGAACAGACCTTTAGCACAAGTAGTTCATTGTCCCAATGAAACCTTAAATATACCTCTAAATGCTAAAAGCTCAATTTAATAGCATTTTTATGACAGCACAGGGAGTGGATCCTTATTTTTATAGTCAACCATCCAGTGACAAAGCGCCCTTTTCTCTATATATTCCAGATTTAAGTTCAAATGTTACAGTTGGGCAGACTTCTTAATTTCTCTTCGTCTTTAAGTTATAAAAATGATCACAAGCTCACACAGAAATTTCAACAGATAAATCTAAATCTAAATTTAATAATCAAATAGTTTAAATCTATTAAAAAATACAATTTTATCACTGATAATCTTGCATAATCATTGCTACAAAAAATATGTATCTAACATGTTTTCTGATTATGTCTTTGATTTAAAGACTATTAAGTTTTTTTACAGGCAAATAAGTGAATAATGTAAAAACAGAGTAAAAAGCATAGTAATCAGTCAGGCCTCCAGTTTCATTTCTGCTGTTTTCATATTGTCTGTTCAGTGCCCTAGTGGAGTTTATTATCAGTGTAAACAATGTAAATGATCATAGGGGCGTACAGAGGACACATTTACTACTCGCTGAATGTCTTTTTTACAGCTCTAATCTAATGATGAGCACTGGAAATGAGAGTAACACTGAATAAAGAGGAGAGGAGGCTTATTCTTGTCTGTTGCCCTAAAGTCTGACCCAGAACAAGAGAGACGGAGGATGGGGCGTGGTCTTTTTGAAGGTTAAAAGCTTGTCTCATTTGTGTACTCAGAAGCCCAGAGGCACTTCCACACTAAACTAACCAATCACAGAACACAAGACACACCTGCTCTTAGAAGGCGGCCGGGGATTGGCCCCAGCGTAAAAATGACACCTGGGCAGGGCTCCAAGGTGTACCTGAAAACCTAGATGTTTTGTAGGAACAGTTTCTTCGCTTCAGGAGCTTTAGGAGATTGTGTTTCTTCTCGTGCTCGAGACTCCATTACTATTGTCTGCGTGTCTTCACCAGGTACCTTCAGACCGGTTCGAGAGGTTTGGCCTAGCGTGGAATGAGCAGTCATAACTTTAACAAGTGGAAGGAGCAGGAAGTGATCTTCCTCAGCTGAAGCGACGCTGCGACACAATGGCATCTCTTGTCCGGGACTCCATACTGAATGACGGCAACGGGAATTCATAGGGTAACTAATAGTTATCTTTTTATTGGAATAGTAAATAATTCATTAATTGCAAAAAAAAGTTTTTAAATGCATCTTGGTTAATATGCACAACAGTAAATACTATTAGTAAACTATTAAAAAGACAATGAGATGGGAAAATGTATATACAGTATTTTATTTTACATAAACAAAATCCTTCCTTTCATTCTTTAGGCTAAAAATAAAGCATGATGTTTTGTATGAAATATGAATAATTAAGATTTGTGAAACGTAAAGGACTATGAGTGCCCAGCATGTTAACTTTCACTTCCGTAATGTGTCAAACCAGTTTGATCAGTTTGAAACAAAGGGTATGAAGTAGAAAATGTAAAGCATTAACATACATTATGTTCAATATATTAACAAAAGCATTTAATGTTATAATATAAATGTTTTTTTGTTTTTTTTACAAATTAAACATAAATTAGACATTGCATTTATTTAGAAATTTTAATAATTGATTGACACTTAGACACGCGCTCATAAAATCTAATCACTGATAAAGTTTACATACAAGATACTATTTTTACTTTCTTAACCTTAAATTATTCTAAAAAAAAAAAGGTATAAGGAAGAGAAAAAAATGGCCTTAATTGATTGACTTTTTAATTTTACTCTGAGCTTTGACTTTAAACAACACCAGAGCCAAAATGTAAAAACTCACCTAGCTTGGTTTCAGTAGTAATGAGTTATCTAATCAAATCTTATCTAATCTATTGTACAGGTAAGGGGTCAGTCAGGTGCACACTCAGGTATAGGTGACAAAGATCAGCCATTTTGATTAGCATGACTAAGCGTTTCCTTACCACCTGTGTTGTGTGGCTGTAATGGGATTTGGAGGCTGTAGACGCGATTTTGTTTTGATGAAGGTGCGACCAATTAGTCAAACTCTCCCAGGTCGAGGAGGCGTCTCAAAGGTCATGGTTTCCAAGGATGCAGGCCCGGGCGTACACCTAAAAAATAAAAAACGGTTTCTGATGTTTTTGTTCTTTCTAATAATAGCTGTTAAGAAAATGAGTAATTGCATTGTGAAACTGGAAGTGGTGAAGTCAAAATGAACATAAGCACAGTAATACGTTTACATCAAAAGCCTTTGAGGTCTGTTACAAGATAAGCTGCGTTTAAAGGAAATATATAAAGCTATAAAAAAATCAGGCCAGTCAGGAAAATAGATAATCATTAACAAACATCTTATAATGTCTTGCTAAAGTACAATAACTCTCATTTTAGTTTAGTTTTATGCTGAACTGAAAATCAACATGGCAAACACCGGATGCCCATCTCCATCTTACAAGGCAGTTTTGGATGTTTTATCTTCTCTAATACTGCCTGGTAATGATGCAGATGGTCCTCCACAAGCATCGTTGAAAGTGCTTTGCATCTGGGTGTGGACTATGCAAATACACGCACATACAAATACACAAAGGAAAATATGCTGTGTTGTTTGATTGTATCATTTGAATGCTATCATGCCGAAGACGTTCATTCATTGTCTCTAGGGTGCATCTTACCCGACAGTGCTTGGCTGTTCACTGACGTTCTAACACTGTCTGGTAACGATGCATTCTGTAGGCTTACTGACCATGACTTGAATACAAAATGAGCATATAAAAAGTATGGAATGTAGCATAGTTTGATTTTTAATAAATCAAGTTAATGATTTAACTGGATGAGACTGCTTGATGAGTGTAATTAAAAGAAGACGTATGAATAGATCCTCTCACTTAGCCATCTGCAGAGCTCTGAACCCCACCCTGTTATGTCCAAATGCCTTCATGAATGTCACAAAAGTAATTCCTCCATACTCACACACCCTCTAATGTGTAATGTGGCATTCAGCGATCATCCTCCTTTTTTTGCGTCTTATTGTGTGGATGACACCTGAGATCTGTGTGACAAACACTAATTGAACTGCACCTACGCAGTTCACCTTTCCTGTTCGCTGCGCTGAGGAGGAAGTAACGCCAGTCAGTAAAATATTCAAAATAATTAAGGTTGATTTTGTGTGTGTGTGTGTATGTGTGAAACCCGTTTACTTTTTTCCAGGTCATTGTGTATTCTACGATGGAATGTGCAAAGAAAAGACAAACATAATGTGATTTAAGTAAATGAAAATGTGTATGACAAATTAGTTTCTGTGGTTTTCTGAATGCGAATAAGGAAATACGGTCATTTTCTGCTCATTAAGTAATTTCAGGGGTGTGTTGTTTACTCAGACATTAAAATTCTATCATCTTTTACTCATCATCATGTCGTTCCAAAACTGTTTGAGACAAACACAGATATTCTGAAGAATATTTTAGCTGTTTTTGTCTGTATAAAAAACATAAACTTACCAAGCTGTCTCAAAATCTATTTGGGTGCTGATGCTTAATTCTGACAATGAGTCTTTGAATCTCTGCTTGCACTTTATCCTTTACTAATAGACTCTTTAAACTGTTTCCTCCAAGGTTTTTCTCCTAAAAAATAATCTTAATTCTGTCTTATTTTTGTCTGCTTTCATCTCTTCTACAGTCACATGACATCAGACCCTTTCTTCTGCTTCTCTGCTGCAGTAAAATCCTCTGATTTGTGTCTTACCAGGCAAGTTTAGATGTTGATACCGTGTCTAATACTGCCTGGTAATGCCATCAATCACAAGGAATTTGATCACCATTTTTCCTTTTCCCTCCATACCCTGACACAGTGGAACAGTTTTTCATTTATTTCATTACTTTTTTAACATTGTTTGGGTTTTTATTTAAAAAAAAAAAAAAAGTCTTAGCATTAAAAATGCTGCATCTAATTATCTTAAACATGTATTGAAGAATAAGGTTCTGACTGTTCCTTGTTATATTATTTGTTTGTTTTTTTTACATTTTTGTGTATTTTGCTCAATAAACACAATAAAATTAATTAAATTCAAATATGAATTTGACTTTGTGTATTCATTTGTAAATAAAAGACAGGATTGACACTTTTTGACCAATTGCAATATGCAACACTTTTTTTGTGATTGTTGAGTAAGGACTATTAGACATAATTGAAATTACATAATCAAATTTGTAGGGCAGGTATCTTTTTTTTTTTTTTTATGAACAGATTAAACAATTATATTTTTGTCTGATCAGACTGCTTTGTCAGAGCAATAGATAGCCAGTAAAATATTTTAGATTTATTTTAGAACAGAGCAAAACTAGAAAGATTGTATATATATATATATATATATATATATATATATACATACATATATATACATTTTATTTATTTTTTACCAGTTTTACAAATGAGTACGTCCCCAAACGAAGGATTTTGAAGATTGTGTCAGGTTTTGCTCACTTTTGGGTACAAATTGTGCCTAAAATATGGAACACATAAAATACTGCGAGTGGATGTATAAACTCAGATGGCATGATTTATCATCCAGTCCACTAGATGGCAGCACTTACGTCATGTGGTCTTGACGATTTGTAATAACGAATAAACCGAACTGGGCTACTACTTCCTTATCACGCTTAGCGACATCATTTAAAAATAAAGAATAATACCTTCTATTAAAACCATATTTGTTGACCAACAGACATGGCTGGAATTCCACCGGATTCTTGGCAACCCCCCACAGTATCGCTGGACACAACGTAAGTGGCAGTTTAGACATTAGTAATAGACTTGTGAATGAATGAGTCACGTCTTGAAAGCACACGAGTAACGTTAAAGCTGTGAACATTGTTTTACTTGTTTTATTATTTTAAACGTAAAGAGTTACCGCATGTTTGTTTTAAAAAAAAAGTTAAAGATCTAATCACGTTGATCAGTTGTACTGGTTAGATTGTTTTTAGATCAGAGTGAGTACTGTGATACCCAACTCATTCGAAGAACCGTTTCAAAAATCACTCGTTCATTGATTCTTTTACGTTGTGACGTAATTACGGCATCCCGTATTCATTTAAATTAAAAACTACTGGAAATTATAACTTTTAAGTCCGGAAGATGTTGCATGCTCTTACACACAGAAGCAAAATGCAGTGCGGTGTGTTGTGAATTTCTATATTCTCCATGGCAAATGCAATATTCACAAACAAACATTTGCGAAATGTAACTTTTAGTAGAATTTGAGTCAGTGAAAGAGTCCTTAAATGCTTTTTTTAAAAAAAAACAAAACAAAAACAAAGAAATAACCCCTATTAAACTTTGTGGAAAAATCTTCACAGCACTGCAAAAAATGATTTTCTTTTTTAGTATTTTTGTCTTGTTTTCTAGTATAAATATCTAAAAATTCTTGAATCAAGATGCATTTACTTGACAAGTAAAATGAGTTAAAATATTATTTTATTTTCTGAACAAATTATCTAAGTTTTTGCTTAAAACAAGTAAATATATGCCAGTGAGGCAAGAAAAATAATCTTGTTTAGCCTTGAAGATGTATTTTCTTACTTTATTGGCAGATTTTTATTTTATTTTATTTTTTCAGAAAACAAGACAAAATCTTAAGTCATTTTACTTAAGTAAATGCATCCTGATTCATGACTTTGTAGATATTTTTACTATAAAACAAGACTAAGGAAGAAAATCATTTTTTGCAGCGAATGTAATGTGCATCTCTATATATTGTGGATTTTGAAATTGGAAAATGAAGATTTTTATTTTAAGTAATCTTGTCTTTTATTAACCATCTGTTTCAGTCTGCTGTAACTTAAACTGATTCCTCAAAAATAAATAAACTGGAAAAACCAACTGTTTTGTATGCTTGATAATAAAACTGTCAATCTGTCATGCAGTTAAATCAGCTGTTGTGTGCTATAAAAGAAACTTGCTTTTGGCCCATTGATATGACAGATTAGTAGGCATATAGTTGATATCGATTGCATTTTTGGATGTAATAAAAGCTCCATTTCAAAAGAATGATTCACAGACGAATCGTTCACTAGTAGACATTAACCTTTACCAGCATATTACGACCAACCCTCACTTTACACTGTCTTTCCAGGATGGGAACTGTCGTGCTAGAACTGTACTGGAATCATGCGCCAAAAACATGCAAGAATTTCGCAGAGCTGGGCAGAAGAGGTTATTACAACAACACCAAGTTCCACCGCATCATCAAAGACTTCATGGTTCAAGGAGGCGATCCAACAGGAACAGGTGAGGATGAAAACAATACTCGTAATTTAACACCCATTTTAGATATTTCAATAGGGGGTTTGCACTTGCGCCACAATTTGGTCAGGTACCCGGATGCGCGGCCATATTGGCGATACTCAGATGTAAACAACAGCATGGACTGCATGGTTAATGTACTACTGAATACGTTGTTCTGCTAATTTATGCCACAGAAAAAACTTGTGGAAGCTGCTAACCACAAATGCCTTTTGTTCCTCAGACATATTTTTGCACTCTTCTCCTCGATTTTTTATAACTTTTAGCAGTTTGTAGTACTCCAAATGTTTTCCTGGGCCGGCCAATTAGTACAGCCCAAAACATGACAATAATTGACCATTCTCAGCAGCAATAATCAGCATAATATGTTTCTTTAGTTTACTGGCACTGTTTATGTTCAGTGCTGCCAATATGGCCTATTGATGACATGTCGTGAAAACACTCCATAAGATGTATCACAATATGCTGATTTATATGGCTATTGTTGAGAAATCATTCTTCATGGAGGATGAAATAAAGATTATGAATATGTTTTACTAAGCAAAACCATCTGCTCTTTCTGAAGTACAGTGGATTTTATTTTTAATTTACTGTCATGGTTTATAAAATGTATTTATGTTGAAATGTATTTTTTTATCTGCAGGTCGTGGTGGTGCATCTATATATGGCAAGCAGTTTGAAGATGAATTGCATCCAGAGTTAAAATTTACAGGTGAGTAATATAACAGATAATGCATGAGTAGATTTAATAGTATTGTAAATAAGTAGGAGAAATTGCTAGAGAAGTATTTTGTCAGGTCACAAATCTATGGCATAATTTTATAAAAACTGTCCAGCATAAGAACTAGTTTACAACTTTTTTTGTATTACAAATCAGCAAGTGCTTGATTTATTTATGTATTTTACAGGTGCTGGAATTCTCGCAATGGCCAATGCAGGGCCCGATACAAACGGAAGCCAGTTCTTTCTCACATTGGCTCCCACGCAGTGGCTGGATGGGAAACACACTATATTTGGACGGGTCTGCCAGGGCATTGGAGTTGTTAATCGTATTGGCATGGTTGAAACCAACAGTCAGGACCGCCCAGTGGATGACATTAAAATTCTCAGAGTGAATCTACCTATCTAAGACGTCTGCTTGCATAACTTTTTATGCCTTATTTTTGTACAGTCCTTTTATTACATTAAACTTTCAGAGTTTTCATAAAATATACTCTCCACTCTTCTGATTCGCACAGTTCAAACCCATGGCCACATGGTGGTGTCCTTACACGAGTTTGGGTTCATTATAGAAAAATGTCTTTTTAATGTGTACATTCCTTTACATTACATCATATGACACAGAAAGGCAACCAGCTTGAATGTAATTGGAGATGACAATCATGATTTTAACACAGTCATATTGCATTATTTGCTCATTGATTTGAAATGCTTTCTTTGGAGCTGAATAAGAGAAAACGTGATCATACAGTTTCTCTTATATCAAAAATGTGACCCTGGACCACAAAATCAGTCATAAGTAGCACAGGTATATTTGTAGCAATAGCCAACAATACATTGGATGGGTCAAAATAATCCTTTGAAGATATTTTGTACATTTCCTACCGTAAATATATCAAAACTTAATTTTTGATTAGTAATATGCATTGCTAAGAACTACATTTGGATAACCTTAAAGGTGATTTTCTTATTATTTTGATTTTTTTGCACCCTCAGATTCCAGATTTTCTGTATCTTGGCCAAATATTGTTGCATCATAACCTACATCTATGGAAATCTTATTTATTCATCTTTCAGATTATGTATTAATCTCAAAATTGTCCCTTATGATGGTTTTGTGGTCACATATAGAAATAAAGCATAGCACAAGGTCACCAACTGAATTTGCAGTCATAAATCACTGTCTTTATTCTAACTCCTGGAAGTGATGCTAAATATTAAATATTCAACACAAAGAGCACATGCACAACATGGCCTAGCAGTGACTTTTTTTTTTGGCAGAACAACATCAGTTTGAACCAATATCACCATAATCCCAGTTTTCTGGACAGATGTTTCATGATCCTAGACTTCAAAGGATTTTTATGGAAAACCCACATTTCAGAGTGCAGCTATTCTGGATTAAGCTTAATCTGTGTCTATGGAAGAAAGTAAACAAAGCCATAGAGGTTATGGCCCACAAAATCCTATTATTGTTGGAGACCAAAAATGGGTGCTTGTTGAGTTAGTAAGCAGATTCCATAGAGAATGAGTAGTATTAATTATTTGAAAGCATTGCTTTTTATCTGGGAGATTGGGAAAAAGATGATATGCATGATTTGCAGACTAATCTGAAGGATGTTAAAAAGATCCTGCTAAAAATTCTGTTAATACATAATATATATTTATTTTTTTTCACATTTATACTGTTTCTGTTTTATATGTATAAGAAATCTAAAAAGATACTAGTATATGAGTTTAAAAAAACACTATGAAGACTATATACTACAAAACGTCTAGAAGACAACTAGAAAAATACATTTACAACCTTGTCCATGACTTGCATTTTCCAAAACCCTGGTGCTGATTAAGCACATTTTACATAATGCCCTCAAGGTATGTGAAACACTGAATATCACTGTAAGAAACTAAAAGAAATATGAATAAAGTTCTTACCATGGATCACATAAAAACAATACCTGAAGGCTCAATTAATCTCATAGCAGGTTAACTTGCATGAGAGAATCATAAAGAAAATCTTTAATAAGCTGTCCCCTGAGAATATCCAACTGTCAAAATGCATGGCTGCTTTGTTCATCATGGCTGCTCTGCTTTAAGGCAATACATACTTATGTATAGTATGTGTTTGTATAGTAAAAGTATCTGGATCTGTAAAGGCGAGATTCAGTGTTTGCTGTGAGACAAATAATTAGTATTGCTTTTTTTTCCTCACAAATGGCACTAATAGATTACAGTCCATAAACAAATGTTTTATGTGAAACAAGGCACTGTTAATTTGTGACCCTGGTCTACAAAACCAGTCTGAAGTAGCACAGGTATATTTGTAGCAATAGCCAAAAGTACATTATATGGGTCAACATTATCGATTTTTCTTTTATGCCAAAAATCATTAGAGTATTAAGTAAAGATCATGTTCCATGAAGATATTTTGTAAATTTCCTACTGTAAATATATCAAAACTTTTTTGACAGTAATATGCATCGCTAAGAACTTCATTTGGACAACTTTAAAGGTGATTTTCTCGATATTTTGATTTTTTTGCACCCTTAGAATCCAGTTGTATCTTAACCAAATATTATCCTGTCCTAAAAAACCATACATAAATGGAAAGCTTATTTATTCAGCTTTCAGATTATGTCTGAAATCAATGGATTTCAAAAAACTGACCCTTATGACCGGTTTTGTGGTCCAGGATCACAGTTATTTTATATTATTTTGTCAGCTGCTATCTTATGCCTAATCTTTTGCCTTTTTAATCTATTAGTTTAACCCTTACTAGGCCACATAACTTTTTTTTTTCTAAAAAATGAAAAAAATTAATTTACCCATTAGGACTAATTGACTGACCTGCAATTTAACATATAGGGACAACTGACATAATGGCAGTTGAACATTAAAGGTTGTCTGGGGTCTTTTCTCTGTCTGTACAGGATGACAGAATATAATGATGTGCTAAGGGTCTCTGAGACTGAGGTAGATCCTCTGCTGGAGTGCAAGCCAACTGGAGACGCTGAGGGCAACACACACAAAAACATTTTTCACTTATCTGTATTGCATTTCAATCCATAGGAAATGAAAGAAATTCATTCCAGCTGTGAAACAACACTTGCCTGCTGGTTATGTTAAAGGTTTCAGAAACACTTCCAGACACTTATACAGTGCCAAAATGAAAATTTTCGAAAAAAAAAAAATATTATTTTGTATTTTTCTTGACAACACCTACCTCCCAGAAAGTCCCTTTCCCCTTGTAGAGTTTGTAGATCATGGTAATAGGGATGAGGGAGAGAGAGGACACTGCGAGGAACCAGCCAATACCGTATGCCCACCATGGATACACATATATGTTATTAAACTTCAGGGGACTGTACCTCACCAGAGAGAAGATAAATGTGCCCTACATGACATAATTAACAAAAAATATATATTTTTTACATATAAGTATGGTGCAAATCAAATAATGTTCTATCATGAAACTGTTCCTATTTTAAAATGTGACAGAAATAACTTACTACGCAGACAGACGGGGTGACATAAAGCCAGCAGTACTTCATCATGGGCCAGGGTTTGTAGCCAATCATGTTTTCTATGTTCTCATAGAATCGGTCAGCACCTTGGAGAGAATAAGCACATGAAGTCCCATGAAAGGGTACAATTTAAAGGGTTAGTTCACCCAAAAATGAAAATTCTGTCATTAATTACTCACCCTCATATTGTTCCAAACCTGTAAGACCTGTGCTCATCTTCAGAACACAAATTAAGATATTTTTGATGATTTCTGACCCTGCATAGACAGCAATGCAACTGATGCCCAGAAATGTAGTAAGGACATTGTTAAAATAGTCCATGTGACATCAGTGGTTAAAATGTAATGTTATGAACCTATGAGAATACTTTTTGTGTGCAAAGAAAACAATGACTTTATTAAAAAATTATTTCATGATAGTACCGTATGCGTGTGAATTCCTCTGATTGTGTCATGGTACTCTCTTAAACATGGAGACTGATGCAAAAAGTATTCTTGTAGCTTCGTAAATGTAAGGTCGAACCACTGATGTCACATGAACTATTTTAACGATGTTCTTACTACCTTTCTGGGCCATTAAATGTTTCAGTTGCATTGCTGTCTATGCAGGGTCAGAAAGCTCTCGGATCTTATTAAAAATGTCTTAATTTGTGTTCCGAAGATGAACAAAGGTTTTACGGGTATGGAACAGAATTTTAATTTTTGGGTGAACTGTCCCTTTAAGGCACATTTAAGTGTAGGCTACTCACCATATACCCAGCCAATGGCCACAGACTGACAAGTAGCCAGGAACAGGAGAGTGGCTCCACTACACACATAATGATCAAACAACTGAATGATGTACAGACCACCCTGTGAAACAGAAAGTAGGATACTTATAAAAGCAATGATATTCTAATGAACACTATGCAAAGAATGTACAAGCCTTATGTTTCATTTCGGTTTAACATTAAGCAAATCTGACCCCTTTGTCATCCAAGATGTTCATGTCTTTCTTTCTTCAGACGTAAAGAAATTGTTTTTTGAGGAAAACATTTCAGGAATTATCTCCATATTGTGGACTTCTATGGTGGCCTCGAGTTTGAACTTCCAAAATGTAGTTTAAATGCAGCTTCAAATGGCTCTAAACGATCCCAGCTGAAGAAGAAGGGTCTTATCTAGCGAAACAATCAGTCATTTTCGAAACAAGTTGACAATTTATATACTTTTTAACCTCCAATGCTCGTCTTCTCTTGTCTCTGTGATGCGCATGTGAGCTCTGTCAATACAGTTAGGGTATGTCGAAAAATTCCCATCTCATTTTCTTCTTCAACTTCAAAATCGCACTACATCGCTGTTTTACCTTTTTTGTAAAGGCGTTTGATCTTCTTTGCATGTTCACTTTGTAAACACTGGGTCGGTACTTTTGCAGCAATGTAGGATGATTTTGAAGTTTTGGAAGAAAACGAGATGGGAGTTTTTCGACATACCCTAAGTTTCTTGAACTGGAGTTCATGCAGACCTAGACAAGATGAGCGTTTGATGTTATAAAGTATATAAAAAGCCGTTTAGAGCCCCTTGAAGCTGCATTTAAACTGTATTTTGGAAGTTCAAACTTGGGGGCACCATTTCAGTCCATTATATGGAGATAATTCCTGAAATGTTTTCCTCAAGAAACATAATTTCTTATCGACTGAAGAAAGAAAGACATAAACATCTTGCATGACAAGAGGGTGAGTAAATTATCTGTAAATTTTTGGAAGTGAACTACTCCTTTAAGGTTGACTGTAAGGCTGATTATGAACTTTAAATGTATAAGCTTAATTGTCTTAGGCCCACCTCTGTGATCATGAAGAGGCCCATCAGGTAGCAGACAAGGCAAATCCCTAAAAGTAACATCTCTCTTCTAAAGCCACGTCTCAACACTGTGGGAAACATGTCTGTCACTGATGTCATAATGCTCTCCAGTCCAACAAACTGAGTGACACAAAAAAGGACATTGGATGGGAAGGCAGGAACAGGGGGGAGAGCAAAGCAACAAGATGTTAAGCTAAGAAAGAGAAGGAGGTCTAACCTGGCTGTCCAAGCCCAGGAGGATGATCATGATAAAGAAACACACAGCCCAGAACTGAGACCATGGCAACATTGTTACCGCCTGGGGATACACTATAAACACCAGTCCTGGACCTAATGACAGCCAAGGGAGGAGGTACAATGACTAACACCATCTAAAGGATCTTACACTATCCATGCATTACCTCTCTCATTACATAACAATCAATGTTAATTATTAAAAGGATAGTTCACCCAAAAATGAAAATTCTGTCATTAAGTACTCACCCTCATATCGTTCTAAGCATGTAAAGCCTTTGGAACACAAATTAAGATATTTTTGATGAAATCCAAGAGCCAGAAGAGCATTCAAGGGCTAAAAAAGGTAGTAAGGACATCGTTAAAATAGTTCATGTGACATTATAACATTACGGTTGAACAACTGTCACATGGACTATTTTATCGATGTCCTTACTACTTTTTTAGGCTGTTTGAAGGTTTCAGTTGCATTGCTGTCTAAGCAGGGTCAGAAAGCTCTCAGATTTCATCAAAAATATCTTCATTTATGTTCCAAAGATGAACGAAGGGTTGGAACTACATAAGGGGGAGTAATTAATGACATTTTTGGGAGAACTATCCCTTTAAAGACCACTGGCATAGGCAGTGACAATTACGCATTATTTGTTTCATATTTTAATTTGATAGTTAATTTGATATGTTGGAATGTATTGTTCAAAATAACAATACAAAATGTTTTTTCTTACCAGACTCGGCCACAAGGGATATGTCCACCCCCTGCTCCTGTGCCATGTGTCCCAGAACAGAGAAAATGGCAAACCCACCTAAAAAACTAGTTCCGCTGTTCAGCAAGCAGAGGTAGAAAGAGTCCCTGTAGGAAGATTTTTTAGAAATGCTCAACTTAACACAGTCACATCACATGTATTAGCTTATTGTGTCTGCTGTATATAAAAACAGCAAATGTAATGATATTAAAATGTGTTATATTTGATTTTATTTTTTAAATTATTAATTAATAGAGAGATAGAGAAGAGAAAATGACCAATTTGAGGCTTTCATTTCATTTATTAGCATTAGTTTATTCATGAATAAGTGAAATACAGATTAAATGAATCTATTTTATCAATTCAAATAAAATGTGACCCTTAAGTAGCATGGGTATATTTGTAGCAATAGCCAACAATACGTTGTAAGGGTCAAAATGATCGTTTTTTTATGCCAAAAATCATTAGGATATTACCGTAAGTAAAGATCACGTTCCATTAAGATATTTTGTAAATGTCCTACTGTAAATACATTAAAACTTAATTTTTGATTAGTAATATTCATTGCTAACAACTTCAGTTGGACAACTTTAAAGGCGATTTTCTCAATTTAGAATTTTTTGCACCCTCAGATTACAGGTTTTCAAATAGCTGTATCTCAGCCCTTACGACTGGTTTTGTGGTCCAGGGTCACAAATGTTATACTTTATATAATGTACACTCACCTGTAGCAGTTATTGTTATATTGATTATAGCTTCCAAGAGAGCTAAGGTATCCAAGACATATGGCGTAAGAGTAAAAGATTTGAGTACCAGCATCCATCCATACCTTTAAAAGAAATGAACAAGGAATACATTCAGAAAGAGTAACAAAATCAGGATATAGCAAAAATAATTGAGATGGTTGATTAATTTATTAGTCCAGATTTTCTGTAAACCATTCTAGGCTTTCTAATGCCTTTACCTGTGGGTCAGCTAGCCGTGCCAGATCTGGGTACATATAGTAGTGGATGCCGTTGATGGCACCAGGTAGAGTGACTCCTCGTAGGAGCAGTATCAGAAGCATAACATAAGGGAATGTTGCAGTGAAATAGACAGCCTATAAATATAATAATTAGACTTTTAATTGAGAATAATACACAATATCATGCTGATAATTGTTTTCGGTTCTGTTACTGGCAATAAAAAGTTGTGAAATATTTACATATTTAAGTCATTTGCCACACATTTTGTCATTAAACCTTTAGCTTTTTCATGACAGGTAATACGAATGTGTATAACCTTCCCAGTAGATTTCACGCCTTTCCAGATGCAGAAGTAGATCAGGATCCAAACAAGTAAGAGTATAAGAGCCAAGTCCCACCTTACTGTGCCCAAATGATCTATTCCACTGGACAATCGCAAAACTCTGTGACTGAACACACAGAAAGCAATTAAACAATATAATTAAACAGTGAGCTGTCTGACTTATGAGACAGACACAAGCAAAACATTATCATATTCATACACCATGGTATTTACATGGTACCATAATATTAATTATTTTATTTTCAGTGTACTGCATGTTCATTGCATTTTCATTTAACTCACTGCCAGAACTCCATCACAGAGGAAGAAGCATTAAGAGGAGACGTCCACTGTGAAGTAGAATTCTTCCCACTAAGCACAGCACAAGCACCTAAAGCCAAAGAGATGCAAATATGAATGGTAACATATAAAAACAATGATGAAGTCATATAGAAGCCATATACCCAAACATAAGGCCAGTAAGGACAAACTCCAACAAAAAACAACAAACAAGTTGGCTTTTGGATTTAGAATTTTATGAAAAATAACCGTCATGTTCACAATGCCACAACAGACACCAACAAAAGCTGAATGAACATGTTCAGTTGGGTGACAACAAACTCCTACCAACATCAACAGACGCTGACGAGGGGTAACACACTGATCCAACAAAACCCCAAAAATGTTGTTTGTCAGCATTTGCCTGCGCGGTGTGAATTGGCCTTTAGCCTGATGAAATGTATCAAAACATCTGGTTCATACAGTGGCATGCGAAAGTTTGGGAACCCCTTGTGAAAATGTGAATAATTTTAACAAAATAAGAGAGATCGTACAAAATTCATGTTATTTTTTATTTAGTACTGTCCTGAGAAAGATATTTTACAGGTGTTTACCCCCTTTAAAAAGTTTGTGAACCCTTGGTTCTTAATACTGTGTGTGGTTACCTGGATGATCTACAACTGTTTTTTTGTTTTGTGATAGTTGTTCATGAGTCCCTTGTTTATTCTTAACAGTTAACCTGAGCAATGTTCTTCAGAAAAATCCTCCAGGGCCTGCAGATTCTTCCATTTTCCAGCATCTTTTGCTTATTTGAACCCTTTCCAGCAGTGACTGTATGATTTTGAGATCCATGTTTTCACACTGAGGGACTCAAACACAACTATTAAAAAAGGTTCAAATGCTCACTGACGCTTAGAAGGAAACACAATGCATTAAGAGCCGGGGGGTGAAAACTTTTGAACAGAATGAAGATGTCCAAATTTTTCCTATTTTATTGAAATATAATTTTTTCCCATTTAGTACTGCCCTTTGGAAGCAACAGAAGATACATGCATGTTTCCTGGAAGACAAATTACGTACAACTTTCCTTCAAATCTTCACATTCTTTTTACGTAAAATATCTTCCTCAGGACAGTACTAAATAAAAAATAACATGCATTTTGTATGATCTCTCTTATTTTGTTAAAATTATTCACATTGTCGTAGATTCTGCAAGGGGTTCCTAAACTTTAGCATGCCACTGTGTAAGGCCAATTAACAATGCACAGACAAATGCCAACAAACATGTTTGTTGGGTTTTGTTGGAACGGTGTGTCACCCCTGTCGGCATCTGTTGCCGTTGGTAGGAGTTTGTTGTCACCTGACTGAACATGTTCAGTCAGCATTTGTTAGTGTCTGTTACGGGTAGTATGAACATGAGAGTTATTTTTCATAAACTTCAAAACCCAATGGCGAACTTACTTGTTGGTGTTTGTTGGTGTTTTTCTGTGTGGTGTGAACTGGCTTAATAGCCCTGTTGAAAAAAACAGCATATGTCTGACCTTCAACCAAATGTACCTGTGTTCCACAGATTGTTGCAGCTGGCCCAGGGCAGTTCCGCACTGAAGGCTGAGAAAAGGTACAGGAAGGCCCAGGCTATGATGATGATGTAGGTGACTGAGCCATAGACAATAATCATTTGACTGGCGTAACCCATTCCTGAAAAAGAGAATTCTATCATGACAATCCTCAAAGGGTTTAGTATGGTAATGTACATCACAATGTCAATGTGTTTGGTCTTGGAATAGATGCTGTTTATCGCAGCTGGAATAGATGCTGTGGCAGAGCAAGTACTGAGACTAATCCTGCAATTCACAACATGCTGCTGTGAGCATGTAAGAAATACTGCTGCTGCACATATAACATATGAAATAACCCCCATATATAGCATACATGAATCACGCCGTAGCAGATCTATACAGGTGGAGCTGGGGAAGGTGGAGTGTTTCTAAAGCGTGCTGCAACTGCTACAGCAAGCACTACCCAAGTATTTGAATGTTGAGCAGCAAGCTCATTGGCTGGTGATACAAAAAGAACCAATCAGCTGTGCCATGTGATCATGATGTCATTATGTCAGATTGAGTTAGCTCTATCAGACTGCGCCATTTAGAGTTTCATGGCAGAATTTTGAATTTGTGTTAGTACTGAAGTTGTAAACAAATGTTATCTTATTTAACTTGCCAATAATGTAACATAGAGTATGCAATAAAATTATATGCTAGAGAGGACACTGCCTAATTTAAGTTACTAAAATATTTTTTATATAAACTCAAAACTTAAATGTAAACATTTAACACATTAATTTAAAGACAACAGAAACACTATTAGCAAATGCATTACAACTTATACAACAGCAGAATCAAGTCTGTAATTACAAGCCACAAATATTTTAAAAATCTGAATATTAACTATATGCTACTTCAAAAATGCTATTTTAAAAAGACATAACAAATATGTAATTTCACTGCAATTTAAAGGGGACATGAGATTTTCCACAAGTTGGTATGATTCTTTAGGTATGAAACTGTCTGAACCCGAAGTTGACTCTCTTCCCTCTCCGCTCCGCAGCACACCACGCCCACTTTTGCAACATTTCTCAAAACTATAGTGAGAACTAACCAGTGCTGAAACAGGGGGATTTCATGACCCTTTAAAGCTGCTTTACAGCGGAATTGAATTCTGTTTGCATAACTGAAATATTAATTTTATTTACATATTATATTAGTGCAATTTTAATATTATTTAATATCCTTGAAAAGATCTGTACTACATAAAGCGCTATAGAGATAAAGGTGACGTCATTTCACTTAAACAGAAACGTACTGTAGAGAAAAATATAACAGGTCAACTAGGTATTCCATGCATACAGAAAGTTTGCATACTATGCACAGTACACATACTGGATACTGCAGAAATAGTAAGAGTAGTATGATAGTATGGCATTTTGAACACAGCATGGGACTTAAATCTTCTGGAGATGGAGCTGGATCATCGATCCTTGATGAATGTAGCAAAACCTGCCTTGAATTGTCCTTCATTCAGAAAGCAGTCTGGAGTAAAATGATTTGCACAGATATAAACAAATTTTGGTGGCGCATTAACAACAAAACTAATCCACTGCATCCTCAGTGGCTCAGGTGAAAATGAGGACTCTTATGTTCACTTCAACATCCCACTACAAAGAGCTGCACTGCTTACGAGACGTTGTCTCTACAGTTGCTTAAGCGCTAAAAAAGGCGGACTTTTTATCATTGTAGGGTGGTTGTGTCCACACACTGCTAAGACACATTTATATGCAAACACCATGTAAAAGTGAATTTTGCATCCGTTGTCCCCTTTAAGAAGCATCACATAATGCATAGCAATTGAAAAGTGAGCAACCCACCTTCAAAAAGAGGACAGATCTTTCTCCAGCATGTGATGCCTCCCTGACTGGTGTACTGACCCAAAGATGTCTCAAGCACAAAAAGTGGGATACCACAAGTGAGCAGGTACAGGACATATGGAATAAAAAAAGCCCCTAAGGATTTAAAGAGACAGTCATTAAAATGTTATATTTTGTTATATTATGTTATATTTCACATTAACAATTGTATACTTTATAATATAAAGCACATTTGGCTAAATATACATTTTAAAAAGATAACTGATAAAATAATAAAAAACAACTGTTTTATGATTAATGTTACTCTAATGGAAAGCAAATGCAATTCACACAGAAAGGTGTAACTGACTGTGAATGTCAGCTGGCTTTAAAATTTAATAAATAAGCAGAGGGTTTTATTTTGTACTGGCAAACAGGTGGTTTATAAATAAATGCTTCTAAATAAGTATCACAACCATAAAGTGATAGATAGGCCTATAACAGATAAAAAATTACATATTCTGTTTTAGTCCCTTAGTCACATGTAAAATCAAAACTATTTAATATATTGTCCAAAACTACTCACCGCCTCCATTTTTATAGCAAAGATATGGGAACCTCCAAACATTTCCAAGCCCAATGATAGCTCCAGCCACAGTCAGCAGAAATTCAATCTTGTTTGCCCACCGGCCTCTCTCTTCAGGACTTAGATCAGCCTGTTGGTTCGCTGTCCGCCTGGTGGAGGAGCCTGCCATACTCGTGTGTTTATGCCTGTGTTTGTCAGTGCTTACGTAGGTGTGTGTGTGTGTAGAAGCGAGTCTAGACACAGTGAATGTCTAAAGTACTGAGGTGCCTGTGTATTGGTGTGATTCTTTACCACAGCTTTTAAGCATAACCGGGGTGGGCGGCGGACGATCAGGCTGCCAGGTTTTTTTATCCTGAGGGCGAGAGTAGAGAGGTGTTAACTTGTTCCATTTAGTTCATTAGGTCTTCGACTACAGGCATTTTAATAAAAAAGGTTTCTTCTCAGCAGTGTAGCTACCTTTCAAAGGATGCTGTCAATCATGCCGTGACTTGTGCAGTTCTTCCAATGGCCTTTACTGACATGATAATGTCAGCTCATGAGTCTCAGCTTCTGGTTGTTAAGGGTATGAGGGGTTGATCTACTGACTCCAGTAACCTTACAGCTGCTAGTCATTATTCTCTGTAGTTTCGTCTGTGTTCACTGATATCCGAGACATGAGGAAAAATGTGTCCCTGCCACTAGCAAATCTTCCACACTGATTATAACTAGAATGTTCTTAAAAATGTACCATTTGACATATAGTCCCCCACAAATCACATTAGACCAGCAGAACTTTATACTTCCTGTAGGTGAAAGTGAGATTAAAAAACTTTATATAAAGCAGAAACCAATATATATTTTTATATTCTGTCAGTACCATATGATTTATAAATACTGCCATTTAAAGAGTATGATACGAGGAAACAACAAACAGATATCATAACCCCTAATTATTCTGATTTAGACTCTGGTTATGATATCTGTTTGTTGTTTTCATCAGAGACATTCATATCTGAGAACTAAGCTGCATTAGCAAGGTCAAGATGACCTTGTGTTAAGGTTAAACTGCTCAAAAAGACGATTTGATGATTAATTTAATAACAGTAAGGCTCAAGCATTGTAACAGTGGATGCAAACTTTAAGTTCTCATACCATCTTGTCCTAAAATGAGAATTTTTAAAACTTTTAAACTTGCTCTGCAACATCTTTGTCTCCAGTGTCTTGGCTCCGCCCTCCTTATAAAATTCATGCTTATATCATCATGCAATAAATGACTAATGGGAATATTATACAACTGCTTTTATAACACAGGATTTGATGTAACTGAATTCTTAAAAAAAAAAAAAAAAATCTGTTATTCAAGCGTTGAATCATGTGATTACAAAGTCTTTGGAATGAATCTTCCTTTCCTGTTGGATTAGGTGAAGGATGAGAAGGCACAGTAGATTACATATATTAACTGAATGAAATATATATATAACTGATTTATTGTGTAAGGTACAAAATGCCTCTTAAATATTTTATGTGAATAAAATGTTATGAGAAAAATGTATTTAGTATTAAAATAAATTTAAATTGTATTTCATTATTTTTTTTATCTATATCTTAGTGAGATCATAATAATTTGTGCTCATTTATTACTTGCTATTTGATTTAAACACACAAGAATGTAGTTCTGTAGCTTTTCAAACTATCGGATGGATCCAACACTGATAAGCAATGTACTCAGATATTGAGAATTTAATTACACTTAAATTAGTGTATGAACATAATCATTTCAACACCTTCGGCAAATTCTTCTAAAATTGCATCAGCCATGCCTGTCAATTTTTTTCATGATACTTTTGCACAACTTCTGGACTGTGAGTCTCTTACTCAACCTAGGTGTCAGATCACCTGACTGTAGCAGGACCAACTTCTATTTTTTATTTCTTTTTAAAATGAAAAAACTGGGTGAAAAGTTGTTGAATTTGAAGATCAGGGTGAAGTTTCCCCTTTTTTGACTTTTGGGAAACGTGAGTATTTTCTGTAGGTTCTTTCTGAAAATCAGTACTACATGGGAAAAAAAAAAAAAAAAACATATTTAGGCAAAATAAGAAAAATGTATAAATCTTCATTCTGTTCAAAAGTTTTCACCCCCTGGCTCTTAATGCATTGTGTTTCCTTCTGGAGCATAAGTGAGCATTTGAACCTTCTGTAATAGTTGCATATGAGTCCTTCAGCTGTCCTCAGTGTGAAAATGACATACAGTCATTGTCAGAAAGGGTTCAAATACATAAAAATGCTGAAAAAACCAAAGAATTTGTGGGACCTGAAGAACAGTGGGCAGTTTAACTGTTCAGGACAAACAATCACTAAAAACAAACAAACAAACAAACAAACAAAAACAGCTGTGGATCATTCAGGTAACAATGCAGTATTAAGAATCAAGCGTATGTAAATTTTTGAATGGGGTCATTTTTATAAATTCAGCTATTATTTTTTCTTGTGGATAGTAAATGTCTTTTATGTGAAATATCTTATTCAGGTCAGTACTAAATAAAAAATAACATACATTCTGTACGATCCCTTTTATTTTGATAAAATAGTTAACATTTTGCAGATTCAGCAAGGTGTATGTAAACTTATGACCACAACTGTATATAAGGCAAAAAAAAAAAAATGGATGTTTAGTTAGAGCAATTTTAGAGTCATTCATCTTTTTTAAATGAATGTGTTCTTGTGATGAGTACATTTAATTAGAACTGATAAATTTTTGATTCATTCAACATTTTGTTACTTCTGTTAACTGTATTGTAAACATATTGCAACAAATAATTGTTTAACTTTTTTTTCTCCTATTATTTCTTTTAATTTTAAAAAGAAATAAAAAATAGAAGTTGGTCCTGCACTACAGTCAGGTGATCTGACACCTAGGTTGAGTAAGAGACTCACAGTGCAGAAGTTGTGCAAAAGTATCATGATAAAAATTGACAGGCATGGCTGATGCAATTTTAGAAGAGTTTGCCAAAGGTGTTGAAACGATCATGTTCATACACTAATTTAAGTGCAATTAAATAGTCAAAACCTGAATATTCGCACCTTGCTTATCAGTGTTGATCTATCTGACATTCTGCAAAGCAAATGTGAATTATGACCTCAACTGTATATATATTGTTAAAATGCATGCACACATCCACTGTTTTATTTTGCTTGTCAGATCATTATATATAATAATGTGCATGTTGACATTTTTAGCTCATATTTTGTTTTCCATCATTCTCTGCAGTCATAATAGGTATAAATGTAAAATTAAAATAATAATTAAATGGACAATTTAGTTTGAACCCCCTAAGTATTTAAAATAAAATAAATATAAACAAACAAACAAACCTGGGCAATCATCATGTATCTTGTGTTTGTTTGCTATAGAAACATTTGAAACGTGTTCTGAATTGTACAGTTAAATAATTTTTGCTTTGTTTAAACATACGTAACTGTCACAGGGTGAAGTTGCAATATCAAGTGCACTTAAATGTGAAAACCTTTCTTTGATCAAACTGACAGTGTCTGAGAGAGAGAGAGAGAGAGAGAGAGAGAAGAAAAGAAAGAAGTACAAAATAACAAATATTTACTTGCCCTCAGAACATTCCAGCCTGATCTTGTTTATGGGAAAGGAACAATGGGCTTCCCAGGGTTTAGTCATTTGAGAAAGCTAATCTTTTTGTTCTTCATTAAATGGTAACCCAAATGTCATAGCTGTCAAAAACTTGTCCAAAAACAATAACAAAGGCAATTTAGCTAAATCAGAAACAACAGATTTTGGATATTCTGTATGTATAATGTTTACAAATTCAATTCAAACCAGACTCGATCTTATCTCTGGATATGAGTTTCAACTGTAAGCAGCTTATAAATAACCTTAATAATAACTAAATAAGTAGAGATAATGTACAGTCAGCACAAAAAAAACTGTATCAGTTTTGTAGCATTAGTTACTGTTGTTACATCCAACAAGCCATGGCACTCTCATGCCACACATCATGTTCTCACACAGTGTAAAAGTACATCACGGAGCAAAGAGAAAACAGACAACGTGCCGGCAAACAAGACAGAGCAGGTTACATTTGATATGAAACAGTCTCAGCTTCCAAATTTTGTTACTTTTTAATAAATGTAAGCAATAAATAGAGTTTTGTGGTTCTTTAATGTGTTGTCATGGACTGCTGCAACACCTCAGTAAAAGCAACAAGTCAACCGATCATCTCTTCCTCTTTACTAGTTATAGCACAAAATAAACATGAATGTCAGAAGTTATCTTGTTTTGTAGTGGAGAGAGTCTTCTAAGTCTTGCAAAAAAATAGGCTATTCAGAGTCCCAGAAGACAAAATAATACTTTATTGGATGAAACAACATAGCTGAGATGCCTGCAGAACATCTGTCCAGCTCACTCGAGTCTCACACTTTTATATGGTTTTCAACCTCTGATCTTATTGTAGGAGATGTCTTCTCAAAACGCCTTAACTCTGTTCCCATGGACCTCCTCATTATTTGGTTACGTTGTTCTACTTTGTAAGAGACTGCCAATTATCCTGCGTCAAAACATGTTACAGATACACTGTATTTTCGCATTATTTTTATCGTAAGACCATGTTTGAAAGACATGTGGTCCAAAAGAGTAACTTATCAATAACCAACTTCAGCCAAATTCTCATTATTTGCTGTATGATATCTTTCTCAGTCATCAAAGTACATCTGGCTTTTATAGTATTCAGTCTATTTCTATAACTGATGTCCACCGATGGTAATCTAATCTCATTTCTGGTTTGTTTGTGGGACCAAAAATGGCAGATTCGGCGTTATAAATACCAATTACCGCCGTTATGATTGGTCAGATTTCCTGTCAGTCAAACTCCCGCCTGTATTTTCATTCTACTTACTAACAAGGCTATCAAATAAATACAAGAATTAATTATTTTATAATCTTACCTTTTGTATTTGGATTCCACTAAGAAAACAGTATTTTGATTATAATGATTATAATAATAATACATGCATGTGATATCAAATAATTATTAATAAGCTGGATTTGACTATTTCTTAAAAATATGAGTGGTGCCGATGATTCATCCATCTTTGTCTTCAACGCGGAAGTAAGCCTATGGGTGAGACTTCCGGTTTATTTTTTCACCATAGGAATAACAAGAAGAATAACAATGTGCAGTAAACGGTAAAACTGTTTGCACTACAAACCAGTGTTCATAATTAATATAATACATGCTTAATATAATATAGTAAGTTACACCAATTTGCAGTATCAAGCAGCAAAACAAGCTATTTTGTACAGCTAAAAATAGCTGGATGTGGATAAGACCGGACACCACATTTAAAAAATGTACAAAAAAGTGGGTCGACAGTGTTCTCAGTATTTTTTTTACCAGGGTGTTATGGGTGGTTGTTTACTGGCCCCAGAGGGGTTTTTTTTTTTTGTAATAGGTGTGATATTAAAATAATAATAAAATTAAATTAAATTAAAAGTGTTTCAAGTACAAAATGTAGCCTGTGAGTGTATTTTATTTGGCTTTAGGCCTATTTGGTAGCTGGGTCATTCTACAGAAATGTGCACTTTTTAAATCTTTTTTGTGCAACTATTTAAAGACCACATGTACCATTTTTTGTCACTGGTGTTACCTTCTTTGGCGATATTAAAGGACTTTATGAAAAATTATTTCTAATTTTTCATCAGCACGTGTCGTCAGAGTTACAGAAAAATAATGAAAATGCAAGAAACAAGGAGATTATGTTTTATTTAATGTGGCAGGAAAAAAACACAGTGTCACTAGTGACACAGTGAATCACCATAAGGAAGGTAACACCAGTGACATTTTTCATGAAAAATGCATTTTACAAAATAGCTGCAGCAAGGTATCAAACTAAATATTGTCAATTATAATATACTCCCTAAATTAAGTAGTTTAATCCATTTGTATTATCGTGTTTTAAAATTCCCTAACAATAAAGTAGGTCACACCAGTGACTTTATTCAAAAGCTCAAAAGCTTCATATGAAATCATGAGATAAATGAGAACATTTCTGATAACTGAAAAGAGACAATGGACTTAACATGGGGCTTTTTTCATAGATCTTTAGGAAATAGGAAGAAGGAAGTCAAGTGATGTCAGCAGTGTGATTTTTATTTCAAAATAAACCATTTTTGTTCAACGGTAACACCAGTGACACAACTCCCACCACTTTTATTATATATATTTTTAAAATTTATTAAGCATTTAGTTTTTTTATGCCATTTACATCATATATTTGATATTTATGAATACATTATTGTATTTTAAATGTTAGATATGGCACTTTCCCGCTGTACATGACTGTGGGGAGGAGCAGTTTCATGGTGCTTGGAATTCTATATAATTAATTTAAAAACAAACATTGCCAACTTAATGGCTCAAAAAGGTGTAATTGTTCAAATAACATATTGTTTAATTTTAAAATATATAGAAATTGTAAGTGAAAAAAACGCAACAATGATCAAAAAAAGAGGAGCACATAATCTTTAGACTGATTATTCCTTCTTTTTTTTAATTGCTTTAAATTAGAATTTTTTTTGGTTATAAAATTCACTTTTCTTACAAGATAACCATACCTGATATTCACTATATTCTAAGCTCCAACCGAATGAGCAATAGTAATAATAAATAAATAAATGTTTAACTAATGTTTTTATTGAATTAATTTAAAATGACATAAAAACTGTTGTTTTTATAACATATTAATTTCCTTGTTAGTTTACTGTTTTTTTTAAGTCTAAACTAGACTTTGATCCTCCAGAATCATACATTTATGTTCTTCTTTCACATGCTCTTGTAGCTTTGCTGCCATCTAGTGTACTAAGTAGACAGCTCACACTGAAAACAGAAAGTACATAATGTTCACCATTTCTGTTTCTTTCGAGAGCTATCCATCTTGTTCTCAGACGTTCAAACACGCATCGGAGCAAACACTTGATGACATTTCCAGTTTTTAATGTTGACATTACATTTAATCACATTCATTTTTATTATACAAGCCTTTCTCTTCAAAAGTTTATATGACTGAAAATAACATTCAACATGGGGCATGCCTGCTTTGCATTGTAAGAATGGGGAAGGGTTGCGACCGCAACATCACCAGACTATAGGAGATCTCCGATCTGTTTATAGAGACTGCAATGTCCATCTAATGGAATGACTGTCAAGGCGTTGCTCTTTCTACAAATGGCTGTGGCAAAAGTAGTGTCTGTTGCGCCAACACAAACGAACACAGGAGAAGCTGACTGCAACTGCATACCCATATATGTTATGTACATACACAGAATTACATACTTACAAGAAAATGTAAATACTGTATATAAAGAAACATAATCAAAAAATCGAATCGAAATCGGAATTCTTGAGACGAAACGTTAACATTAACACATCTTTTCATCAGGGAGGATAGAAACATTGTGTGTGTAAATCACCTCATCTGAGCATTTTACAAGTCCATCTCTGTGTGGTACATTCAGACAGAGAGCGAGACAGTTTGAGAGTTTGAGGAGCTTCAGAAATGCAGTCTCCAGGAAAGAGTCCATGCACGGCCAGCTCTCCTTCTCTCTCTTTAACTCTGACACATTTGAGACACATTCACATTAATGTACAGTACATCACAGTCATTGAGCTTCGCCTAAGCTTTATTATGACAATGTAAATCTACCGCCAATAGGACAGGTCATTCGATAAGGTCACTGCGAAACCCTCTTCAAGTGGAATACCATCCCAGGTTTAGATGAGAAACTGAATCATAATCACTCGATGAGAACTGGCATTCCGTAACTAAGAGGTTCAATGTTGTTTTCATGGAAACCAAAAAAACTGAAAAGTGGAAACTATTTCCCGTTTAGCTCAATAAGCACATTCATTCATTGTACTTCTTGGAAAATTGGAAAAAGGAAAAAAAAAAAAAAAATCATGATTTCACACAGGGATTTACAGTACTGTCAGATGATTTCTCACTCTGTTACAATTTCAGTGCATTTAACCTGGGTCTAACATGTAACTCAAGGGCTGAATGAAATTAATGAGGTGTATGGAAGATATAAAAACATAAAAACCAACCAACGAAACAAGCATTTACACTCCAAAGCGGCCCCACGCAATCAAAGTCAACACAGGATTCTAGTTAGTATGTGCTACTGTACCTTTAAATTTCCACTATAGCTACACATTATTTTAAAAGAGTGGACGAAAATCACTTATGGCACAATCAAGTTCTCTATGATCCCACGCCTACAGACAAGATGACTAGATTTTTATTTTTATTATTTTTTTTTTTCCTCAAGCCTGGTTTAAATACACATATAGCGCATGTTTATCAAGATGAGGCCTGAGAAAGACAGTAAACCCACTGTGGATCCAGTCCTTTCTGAACGCACACACAACTGTGACTTGTATCACAGCACATGTTCTTGAACAACTCAAACAAATTCTGATATGACTCCATTAGCTGTTATTGCAAAATGTTTATCATACCACAATACCAAAATATAGATGTTAAAAACTAGATCGATCCTCTGAAAAGTGTCTAAAAGTGTCCAAATAGTTCATCATCGCATTCTTAAAGTACAATAAGTATGTAACTGTGATTGTGAGTGTAATGTGTTGATCTTATTTGGATTTACTATTTGGCAGCAATATTGTATTGAACTGCAAGGCTCTCCAAATCAAAACGATGTAGCATATAATCTTTCCACTTTTTTTTTTAAATTTGAAAATTTCGGCGATAAAAAAATAAATCACATTTATCACTCTAAACATTTTTCTTAAAAAACAAGATTCCGGTACCTGACCCTTAAAATATTTTCTTTCAATTATGGCTTCTGGCAAAACATCTAAATCTACTGCGATGTCGTTAGTTTCCAATAGAGTTAAAATAGTAAGCACAACCCATCTCACGTTACATATTTCGAAGTTATCAGTCAACTTTTTGCTAAAAATATGCGTACGGTAAGTACGGCCCACAAAGCCCTGCGCTCAGAACAATATGGCTGCCAGTAAGATTTTGAAAAACTGGGTCTGCATCCACGCCCAGCAAGATAAAAACCTCAGCTCTTGGAGGTCCCTAGCAAAATTTTCATAACTTCAGAAATGTATAGCTACATCAGTATCGTTGGTGAGAAACAAAACTCATTTTAGGGCTGAATTAACAACCGTAAGAAAGCAAATGCTCAAACTGTAAAACAAAAGATGTGTAACCAGAACACCAACTGTGTTATAAAAATAGCTGATTTATGAAAGTCCAATGAAAAACAGCAGTAATGTTAGACTATAAAACATCACCTTTAACGAATTAGGATAGATACAATGGGATTTCACTGGGAATACACTGACGTGTCTAGTTTTTTTTAGTGTACTTGTGTAGACAAAATATCATCAAGCCCTGAACTGATCGTGATGTAATTGTAAAGAACAGCTGCATTTATGTTTTACATGTTGCTGATTGTTAGCCCTAAAAGTCAACATTTACCAATGGCACATAGTTCAGTGATATCATTATATTTTTGGCACAAATACAGTTATTATTCAACATGAAACTGCAGATTAAAAAAGACGTTAAATAATACCAAGGTAGATTCTGTGGTCTCCCATACCACCTTTGGCATCTCTAAAACGACAAATCTAACGACATGTTATCTACTCGTACGAATAATACGAAACAATAAATTAATTCATAAATAAACTAACAGACAGCTAGATAGATAAATAATTCTAAATTAAATAAATATGTTTTGCCTCATGATTCCTGGCATATTTTTTTTTTTAAATATAAAAAATAATTAACATTCTTACCTCTGAATATGCATATGGTGCTTTACGTAGCTTTACAAAACATAGATGTACATAAATACACTCTTGGATTCACAGAGAATTGTCACTCTCAGGTATATTGTCACTTTGGGGATGTGAGAATAGCTGTTTACTTACTTTAACTATTTAACTACTTTTACTATTTTTTGTTTTTTTTACTTGAAAATATTTATTTACTTTTTTTCAATGCAAATATCCGCTTTAAACTGCTCTTTCCTTTCAGTTTGTGGGAAAGTGAAAAACAATATCTGACCGTGTTCTGATAAGAAAAGAGAAAAAATTGCTAAATAAAAAATGACTATCAATGGTGCTTGAGCAGATACTGAACAAAACAAGCTCATTTTTGGATCAGAATTTCCATTTTCATTTGTTTTGCTGGGCCGAAGTCTGGTTCTTAGTACTCAAAACAGCACTTTTTTTGGCCATAACTTAGTGGGGAATTGTGAAAAAACTGGAGGCTCAGTTACAATTTGAGAACTATAAGTGCAAACTGAATTGATCGAATCAATTCCTGAGGATAGGAGAATCAAGAGGCATTCAAATACTGAACGATTAGCTCTTCATCCTTGTTGCAGCCTCCACATAGCTACATATGGCAACTGAAACAGACAATGAGAGACTGCTGGAGTATCTTTAACATGATGAAGAGCTTGTCTTCAGTTACAGAAGAAACTTGATCTGATCTGTTTTGATAATTATAAAATGATGTGGTAATGAAACACTTAAGGTGGTTTCAAGTCTGCTCAAGTGTCAAAATACTTTGCTGCCTTACTGAAAAGTAAAGGAATAGTTCGCTCAAACATCACTCAAAATATATACAATATTTTAGTTATCTAGCTGCTGTCTTTGATTTTTGGGTGAACTATCCCTTTAAATCAACAAACCATAAATGACAAACAAACAAAACAAAAGTGAAAAAAGGATTAAGACACTTAGAAACACTGCAGATTGTTTCCTGAATGAAGTATTTTTTTCGAAACCCAATTCTTTGGCCCAAAGCCCAGTCCGCAACCAAAAACCACGGTGATAAGTAGTTAACTATCATCTCCCAACCTTCCCACGCAAAATGTGAGAAAATAAATAAATAAAATGCTCAGTGTTCGGCTCAATGGAGTTACTATTTCATCAAGCAGCAGTTGGTATGAGTGTAGAAAATGAGAAAATAGAGGCTTCACTATAATGGTGGGAGGAAAATACCACCAAAACTCTCTCTTTCCTCAACACTTTCCCTCATTTTTATTCCTGTCGTACCTGTAACTCTCTTTTTCCCCTCCTACAGAGGCAAATCGGTACTGTTGTGGCGTGTCTTCCGCGAGGTGCCGTCATCCCGAGGGAGAGCCTTCTGTAGGTTGGACATGGCTGCTGTCTTCTTTAGGTCGATCACGGCGTAGCATTCTCCACGGCGGGAGGACGGGGCCGCTGCGGCGGCAGCCATGCCACGTTTGAGGGGAGGAGGTCTCTGTGGTACCGGAGCCCCTCCTCCGTGTCCCGAGCAACCGGAGGGCTCACCCTCCAGGTCCACCTGGATGTAGTTGAGCTGGCGAGAGGGAGGAGGAGGCGGGTGACGGCTGTGCTGCTCGCAGGTGGCGCTGCCACGTCCCGCTCGCTGACGTCTGAAGTCGAAGTTGAAAACCCGGTTGGCCCTCTCAGGTGGGTGAGGGTGGGGAGGGCAAGCGTGACGAAGACGTGTTGGAGGCTGTAGCTGTTAAGAGTTTGCATGTAAGTACATCTCAATTCACTCTAGAAATTCCACTGATTTTATTATTTATTTTTATATATATTTTTTTTTTTGGACCAATGATTTTTCATAACGTAATTCATGATTAATGTTTTTGCATATATATAATTTTTTACAGACAGAATTTTTTAAGAGCAATAGCCAATTAAATTATTTTAGAGCTAAGTATAACTATATAAATAAATATTCAATCTAGAAATCTCCCTAACATTTATAGTATTATTATTATTTTATTTACTTTGCATTAGAATTTTTATAATGAAATATATTTAATTAGTAATTTTATTATATTTCTTTGACATTTGATTGATTTATTATATAATCAATATTTTATATAAATCATAGATTTCTATAATAATTTCTATAATTTATGTAAATTATATATAATATTTATATAATTATAAAATATATTTATTACATTTTATTTACATTTTTACTTAATCATAGAAATTAATTATTAAGTATTATAATTCATAGTATAATTAATTAATTAAGTAGCCTATTCACTTCTATAATTTCTTTCCCCTTCAAAAAAAAAAAAAAATAAATAAATAAATAATAATAATAATAATAATAATATATATATATATATATATATATATTCAAGCTACTGAATGTTATTGTGTGTAATTTTACACAAGCTTTTTATTTCAAATAAATGCCTATCATTCTATTCATCAAAGAATCCTAAAAAAATTACTCAACTGTTTTAATATTGATATTAATATTTATAATAATAAATGTTTCTTGAACAGCAAATCAGTGTATTAGAATGATCATGAAGGATCATGTGACACTAAAGACTGGAGTAATGATGCTATAAATTTAGCTTTGATCACAGAAATAAATTATATTTTAAAATATATTCAAATAGAAAGCAGTTATTTTAAATAGTAAAAATATTTCACAATATTACTGCTTTTGCTGTAATTTAGATCATATAAATGCAGGCTTGGTGAGCAGAAGAGACTTCTTTAAAAGACATTTAAAATCTCTTGACTTAATGATTTAATCTTTAATTTTGACTTTTAATTTATTTACTATTTTCACAGAACTTTCCAGACCTGGAAATCACCATTTTACTATTTTTACCCTGGAATTACATTTGGCATTTTCTCTACATGTATTTGCTCATGCTCTTGTTGACGCACCTGTTCAGTGTTGACATAGTTCTGCAGGGCATCGCGATGAATCCCACCGCCGCCACTCTCCTGATGGTATCCGTTTGGAGTTGCAGGCCCTTCAGAATACTCATACTCATCATATTCTTCTTCCTCTTCCTCTTCGTACTCATCCTCATCCTCGTCTTCATCCTGATCCTCTTCCTCCTCACGCTGAAGCGCACGGTATTCCCAAACCGGGGGGAGCGACGGAAGGTTCTCATAATTGAGCAACGCGGTGCGCCGATGACCGCCGACCCCCATCCCCCGGTCACAGCCGTACCCCTGCGGAGGCAGCGAGGAAGCGTGCGTGTGCGTGAGCGGGAGGGAGTGCGGATGCGTGTGTGTGCGGGAATCACCGGTGGTGCTGCTACTGCTACTGGAGCCCAAAGACTGAGATTGAGACACAGTGCTCGGACTCAGCCTTTGCCTACGTGCCCCTCGGAGTCCGTTGATATTCTCGTACGTCAGCTGGCTTTCCGGGCAAGGCTCCATGCTCGGGTGACGGTGCATTAGATGATGGCAATGGTGGTAGGAGTGTGTGTTGCACATGTGTACGGACGGAGTCTCCTCTCCTTCTGTTTCAGAGCTGCCGTCTGGCGCTCGAAGCGGGTGAGTGACGTGGCGGTCTCTGTCTCTTTCCATCAGGTGGCGCTGTGCTGGGGTCGGGCCCAACATGAACTTCACCTCCTGGGCTCCAGGCTGGAGAAAGACCTGAGGGTCTTTGTGAGGGTCGTCCAGGGGGCAGCAGTGCATGCTGGGCTGGGCTGGGACTGGGCCTCCACGTATAGTGGTGGTAGTTGAGGTTTCTGGGTAGGTGGTGGGCCGCACTTCGGGCAGGGAGTGGACACAGTGGCGGCTCGAGAGGTCAGTTTCCATGCCCACTGTATTCACATATGTATGGGTCTGAAAACAAAAAAGGGAAGTTAGTTAAACTGATTCATTTTAAAGAATTAGTTCAGTCCTGAATTAAACTTTCCTGATAATTCACTCATCCCCATGTCATCCAAGATGTTCATGTCTTTCTTTCTTCAGTCGAAAAGAAATTAAGGTTTTTGAAGAAAACATTCCAGGATTTTTCTCCATATAGTGGACTTCAATGAGAGCCAATAGGTTGAAGGTCCGAACTGCAGTTTCTTCAAAGGGCCCTACACAATCCCAGCCGAGGAATAAGGGTCTTGTTGAATAATACAAATGTATATACTTTTTAACCACAAATGCTCATCTTGTACTGGCTCTGCAATCACATCTACGACGTCACACTTTATGTAATCATGTTGGAAAGGTCACGCACGTTTAGTTATTTGTCTGTGTACTCTGGTTCAAAAAGGTAGGGTAGGGCAGGGCGAAAAACTCTCTCATTTTCTCCTCCAACTTCAAAATCATCCAGACATCGTTGTTTTACCTTTTTTTGTAAAGGCCGTTTGACTTAGCCTTTGCAAGTTTGCTTTGTAAACACTGAATCGGTACTTCTGCGTATGTCACGCATGACCTTTCCAATGTGATTACATAATGTGTGAAGTTGTGGATGCAGAGCTAGTATAAGACAGGGATGGGCAATATGGGCTTAAAAATTAATCACGATAATTTCTGGTGTTTACTGCGATAACGATGTCACTGGCGATAATTCTGGGAATCCTGTTTCTTTAGAGAAAAGTATCTTTTCTATTTTTACCCAAAATAGAGCATAACTAAGTACACACGTACAATGTAATGACTGTTTAATTCACTGAAAGCTGGAGGGCACCCTTGCGCAGAAACTCCACATGTGCTTTCTAGCAGAAGTAATAGTACTGACGACGCTCCGGGAAATAGTAGCTGAATAGAACGCAGACAGAGAAATTTTAACTGAGGAAACTTGACAATAAACATACAATTGTTACAATATATGGTTTGTCTGTGTTCTTCAAGCAATCTTGGGTATTTTTATAAGGATAAAGTATATTTATAATGCAATGCTAATCAACATAGCTTTTATAATTCTTTAAAATAGAATGATTTCTGTGTCATTCTGTGATATGAACCCACGTCTGATCGCAAAAGGTTATTTCAAACACTCGACTAAGCTTATGAAGTTAATTTAGAGAAAAAGCATGTCAGTAAATGATACCTTTGTTGGACAACAGGTTTGTAAACAGGCTCACATGCAACACCATATTTTTTTTTTTTTTAGAAAATGACTGATTCACTGTTTCACTACCCTTAGTCCTTGGCTGGGATCGTGTAGAACCGTTTGAAGCAGCACTGAAACTGCAATTTGGACCTTCAACCTGTTGGTTCCCATTGAAGTCCACTATATGGAGAAAAATCCTGGAATTTTTTTCCTCAAAAACCTTAATTTCTTTTCTGCTGAAGAAGGAAAGACATGAACATCTTGAATGACATGGAGGTGAGTAAATCCTTTAAAAAATTATGTCGATTTATAACACTAAACTTTGTGTGCTAAACTTATTTTGTGTTCCACAGGAGAAAAAAAAATACAGGAACAAATGACAATTCTCATTTTTGGGTGAACTATCCTCCTTTAAACATAATTTCAAAAATGAATAAATTAAGTTTTGTTTTGAGAAAAGCTTTAGCATTTTTTGTTTCTGTTTATTTGTGTAATGCAATGCTGCTTGAGTGTCCAGATACTTTGTGGCTACTGAATGTGTGCACAGGCAGGTGTTTGTTCTCACTTGGTCATCCAGTCCCATGAGGCTGTGTCTGTGGTCGTTGGTGAGAGAGGGCTGCGATGAGTCTGCACTGATTGGGTATCCTGGGTATCCATTAGGAAAACCCTGCATCGGGAATCCAGGGGCTACACAAACAGACCAAAGCAGAGTACAGATAAGAAGGTGACATTTAGGTCTTCCTCCTATAAGCTACATTCTGTTGATATGTGGGTGAGATATGTCATAAATAACATTTGTGAAAGGAGTCATCAATATTTTTGGACCATTTTGCCCATGACCTCAATGGCCTGTCTAACAAAAGACAAATGCTATAGACTGAAAGCCACAAAATTCAAAACTCTGCTTTATAAATTCATCTCACATCGCAAGGCTATTTAAGTGAATTTTAACACTGAAACAAGCATGTGTACTTTAGCTGCAAAAAGCTAAAATGGTGACTAGTTACATAAATGTTATAAAAATCTTAATGTCAGTGTAATTTGACTACTGTACATTTACAGAAATGTCAATGCTTCACAGCACACTTGAAAATAAAAATAAAGTTGTGAGAGACATTTAATGAATGTAGCGTGAAAATATGTAAATACAGGTGGCTAGGTGTTTAAATGTGCATGTGCATGCACTTTTTTTATTGCTAAAAAAAGCAATACCGTTGACATGACATTATAATTAACTTGTTTATCCATATTTCATAACTGATATCTAACATGACCCCACTGTTCAAATATTTTGACCCTATAAAGATTAATCAACTGATGACTACAGTTATGTACAAATAAAACTCAAGTGTGTAGATATTCCAGCTCACTATTGGGTGTCTGTGGAGTTCGGGGCATGTCCATCTCTGGCGCATGCCCAGGCCGGGTCATGATCATGGGCTCCTCCACCACATTGATGCTGTTACATTGCATCAGCTCCTGCAGCAGGTTGAAGATCTCTTCTGCACGAGAACACTTGAATGCAAAGATCCCTGTCAAAGCATGCAAGAAAATAGTAAGAAAAAATAGTAAATGCACAGGTAGAGTGTCACTTTCATGCATGGGGCAAGACATAAAAAATCTAAATTAGGATGACAGAATGAACAATATCTACAATATTACTAAAAAAAACGGGAGAAGTTCACCCAAAAATGAATATTGTGTCATCATTTACAAACCTTCATGTCATTCTAAACCCACTAGAAAATTATACTATTTTTAATGAAACCGGAGAGGTTTGTCCCTGCATTGAATGTCCAGGAAACCAAACCTTAAAAGATCCAAAAAGCTTATAAAGGTGTTATAAAACAAGTCCTATGAATTGAATATTTTAATTTAAGTCTTGTGATTAGATATGATCACTTCATATAATCAATAAATTTAATTCAGCCTTTCATTCCTCTTTTTCTATTCACAGAACAAACTTCACTGGCACAAGCTTCTGTATTTGCCATTTGTGTATGTATGTATGTATGCAATCATTGTTTAGATGTAAATAAAAGCCTAAATTAAATCACATCAAATCAAACTGTGCACTTCATATGGATTTGTTTTACATCATATGCCATTTTTCTATCTTTAAAATTTCAGTTATCTGGACTTTCAGGTTTCAGAAAGACATAAACCTCTCAGGTTTTATTTAAGATATCCTAATTTATGTTTCAAAAATTAACCTTATGGTTCTTATGAGTTTGGAATGACATAAAGGGTGAGTAAATTATGACAGAATTTTTATTTTTGGGTAAACCAACCCTTTAAGTAGTCCAATCAACCACCCACCAATATACCTACTGATTGCTTTAAACACAATTTAGTCTTAATCCACATTAAGCAGTAAGAATCATCTCACCTTGTCCTGTCTGACAACGACGGCCACTCTCGAAAGAGAAGAGGTTGGAATCGTAACCGTATCGACGCAGGCAAAGGTACGGCCACCGGATGGCATCACGTTTGCGTGTGTGCAGAATGAGCTCTGTCTGTGTGAGCTCCATGGTTCCTGAGCCCAACTCATTTCCCTCATCGTCCACATTAGTCACCTGTCAGACATAACAGGTTATCACAGATGCAAACAATGCTCTACTAGACAAAAATACGTTTTTTTGTTAAATGCACCTTGAATTTGTTGAGATGGTTGTCTCGGATAGCGTCTCTGTATAGACAGCTCCAGCAGCTCCCCATAGCTTCAGCAGGCCAGCTGAAACCTTAAAACAGGGACAAGTGGGTCAGATATTGCTGGCACTATATGGAGACAGCTAAAAGGTAATAAGAAAATCATTTAGAATTGCTTTATGTCAAATAAATAGATAATGCATAAAGAGATAAAAAAGGTACACTTATATGCTCACCTGGTCCAGGCCATCAGTGGGAGTGATGCTTGCGTCAATCCCAGAATCCTCTGCTGGGTGTCATGGCGGAAGTGGGGTGTGCTGGTAAGAGCATCCAGTCCCAGTGCACAAATGTTTCATTTCTCCTATGAAGCAGGGAAAAAGAAAGAACTCAATGTACAATCCTTTGAGTATACTGTCCCCTTTTTCTCTGTGATTAAGACACAGGGAATGAAGTTGCTCTATCTTCTCCGACTCCCACTGGATAAATAAAACGTAATTACTTTATACTGGGAACCGTATTCTCAAGTGGAATCAGCTTACAACTCGTGGTTTCACCTTCATCCTATAAGACATGCACATATACTGTCAAAATTGTGCTATTCCAATTTAAATGGGTGGAAAATTGAAGGTAAACAAATAGTTGCTTGTATGGATACTAGTCAATGGCTACTAGCAGCTGCTTGGTTATTAACATTCTTCAAAGTATCTTCTTTTGAGTTCAATAAAAAAAAAAGAAAATCATACGGGTTTGGAACAACATGAAGGTGAGTAAATTATGACAGAATTTTCTTTTTTTTTAACAATTCCTTTAATGTCAAAAATTATGCTGGCTTGATGTAGAAACACATGAAAAATGCAGTCAAAATGCAAGTTCATGATCCCACCTCAAAAAAAAGTTTGCTTGTTGTATTTGGTATTATTAAACACAAACTACACAAATACCTCTATACAGAGGTACCAAATTAATGCATTGTTGTATTACTGTGTTCCTGTAGTAAATCAGTTAAGGTGCTAAAAGGATGCACTGTTATATTAAAACCCACAGACAAAATTCCAACAGGTGTCTTTACTTTGTCAAAGTGTGGAATGACCACTAACTCCTATCTAATAGGATCTCTGTTCCTAGAAACATGATTTTAGATCCTTTTATAAACTGAATCGTTACTTGATTTCTAGCAGGTCCTGTCAAAATGAAAGGCATTAAAAATGTCTGATGTTCTTACAAGAAACAAGTCCAGGTTGTTGCATTTTTGTATAAAGTTTAAAACACAGACTTTGACTACACATTGTGTTCATCGCTTAAAATAAAACACTGTAAAACTGTGCTTGTGTCCATCAGTTAAACATCAAAATTCTAGCAATGCTCTGATTTTCTGAACTCTTGTTTTGACTACTTTTGCTAAAATGAAAACTAAAAGAAAAACTTTAATGACAAGATTTGATGAATTAAAACGTTTACTAGCAGCAGTTTCATACTTACATTCCATGCTTTTTGAAAAAGTTTATGAATGCCAGGGTTACATTAAAGAAAATTTCTAGGCATATATACATGATATAATGATAATATTAACTACATTGTATAATATAACAGACCTGTTGTCTGTTTTATGTCTAATATTAATATCAACATTAACCTGACTCAAAATTAATAATCCAGTGCTCCAGTGATCAATATAACATTATGAGCATTTAAAAGCAGCATAAGTCCGTAAGTGAAGCATGCATGATTAAATGCAAAAAGGTTAATGGTGGAACATGACAGCATTTAAAAAGTGTCCCAGACTCTTCAGTACCATTCAAGTGCAATTCATTCATAAAGTTTGTCATGCACATTAAGGCCCAGTCATAAAGTTGCTTTCCACATACACCCAAACTACCATACACAGTATATCACAGTATATAGAAAAAGGAAATAACATATTGGTAATGCATTAAATATTGTATCTCTTCTGGCTATATCAAGATGAGCATGCCAGTTCATAACATCAGGCCACACAACGTCTTGTGCCTCACACAGCAGTTCGCACAGTCGAACCTAAAATCCACATATGATTCTCTGAAGTCTGTCATGCAGGACCAGACGCGTTTGTCACAAGGAAAATTGTGTTTTTGTCTGCAGTTTATGCAATAACCCAGAATCTTACATCCAAATCTCGTGCAGCAGGTCTCTCGAATAGACACTGAGTGACAAACAGATGCAACTTGAACGTCTTGTAGCACATCACCGCCAAGAATCAGTCGAAAACCCGGATAAATTTAGCGCAAATCTGCAGGACTAGCTTTTCTAATGCTAAGACAGAAAAGCAAAGTACAAGTCGAAGCATTAAAAGCAACACTTGCGGCGTTCAAAGAGATGATGGCTCGCTATGTTCCAGCCTTTGTATCAACGTTAGTGTTACACTACCACTAACCGTTTGCAGCTGGATGCTAGTAACTATTGTGTATCAAACACAGCACATTCACGCAAACTAATGAGATGAATGAGAGCAGGATGCGATCGAGCTCGCTCTGTACCAGCAGTATCAAAACACGTTACGGCTACTGCAGAACAATTCAGCTGCGGTTGCTACTCACATGTTTGGCAATGATTGCAATACGAGACGAGACAGATGAAGGATGCGAACAGCAGTCCACGGCGGATGCTACACCATCGGACTTGGCGGTCGGCGTGGTGCTCGTTTTTGATGCTTATTCTGGCGCTAAGACTAGGAAAAAGCCAAATGCGTGAAAATATAACAATAAAGCCAATTGTTTTTTCCCCGTAACGCCCCCTTGCTGCGGCACGGGCCTCTCTTTGACATTTCCCGACCACCAGGGTGAGAGTTCAGGCAGACAACGAGGGCTGCTGGAGCGACAAGAAGGTAGAATATGCTGGAGGACCAGAAGATGAGGTGTGAATGTGTTTGAGCATCACACGATGACGTGTTGGCAGCAGCTCTATTTAAATCCACCTTGCTGTCATTTAAGACAGGCTAATCAAATTCCCATTGGTTTCATGCGTTCAGCATGCTCTCAAACAGGTGTTTTACGATCAGACAAATGGCTGAAACTTCATTTCTGAATTGTTTGCAACTGTGCCATGTTTTTTTGCTTAGGTTATGAGCAACTATTAAAGAGTTTACTGAAGAAGAATAGAAATTGAGCTGCATAAATGTGGAAAACGTTTAATCTCAGAGCCATTTGAGTCAATGTAAATCTAAGAATGCTTTAGCTGGTATAAAAACACAAATCTTTTCAACAGTTAGCTTTTAGAAACTACATTATAATATTTATCTTAGTTTCATACATACAAAATATTGTGCTAAATTATTGCACCATAATCATTATCGTCGTATAAATCATATTTCGACTTCAAAAAAGAAACATGGTGGATTTTGACCCTTTTTCACAAATATAGATCAAATCCCAGCTGTCAGTTTTTGGTTCCCAGAACGTTATTTTTATGGTTTGTTTTTGGTTAGCTAGGAAATTCAGAACGTTAGTTTTTTGTTTGTAGAACCTTAGTTTTTGGTTCCCAGAACATTCGTTTTTGGTTTGTAGAACGTTAGTTTCTGGTTCCCAGAACGTTAGTTTTTTGTTTTTAGAACGTTATTCTAACGCTCCCCTAATGTTATTAATTGGTTCCCAAAACAATAACCAAAAGAGAATCAAAAACTAACATTAGGGGAACGTTCTTTTTGCTGGGAGATGACTATTGTTTAAAAATATTTGCTTACCGGCCCACCTGTGGAATGCTTGGTGCTTTTTTTTATTGTCTTTTTTCCCTATCATATATTTTAGTAATCATCATAAATTATATCATTTGAAAGCTTAAAATCTCAAAATTCATTCTGTGGAAACTAATTCGAAATTGGACATTGCTTTATTATGAAAATGGTACATTAAAATCTTTTAGCCCCTTAGTGGGGGTGTGTCATATTACAAAATATATTACTGTATTTTATATTACTGTATCAAAACTTTGTAATATCTTGACAAAATACATGAAAGCCTGAGTCTCAAGATTCCGTATTTGGTTATATCAAGTTATATCAAGAGAGAAATTTCATTTCATAGAATTTCATAGAAATTTTAATTTCTACATTTGTGACAGAAAAACGCATTTTAAAAAAGTAATTGGAGTTTGGATGGAACCCAGTGGCTATTTTTGGTATAACCTAACCCTAACGCCTAAACAAAATTTCATAGGACCTTTATTTTTTTAATATCAACTTCAAATTTGGAACACAACTTATTTAGACATATGGCTTTAATTTTTATAGCAATTTTGGATTAAAAAATATGTTGTTTATTTTTATCTAAAATAAAAAAAATGTTAAACTAGTATAACTTTATTATACGTTAATTATTGTTTTTTTTTAAGATTCTTCTGCAATTATCTGCTGATTTTTCAGCCTTAAATCTGTATTCCAAAGCATTCATATATTATAACAATTTAAGTGTGGATAGCGCACTTTCATGTTTATGTTTGGTTAGGTTAAATGGTTAAAAAAAAATCATATTTATGGTATTAAGTAAACTAGGGATGTCCGTCAATCTTATGGCGTATCCTTTTCGAGCTCAGATCATTTTTACTGGCTGATAATATATATTTATGAAATGAATCCTGACTGTAAACCTTAGTCTTTCTCAGTCAGAGCATACAACTAGAGTAAATGGATACATCAGCTTCAGGTATCAATTACATGTCTGTCAGCCTGTAAAGGGCAACAACAACTTTACTGCAAGTTTGATCAAATTGAGAGGCATCTCAGTGGGATAGAATGAGCTGTTTGTTTTACATGGAACGCGATCCCTCGACCATGTTAGGATCACATGATTTCACAATCTAATCCATTCCCCATAATCTCACATTATGGAAGTAAAAAGGGTTGTGAATGGCAATTCACAATGACTTTCTTGTTTAGGTGCATGATGATGGTAATTTATGGATCGCCCCTTTCAGGGATTTCATGTGCAACCTCTATGTAACAGAAAGTTCCCAGAAAGTGTGATATCCAGCACTATAAATTTAACTATCTTAACGCATGTGACATTTTTGAGTGTCAAAAACCTCAGATGACCACAGACAGTGTGGAAACCAGACTTTTAATTCACAAATAGCATTGCTTTAATCAAAATAAACAGTGCTTTGGTCAGAGAAGACAGCAGTACAAAGAGCAGTGAGAATGTCTTCAACATACTCATTAGAGTCCAGTCGAGGCTTAGCACGTGGAGACTCAAAGAGCTCAAAATCATCAAACATGGCAAAACTTTCATTAGCAGAAGAAAAGCAGTCATTGTCAGAGGAAACAGCCCTCTTTCTCTTTCTTGAGCCTGTGATGTAAGACAGAAGTTCTTCAGAATCAAACGCTGCAGCTCCATTGTTATGGTTGACATTAGGGGTGAGCCAGAACTTGTCCTCCTCCTCTTCCTGCTTTATGACAGCATCAATCTCATTCTGTTCACTGTATGCATCAACAGAGAGGCCTAGTATTTCAAAGATATCCACATTTGCATGAGGAGAAAGTGTTGAGAAATCTAAATTCTCAAGAAGCTCCTCAAACGTTTTATGGGGCACAGAGGAGGACGGATCAGCTCTGTTTGTCTCATCCACATCAATGTCAAGATTCTTCACCTTATCCTTCAAGCTGGCAGGCCAGAAGGCTGGAGGAAGGTTGTAAACACCTATAAATTTCAGTGGACCAAGCTCCTGTAGATTTGGAGGATCCCAGATTAAATCTAAATATAAAAACAACAATAAGCATCCCAATATCTGATAAACTGTTAAATGACAATGGTGTGATATTCACGTTGAGAAATTACTTTCTGGTGTGATAACACCAAACGGGGTCTCTATCGCATTAGATCTTGGAAGGGCCAAATTGTGGCTGTTAGCTGGCATCTCTTCTCTGTATTCCTGTGAGGGAGATGGAGGTGGGCATGGAGGTGCCATGAAGTCATTTTCAGCCATGGTGGTTCCTTAAAAAGTATACAATGTCAACAGAGAAATGTGTTATTCAAAAAAGCAGTTTATCATCATAATTAATAACATTTAACACAGCATTTTGGAAGAATGATTGAAAAATAAGTTGTAATTACTAAGTAATTTATCATTAAATAATAAAGTTTTGAACTAAGGAGCACTCACTGAAATCATGCTCTCTTACCATTATTCTGGAATATTTGAGGTGGTGGAGAGCCAGAAGGCTGCTCATTCCCTGGCTCAGGCTGGGACCAGTCGTGGGAAATCACTGAAAAGTATTTATTTGTGAAAAAAATTTGCTCTCTCAAATGTGAAATGACACACATGCTCAACTGAGATGTTAGCAGCTCAGTTAGCCCTCAATATTCTCATCTGCTGTTAGTGTATTAAAACATTATTTTTATGATATCATAGTTGCTAGTTTAACAGCTGCAGACACTCAGGAAAATTCAAATAGAAACAAAAATACAGAAAAATGCAAAAGCAGGCTAAATGCAGATGTGCTGAAAGCTTTTTAATTACAGCATGTTCATTTTGATAACACTTTACAATAAGATGTGATTTGTTAACATTAGTTAATGTATTAACTAACTTAAACAAACAATAAACAATACATTTATTACACTATTAAGCTTTGTTAATGTTAGTTAATAAAAAATGCAGCTGTTCATTTTGTATTCAAGTTAGTTGCACAATGCATTAACTAATGTTAAAAAACACAACTTGTTATTTTAATAATGCATTAGTAAATGCTGAAATTAACATTAACTACGATAAATAAATTCTTTGGTATTAGTGTTTATTCTTAGTTCATGTTAACTAATTGTTAACTAATGCATTGTAAAGTGTCTAAAATGTCATGTTAAAGATTATTATTTTTTCTGTTTTGCATAAACTGTTTTTGAGAATAATAGAATAATAAATAATAATTGTGCTAAAACATCTTTATGTCAGGAATACATAATGCAAACACTACTTTATTTTATTGAACAAATTAAATATAAAATTTCATCATCAATCCTAAGGTTAAACCAAGGCGCACGTGTTTTCTGAGATTGGTTGATTGCAAAAATCTAATTAAACTTTAATCAACTGAAGTTGATTATAAAGCCATTTAGTTTTTATTAATTAAGATTTTCATTCTTTCTCTTTCTCATTTTTTTTTTTCAATAGGAAGAAATACATTGTATGGGTCAAAATTATTGTTTTGTCTTTTATGCCAAAAATCGCTAGAAGTAAAGGTCATGTTCCATGAAGACATTTTGTAAATTTCCTACTGTAAATATATCAAAACTTAATTTATGATAGTAATATGCATAGCTAAGAACTTCATTTAGACAACTTCAAAGGTAATTTTCTCAGTATTTTACTTTTTTTGCACCACTCAGATTCCAGATTTTCAAATAGTTGTATCTCATATCATGACAAACCATACATTAATGGAAAGCTTATTTATTCAGTTTTCAGATGATGTAGACATCTCAATTTAAAACAAATTGACCCTTACGACTGGTTTTGTGGTCCAGGATCACATTTCTTAATAAATAAATTCACAATAAAAATTCATTTGAAAAACAAAAATATAAATTTATTTCAATTACTTACTTTCTAATGACATGAATAAACTAGTTTATCCTACAGAGAAGTTCATATAACCATGTTAAAATAATGAACTGAGGAAATGATTTACCACAGAATTGTGATACACAGTAGCTTATTGTGCACATCTTCATGAAGTAGCCTAATGTTTTGAATGAATTACAATAACAAAGCATTGCAAATTTTTAATAGCCATAATGTGCATTATATGTTACAAAAAAGAGGCTTTGGCAAGATTACTGTATCTCTCATAGAAAGTCTAATAAAAAGCCTACAGAGGGAGTCATGTTCATGGTCGTGTAGACTACAATTCTGCATGTTTGCACGTTTCCTTGGAGCTCAGATTAAGGGAACACAAATTTTCCATGAGATCTTCGCATTCATTTGCATATAATATTCACGCATGGTCATTATTCATTAAATCTATACATATATAAACACATTACACAACAGTTATTTATATATTTATTGGTTCTGTTGTCGTCTTTGAGGCAGCAAACGGTTTGTCGATTCTGGCAGGTCTTTCGTACTACTGATATTTGATCCATACGTCAAAGCTAATTTGCAAAACTGACATCTGTGCCAGCGCGGCGCCGCGTTGATTTTCTTGAACACACCATTCATTACTATGCTGAGTGATCGTTTCACAACATGAGGAAGCGGCAGATGTTTACATGCCTCTCTAGTGGCCAACGTTTCAGTAGTATTGTCTCTAAACGAGAGCAGCCTGTCCTTCTTGCACGCCCACTGAGTGTTACACAAACTTATATCATGATTTCAAGATCACTCCGGTCATAGAGGGCCATTGAGACGAGCTCTTCTTCGCATAAGCATCGAACAGCGCTTCGACCTCTCAATTCAGGTAAAGACAACAGCATTGTTAGCTTGTAAAACAGACAAACTGCTTTGCTATTTCTCTTGTTAGTCCGTCGTTTGAATTTGTGAACTAAATTCCACCATCTGCATCGCGCGTTGAATAATGTACTGCTGAGCACCTTGTGACTAACATTATGCAAACCCGTCATGCTGTTTATAATTATTTGCACGAAAGAAAGTCTTTTGGGGTCTATGCGAGGTTTTCATCACTATCTTGTATAAAACAAACACGGTTGTCATACAGTACGTGCGTTAAGTGGCTCCTACAGTAGGACAAACTGAACTGGCAATGAACCAACTTTGTTTTGTAACCATGAATTCTTAATAATTTGGAAGTTTATTCAAATAATTTAAAACAGACAAGTTTTAGATCGTGTACGATAGCATATTTAATATTAATAATATTTTTATTAAAGTGTGCCAAAATGCATTTAAATTGGAAAACAGTTCAACTGACTTTTTTTTGTTTACCAACATATATAGCATTATCATATTTAAATATATTTTGCTGATATTATCAGTCAAAAGTTTTTGAACAGTAGGATTTTAATATTTTTTTAAAGTAGTCTCTTCTGCTCACCAAGCCTGTATTTATAGGATCCAAAGTACAGCAAAAACAGTACAATTTTGATTTTTTTTTTTTACTATTTAAAATAACTGTTTTCTATTTGAATATATTTTAAATTGTAAGTTATTCCTGATTTCAAAGCTGAATTTTTAGCATCATTACTCCAGTCACAGGATCCTTCAGAATTTATTTTGATTTGCTGCTTAAAACACACTTTTATGTTGAAAACAGTTAAGTATAATTTTTTACTTTTTTTTTTTTTTTTTAAATGGAAAGTTCAGAAGAACAGCATTTATCTAAAATATCAATCTTTTCTAACATTATAAATGTCTTTATCATCACTGAATCCTGAAAAAAATTTACTCAACTGTTTTAAATATTATTATTAATAGTAATAATAATAAATGTTTCTTGAACAGCAAATCAGCATATTAGAATGATTTCAGGATCATATGAAACTGAAGACTGGAGTAATGATGCTAAAAATATAGTTTTGATTGCATTAATAAATTACATTTTAAAGGCAAAATAAAGGCAAGCTTGGTGAGCAGAAGAGACTTCTTTAAAAAAAAAAAAAAAAAAAAAAAATATATATATATATATATATATAAAAATCTTACTGTTCAAAAACTTTTGACTGGTAGTGTATGTAAGATTTGTGCATCAAGCTAATATTGCATTTATTGTGAGATAAGGCTGTTGTCCTAATTTTAACTTACTGTAAGTGTAAATGAGCCCTAAGCTACTATTGACATCTTAGTCTCACATTCTGTGGAGATAAACATACTCTTAGAGAAATTACTCTAGAACTTACATTATGTGTTACATAATATGCATAGTCACATGTTAAGTAACCTTAATTTGCCGGTTCGTATAGAAAAGATGTGGATTCCTATGCTGAGTTTGACTGCCCTGCCACACGTTGGTGGGATATTTGGAGGTATAATCACACGGAAGGAGGTGAAGACCTGGTACACCACGCTGAAAAAACCCTCATGGAGGCCACCTAATGCTGCCTTCCCAGTGGTGTGGACCACTCTCTACACTGGCATGGGGTTTGTTCAAACACTGGCCACTTACACATTTAGTAACTTTAACAGAAGCTGTAGTTACCTTTTAAAAGTTAATGAGTAACTAACCAGATGGTGTAAATGATTTTTTCTTTATTTAAAGCTACGGTTCATATCTTGTGTGGAAAGAGCTTGGAGGCTTCACCGAGGATGCACTGGTACCACTGGGACTCTATGGGATGCAGTTGGCACTTAATTGGGCCTGGACTCCCATCTTCTTTGGCGCTCACAACATTAAACTGGTGAGTTTCAAACATCCTTCTGTTATTTCAGTTAAAATATTGAGAAACTACTTTAAGGGTAAACCAGGAACCAGTTTCTCTAGTCTTGAGATAGTATCCGAGGTTTTTGTGAAGGCTTTAAAAAACTGTCATTCCAAACCTGTATGCATTTCTTTCTTCTGACAAACACAAAAAGCTAATTTGACGAAGTTTATATAAATCTTATATGATTAACTATAATGTTGTTCTTTTTTCATATCCAGGCAATGATAGAGATAGTGATGCTGACTGGCACAGTGGCAGCTACAATGGTGTCTTGGTATCCCGTCAGCCGCACTGCAACACTTCTCATGGTACCATACTTGGCCTGGCTCTGCCTCGCTACCACCCTCAACTACTGTATTTGGAGAGACAATCCAGAACCCAAAAAAGACGACTGAAGAGGCCAATAAAACAAACACTATTCTAACTAACACTGACTAACAGACTAGAATAAAAATGCAATCATGCTTTATTTTCCATGTTAGCCATTTTGAAGTTACAGTTTAATGAAGAACTTAGTTTATTTTTCAACTTGACTTAAAATTTTGTAATTCACAACGTGTCATTTTTATAAGAGAAGGTAATAAACTGAATGTTCTGACGCTTCCATTAATGCTTCTATTAAAACTTGTTCCATCAGCTCACTTAAGTTCAGCGTTTTACAGGCTTTTCTGATAACAGAAAAATGTTTTGCGTGTTTCCTGCCTTATTTTTATGAATAAAAATGTTTTCATGACTGATTTCTTGAAAGGTGATTTAGTTAAAACACTGCACATGAATTTTATTTCAAACACCTAGCTCTGGTCATAAACCTTTGTGGTTGTGCAAGGGTGGTGGTTTGGCAGTTTTTATCTTATAGCTATCTTTTGTGAACATATTTTGTATCATGGCACATACCATATTATCAATATCTGCCAGAAAATTCCTCAGTATGCATTAGGTTTGTGATATGTCACTTTTCAGTGCAACTTTCTATTACTGAGCTGCACTGCAGCTGTTATGCCATCATAACCTTAAAATATATATAAAAAAATCACTAACACTAATTATAATTATTGTAAATTATAAAACAATGCATTTTATTTAATACTTTATACTAACATTTTAAAATGGTGCACACAATCAGCCAATACAACTAGTTAATCAGCCAAAAATTATTAACCAATTATGTTTTTTTACTAGTGGGTGCAGGACTATAGAAGTCAACATTTGAAGTGAATCAAAACCTTTCATCAAAGTCACTAAAACCAAAACAATACCAGTTCTTGTCTTAGGACAACTTTGCTAAACTTTTTTGATCCACTTCAGATGTTGACTACTGTATACATTTCATTTATGTAAGTGAGTACAGCTAAATAAACTGTTATATTATACCCAAAAGAATCTTCATAAAGTGGACTACCAACGAAATTTATAAAAATTTGGGGACAATAATTATTTAGACACTTTGACCCAACTATATTTTGCTTAATTGCTAATGCGACCTTTTTACATCACAGATTTAACAAAATTAAGCATTGCTTGGTAATTGGTCAATGAAGTATTGATAGTTGTGTAAACATTGTTGTACAAACAGTTGTTTTTTCATTTTTTAGTTAACTGTAATCCATTACATACCTTTCTATCAAAGTGATCTGACATTATCGAGATTAATTTGTTCTGACACAGTTTAACTCAGAGTTCTTGTCATATTTTATTTTACCATTTTCTGCACTATAGCAAAGTAACCATCATAATGTGAGAAATGTTGAAAGTGTCTGAATAAATTTTGGTTTGATTGTATGAGCAAAAACCATAAAGAATGTACATAATTCAGCATTTAACCAGTGAAATTAAAACAAGAGAGATACTAGACTGTTTGTATGGGAAATACAAAAAGTATTTATTTGCATTCTGGGTTCACAAAAAAGAATGCTACAAAACTGAAAAGAATATTCTGTAAAATTGAATATTGTTTTTCCTGATCGGTCACATTTCTCCAACTTTAACACAGCTCTCCAAATAAAACCGTCAGTTTTACTTCTTGGAAGTTTCTGTTCAACTATCAACATGATGAGAGCTACAGCTGTTAGAAGCGAAGATCTACATACACACCATAATTGTTTTATTTGAAAAAGTGCAAAGGAGAATAAATAAGATCTGTGCAGTACGATGATTATTTTTCAGTTTTCTCAGGGGTTCCATCTTCAGGTTTGGAGGAGAAGCGGTCCATTAGTGTCTTCCACAATCCCTTCTTCTCCTCATCTGTCTGCTGCATATTTCCTACAAAACAAAGAAATGACAAAATGAAGTAAAATGTCTTTCTTTTTACTTTCTATTAATCAAAGGATCTTGAAGAAAAAAAAAAATGTTTTGATAAAAGGAAACATTACAATATACCAAATCAGCATACTGGAATATTTTCATGTGATGAGAAATTTAATACTTAAGTAATAGCTTCTGAAAATTCAGCTTTGCCATCATAAGAATAAATTTAAACACAGATATTTTAAATTGTATTATTTCACAATATTACTGGTTTTAGTTTCTTACTAATCAATTAAATGGAGCATTGGTGCAAATACGAGTTAAACAACCAGTTAGTGTAGCTTAATGGAAAATTTCTGACAGCTGAGCTCAAGAAATCCTCACCTGTTGCCAATAGCATTCGGCACTCTTCCACTGTTACACCTGTGAAACTTGTATCTTTTGCCCGTGGAAACTGAACACAAATAAACCAAAATGTTATGATGCAGTCACATTATAAAACTTGGGTTAATAAAATTAACAAAATGAGTGGCATTCTATTAAAAACAAAAATGTGAGGATAGGTGTTTAGACAGAATAAATCCAAATGAGTTCATACTGTAACGGTCCTAATCTGCTCCAAAGTCCTGACAGAATATGCAAGCTATGCATCTCTTTCAAAAGACAATAAAGATACTAAAATAACATCTCTAATGGACACAGGTCAGTTAAAATGCAGTTGAAATCAAAAGTTTACATACACCTTGCAAAATCTGCAAAATGTTAAATATATTACAAAAATAAGAGGAATCATAAAAATAACATGCATTTTGTATGTAGTACCGACGTGAATAAGATTTCACATAAAAGACGTTTACATAGTCCACAAGAGAAAATAATAGTTGAATTTATAAACATGACCCTGTTCAAATGTTTACATACACTTGATTCATAATACTGTGTTGTTACCTGAATGATCCACAACTGTGATTTTGTTTTTTTTTAGTGATAGCTGTTCATGAGTCTCTCATTTGTCCTGAACAGTTAAACTGCCCACTGTTCTTTAGAAATATCCTTCATGTCCCACAAATTCTTTGGTTTTTCAGCATTTTTGTGTATTTGAACCCTTTCCAACAAAGACTGTATGATTTTGAGATCCATCTTTTCACACCGAGGACAACTGAGGGACTCATATGCAACTATTACAGAAGGTTCAAATGCTCACTGTTGCTCCAGAAGGAAACATGATGCATTAAGGGGGGTAAAAATTTTGGAAAAGGGTTTAAACAGACTAAAATGCTGAAAAACCAAAGACTTTGTAGGACCTGAAGGATCTTCCTGAAGAACATTCAGGTAACACAGTATTAAGAATCAAGTGTATGTAAACTTTTAAACGGTTACTAGTACTAAAAAAAGAAAAAAAAAAAAAAAAAAAAAAACACACAACAACACACAACATGTATTTTGTATAATCCCTTTTATTTTGCTAAAATTATTAACATTTTGCAGATTCTGCAAGGTGTATGAAAACTTTTGACTTCAGCTGTTAATCTAATGATGGAAAAAAAATAAAAATAAAATACAGATGCCCCATTTCTAATATCGAAGTTCAACAACTCTGTCATGTAGATGGCTCTGCTCTTCATAAAATTTTTAATCTAAAGCATCAAAAATTTGTGACTCACCTTTTCTTTGTACACATTACTGTTGATGCGAGCCAGACTTTCATACATCTGATCACATTTCTCTGGATCTGAAATCTAAATTGAAACAAATCAACATTGAAAATGGTGCATAGGACATTTGTATTGTTGCTTAAATAATTTTGAGAAAGAGTGTTTACAAGAAAACATAACACAAGAAAGGGCTTTATTGCCAAGTGTACTTGCACACACGCAATGGTTTTTTTTTTGTTTTTGTGGGAATGAAGTTTGCAGTGCACACAAATACAACAAGACAGTTCAAGGGCACTATACTTAAACCAAAATATACTAATAAAAAATGTCAGTGACTAATGAAAGCATGAATATACAATATAAAAGATGACATTTGACTTCATCATATAACTTGCAAGGGCTGCAATAAAGAGTAAATCATGCATTAATTAACTCCAATACCTGTGTATTCTCGCCTTCTCGGAAAGCACTAGCGACTCTTTGTCGTAGAAATGTTCCTAAATCTCTCCCTTTCTTTGATTCGTCCTTTGGCCATTCCTCGCATAGCTTTAGAAAACGACGGTATCTGGTGGCAGCCATGATTTCAACACAGGAATTGGAGGTGGTGGTGCGTTTCACAACTGCAATCTGTAAGCCGTGGAGGGTCAAACCGTACGGCGTTTCAAAATGCATTCCTTATATTGTCTGTCTATACGGCTTGTTCCAGTCGAGGATCCGTAGCGCGATACTGTTAACCTCGTGGTTTGCCGTAGAATTCTCAAGGTAATATCAAAGAGCCTCTGGCTTGCTTGGATAACACGAATTTATCCAACGTTACAAATAAAATGAGCGGAAAGAAAGCAGAAGGGCGATCAGCTGGTGTGATGGGGTGGATAAGCTCAGCCTGCCGATTCGCGGCGGACAGAAATGATTTCAGAAGGTGTGTTACTGTTTTAAATGATATACGAAGCTTGCGTTGCGTGCAATTCACATGCGCGAAATTATGTTTAAATGTAGCTTTGAATATTTGTCAGCATATGTAATCATTTCCTTTGTTTTATTGTTACAGGAATCTCCTTGTAAACCTAGGTTTATTTGCAGCGGGTGTTTGGGTCGCAAGAAACCTTTCAGATTTTGACTTGATGTCTCCTCAGCCAGTCACGTAGTTCCCTATCAACAAAAATGGACATTAACAGGTGAAATAACAAATCGTGAGACCATTGTTCATCCCTAAACATCTAACATAGATCTGAGACTTAACTCTGTTCTTGTCTTTTGTCTTTTCATGATAGGTGGTGCTGAAATGGAGGAACAGAGACATTTTCTACTGAGGGTCTTGTTGAACGAGCCCATTCAACTCTGAAGGGAATAGGGAATCTCAGCAATTGGATTAATACAACTGTAAATTTCTTCTGTACATTCATTGTTTTGTTGAAATAAAGCTCACGTTGAAACAGTTGCTTATAGCCTTTTATTTAAGAATATACATATTAATATTAAAATATTCAAATCTAAAATATCCATTACAGTTAGTATTTCAGAGCACTTAATGGTGCCTATTTAAGAGCATCCTCCTTTGTTGCGTTTCCAGACTTGCAGTTAACTATTTTGAAGAGAAAACTTTCATCCAGGTGTCTTTTTCTAATCTGAGGACACATAATTATCATTTTAGAATTTACCTTACATAAGAATTTAGATTTGCAAACAAAAATGCTCACTCAAGATGAATACTTGGATTACACAATATGTGACCCTGGACCACAAAACCAGTCATAAGGGTCAATTTTTCAAAATTTCAAAGCTGAATAAGCTTTCCATTGATGTATGGTTTGTTAGGACAATATTTGGCAGAGATGCAACTATTAGAAAAAATTAAATGTTGAGGAAAAAAAAAAAAAAAAAAATAAAAAAATCACCCTTTAAAGTTGTCCAAATGAATTTCTTAATGCTAATCAAAAATTACGTTTTTATATATTTACAGTAGGAAATGTACAAAATATCTTCATGGAACATGATCTTTACTTAATTTCCTAATGATTTTTGGCATAAAATAAAAATCTATAATTTTGACCCATACAATGTATTTTTGGCTATTGCTACAAATAAACCCCAGCGACTTAAGACTGTTTTGTGGTCCAGGGTCACATATATTGTTTTGCCAAGACACGCAAGTTACCTCTTGTGTGCTGCCAGTATTAGAGCAGTGGAAGTCCTATTGTGGTTCTTAGTCAGATGGAGCAGGAAGGATTCAGGAGCCAATCCCAAAATCGTTGTTTTGATTTCCTTCACGCACACATGATCAGGAAACAGTGCATGGTCCTGCACAACATACTTGTGTCCACTAATCAGAGTATGAAAAACAACAATAAAAAACAAAACTAGGCGGTTAGTAAAATAAGATCTTTTAGCAGACCATACCTTTTAACAGAGAGGAGTAGAAGATCATTGAAAAGGTGTATGTACACATCTTTGCGAGCAACTACAGAGGCTTTGTGACTGCCACCAACAATTAGATGTTTCAAAGTTCCCTCCTGAATCAAATGACGCCCTCTGGTGATTAATGGAATTGCCTGATTGAGAACAGAAAGAAATGTTTAAAAATACAACAGCAGAAAAATGGGAATTATATTAACAAGATATTTTATACCTTAACATTTCCGAAGTCCACTAACTTGTCCAAGCAAACAAGCAGCTCTGTCCTCTTCATTTGTTGGACACTTCTGTCACACTCTTCCACTATCTATACATTTAAATGCATTCATTTGTAAGGTAACATGGTTTGCATGTAATGACGTGATTGTCATGGTATAAAATAGCATCTAATTCTGATCATTTGTCTTCTAAAGCCTACCTTACGAACAGCTTCAATGGCTTCCTTTAGATTAGGGACATTAGAACAACCACCTTTAGCTCGCTTGAGGATGTTCTAAATCAAAATAACAAAATATTCATGTTCAGTAAACAGGATGTTCTTTAAAGAGTCTGAACATCACTCTGGTCTGTATAAAGGAAAGCCAACCTCAAGTAAGAGTGTCATTCTTGTGATCCTCTGGAAAGGAAGAATCAGGAAAGACTTGAGCGTTTGTCTCTGGCACTGTGGATCTTTCTCTAGTTTCTTCAGGATCAGTGCAAATTTTTTATTTCCCTGCCTGGTGGAGGGTGTAAAATGGTGATCAGAATGCTAGCATCCCATAAAATTAAATTGATATGTTCAATATGAAAAATGAACAAACAGCAGCTGAGTGATAAGAGCCTCCTGGTACATCATGTTGGTGATATACGGCACATAGACTTTTTGGAAGCCTTGCTGGTGATTCAAAACAATATCGCCAACCTGTGACATCACCACATCCTCTCCAAGATGGGACTCCATGTCCTGCAGAAACCTAAATTAACCAAAATAAAATTATACACTACCAGTCAAAAGTATTTGAACAGTATTTTTAATGTTTTCTAAAGAAGTCTGCATTTATCTGATTCAAAGTACACCAAAAACAGCACAGTTTTAAAAAATATTTTTACCATTTAAAATAACTGCTTTCTATTTGAATACATTTTAAAATGTAATTTACTCCTGTGATCAAAGCCAAATTTTCAGCATCATTACTCCAGTCTTCAGTGTCACATGATCTTTCATGAATGAAATCTAATATGCCGATTTGCTGTTCAACATTATTTATTATCCTTAAGATGTAAAACAGTTGAGTGCATTTTTTTAGGATTCTTTGATGAATAGAAAGATACAAAGATCAGCATTTATCTGAAATAAAAAGCTTTTGTAACAATATACACTATACCATTCAAAAGCTTGGAGCCAGTACAATTCTTTTTTTATTTATGCATTTTTTTTAAAGACATTAAAGACATTAATACTTTTAATTAGCAACGATGCTTTAAATTGATCAAAAGTGACTATAAAAGACATTTATAATGTTCCATATTTGTTTCAGAAAATCAGAATATTAGAATGATTTCTGAAGGATCATGTGACTGGAGTAGTGATGCTAAAAATTCAGCTTTGTAAACACAGATAAACTACATTTTCAAATGGAAAACAATTTAAAATTGTATTTTAATAGTATAAGTGTTATATTAAGTGTTGTATTAAATAGTTCTGTGCTTTGGATCAAATAAATGAAGGCTTGGTGAGCAGAAAATACTTATTTAAAAACATTAAAAAAATCATACTGTTCAAAAACCTTTGACTTGCAGTGTATATAGTCAACAAAACTAAATTAGCTAAAAGCATTAGTAAAAACAGTAATCTTGGTTAATATAATTTTTAATAACTGTTTTCTTGTTTAAATATATACACGTTCAAGGCTCAGAAAGGGCATCGATAAAATAGTCCATGTGCCATCAGTTGTTCAACCTTAATTTTACGACGCTATGAGAATACAAAAATAACGATTTTATTGAACAATTCCTTCTCTTCCGTGTCAGTCTTCGATGCGCGTTCGCGAAAGTACCACGATGCAATCATGTGGTGCTGCTGATGCAGGATCTTACGGGTTTGGAACGACATGAATTATAATTAATTACAGAATTATAGTACAGTAATTAATAACAGAATTATAATTTTGGGGTGAACTATCCCTGTAATTTAAATTATTTATTATACAGATATTTGTATTCAACAATCAGTGAGACCAAGTGCATAATAATGCATCTTTCATACATGAAATTCTATTGTTTTGCACATTTAAGTACTTATCCTTACTTTTCACTGACTCTGCAGACGTCCTTTAGGTTTGAGAACAGAACATGATGCTGCACACGGGAGAGGATCTGTTTGAGTTCTGCAGAGCACTGAAACACATTCAGTGCTACTATCAGACTCTTCTGATATGAGGCCTCTGACACAATCAGCTCAAAAATGGCCTAAACAAAGAGTACAGAAACAGAGGGATAAGTACTGTGGCAGACAAGACCAAGGTCACATTTAGTAGTCTTGTTGGTCTCCTGCAATGCGCACCTCCTGAAGCTGGATCTCATGTGCACTGAGGGAGTTTAGCAGACTCTTTACTTGCGGTAGCTCCTGCCATAGAGCGTATGGCTTAGCCTGTAGTCCTGGTGGGCTCAAGACAGGGGTCGGGCTTATTGCAGGGGGAGTTTTCAGACCAGAAAGACGCACAGATGCCGCCAATTCTGAAAGTCCAGTATGCTGTGCTCGGTGTAAATCCTTCCTCACAGCGTTCATCCAATACTCCTGATACAAAGGGACCGCTAGGAAAACAAAATTTGAGCAGATAAAAGAAATAGAAAATATATCAGCAAAACATGCATGTGTTTTTGTTGAGCATTGTATGAGATACATCAGGCTTTTATGGCTAATGGAAGATGAAATTTGAATAGTAATGTAAATCAAGGAGATCCTTATTACAGTATAGCAGACTACTTTCATACATTTCCCAATAATGTCTTAGTAAGATGATATTTTAATGCTTTTATGATCGAAGCACTGTAGTTTTAAGTGTGGGGGCAAAACATAAAATCCAAAGCAATTCAATGATAATTTAGAGATGAACAAATAAATGTTTCTTAAAAGCCTTCATTTGATGCATATTAACCATTTCTCTATTTAAAAAAATGATGGCTAATCAAGTACACCATCTTAATAATTTATGTCAATATAAAATATGCTGATAATTTAGAGTCCTTAGAAATTCAGGCATCAAATATTATACAGTGGCCTTAAGATTAAGGTTAAGCAAGTGATCAGTTTTTTTGTCTTTCGATAGATGAAATGTGACCAGCATGATACATATGACACAGTATCTGGTTGACAGTTTTGATGAGATTCATCTGTAAACTTACAACAGTTGATGTACTCCGATTCAAACTGGGCAACGTACGTTTCCTCTTGCTGAGAACTGACTTCCGTAGCATCTGCCCTGAAAATGATTGAAAAGAAACAACTTTATTTTTGTAAAATGTTGATGTTCGGACAGAAATTAATAGTCATTTCAGGATGTCTTAATTGTCATTTTGTGATTCACAAATGTTACCTTTCCACACAATCCATGTCAGAAGATTTCAAGATGGAGCTCTCCAGAGAGAAGACGGATGAAAATAGCATAGAGTTCCATAACTGTGAGCTTGCAACAGATCTAAGAGCTTCCGCAAACCCTTCAGATGTGCTAAGAAAAAAAGAGATCAGGATGAATTCAACACAGCATCCTGGCGCCATCCGAAACGTTTTTAAAAAGACGCATTACAAGCCTTGAACCTTATCGTGAGGGAGACGGTTAAAAGAAAGTAAACAATAAGTAGTTATGGTTGTTTTGATATCAGGCCATGCTAGAACATAGAAACAACAAACAAATATAATATTTATTATTAACTTCTTTTGATTACATACCAGTAAAGTCCTCCAGACGCTTCACAGTTCTCCACATTTGTTTCAGGGTTGTTTTTCTCCAGTTCAGGACGATCAGTGTCACCATCTAATGCTTTTGTAACAGCATCTCTGTCGGGCCAGATTCTCTCATCCTCCATGACATGAGCCATACGAACACAGCAAACTTTCAAACGGCCTAATAACGTTTAAACGTAATATTGAATTTGAATTTAAAATTCGAATTGTCGCAGTCCACACACCTTTTTCACACACGGAGTCACCGGAGTCTGTGACTAATTGATTCGGAAGACCGTCCTCACCTGTCCAACCAATTTTACACCATTTGATTGGGCGTTGCCTTGACGATGAAGATCACTTTATTATTGGCTGAACCGAAGGAAACGAAGAAAATGTGTCATATTACTTCTTTTTTTTTTTTTATAACGTTTTTAGATAAAGTCATTGTCATCACATTACACACTGTATACATTTTTTGAAGATGGAAACAAAATAAAGATTATTTAAATACGTTTTACAAGAAAATACAATTTCAATCTATTTCAAAATGTCACTTTTAATTCAACGTGTTTCTTGCCGTCTCTTGAATAGACGAATAGATACACTGTCGAATAGATAAACTCTGTCAAATCGCTTAATCGCATTCAAAATAAAAGTTTGTGTTTGCATATTCTATGTGAGTATTTATATATACATATAAATATACACAGTACATTATATATACATACATACATACATACATACATGTGTGTGTGTGTGTGTGTGTGTGTGTGTATACACTACCGTTCAAAAGTTTGGGGTCAGTACATTTTTATTGTTTCTTTTTTCTTTTTTTTTTTTTTTAAAGAAATTAATACTTTTATTCACCAAGGATGTATTAAGTTAATAATTAAAAGTTTATTAAAAGTTAATAATAAATAATTTACATTGTTATAAAATATTTATATTTTGAACACTGTACTTTTTAAACTTGTTATTCATGAAAGAATCCTGAAAAAAAAAAAAAAAAAAAAAAAAATCACAGGTTCCAAAAAATATTTGGCAGCACAACTGTTGATATTATCCAACATTGATCATTCTAATAATAAATCTGCATATTAGAATGATTTCTGAAGGATCATGTGACACTTAAGACTGGAGTAACAGCTGATAAAAATTCAGCTTTTCATCACAGGAATAAATTCTGTTTTAAAGTATGTTAAAATAAAAAACATTATTTTATATTGTAAAAACATTTTGCAATATTACTGTTTTTTTTTCTATATTTTTAATCAAATAAATGCAGCCTTGATGAGCATAAGAGACTTCTTTAAAGACTATTACAAGTCTTACTGACCCCAAACTTTTGAATGGTAGTGTGTATATATATATATATATATACACACACACACACATATAATGTTAACAAACTTTTATTTTGGATGCGATTAAGCGATGTGATTTAATTTTCCTAATAAAATAGTTACAATTTATATAATAAAACAATTAAAACAACAATATATGTTAAAAATATTTCATAATATATATTTTGGTTTTAGGGTCAGATTTAATACTTAATTGTGCGATCCACACTATTATTATTAAAGATGAACATATTAAGTAATATAAGTACACTTGAGTAGGCATTTTAGCATTATAAGATTTTCCACGACAAATCTAATTATGTGCCCCTGGACCACAAAACCAGTCTTAAGTAGCACATGTATATTTGTAGCAATACAAATAATACACTTTATGGGTCAAAATGATTCATTTTCCTATTATGCCAAAAATCATTAGGATATTAAGTAAAGATATTTTGTAAATTCCCTACTGTAAATATATCAAAACTTAACTTTTGATTAGTAATAGGGATTGCTAAGAACTTAATTTGGACAACTTTAAAGGTGATTTTCTCAATATTTTGATTTTTTTTGTACCTTCGGATTTTCAAACAGTTGTATCTTGGCCAAATATTGTCTTATCCTAACAAATCATACATCAATGGAAAGCTTCTTTATTCAGTATAATGTATAAATCAATGTTTTATCCTTATGACTGGTTCTGTGGTCCAGGGTCACATTTATCTAATAAACACTGAAACATATAAAGCATTGTGTATGCCCTATTTGATTACACTTGTCACATTAATGCATTTACTAATTAACCATTCATACTTTAAAAAACACAGCCGCACATTTGTAATATAAGAATCACTTTTTTCCTTTTATTTGGTTTTTAAACTGTATACAAGATGAAACTGAGCTTCTCAATAGATTGAATGCAACTGATATATGACCCAGAGATTACAAAATAACAAGAAGGTAGACATGACAAAATATCACAAACAGCTGGAAAGGGCACATCAGAACTTTACACCGAAATCAAGTGTTTAGACAAGGGACAACAAAGAAGAGAATAAAACACAGACTTCCCAACAAACTGTAGTGGTTGCTGCCCTAAGGACAGACGGGGAAGGGGGAAAAAAAAAAAAAAAAACACCTTCCTGTAGACTTTGTCAGCACCAGCTTTTTCCTGTCTGGTTCATTTAATTCAAAAACACATTGTAAAACACTACAGCCACATTCACAACATCATGATTCTGATAAAAGAGACACTACTGATAATAAAAGTATGTTATAACTTCCCCTTCAAATTTGTTTTATATCATTAACAAAAAACTGACGATACTGTTTAAGGGTGGACTATGAACACATAAGAACAAGGTATGGTAAAGTCTATTCTTTAATAATTTCCAAAGGCAACCTATTGAAAACATGTCAAGTTATACAGGATTGGCAACTATCAAATAAAATAATAACTGAAGAGAAAATGACCTCAGCTTGAACATTATTGCCAATTCAAACAGCAAAAAGGACTCTGGGTGCTTTACCATTTACTATCTGCTCCTATGATCACATTCATACAAAATAAATTTAGTAAGATGCTTTAGAAGTTTAAGATCGGTAAACATCAGGCACGTAAATCAATTTCGAGATCTAAAACCATGCAGTTGTTGGAAGATTGGAAACAGGTCTATTTCTGCCACAAGTTGAATTTTATTACCGAGCCCCACCACCAAGTAAATACTCATAATCCTGTCTGACAGTTTATCAAATGTATTCAAACCAAACCAATAAAATCAACAATCCATTACGAACTATTGAGGCAACATGCAAAACTTAAAAAAAAAAAAAAAAAAAAAAAAAAAAAAAACCGCACAGACATTGTTTTGTTGAAAGGGAAATATGGCCAGCTTCTCACCTCATCTTTTTTTTTAAACGTATGTTGGCAAAGTAGAAGAGCCAGAAGAAGACCATCAAGTACAAAACCACGAGGACTGCTAAAGGAAAACCACATGATGAAAAAGGCTCATATGTTATCTGATGCCACCACTAAGAGTTGATTCGGAGTCTAAGTGGGCACAGTGATCTTTCTTGCAAGCAGCACCAATAAGGCAAGCTCTACAATGCCTTGAGCCTGTTCCAGTGCCTCAGCAGCCTCAAGGGCTGAAAACCCTGATGCCTGGATCCTCTGAATGTGCTCTGGTGGAAACTGTCCCATCGAGGGCTGTGGTGCAACTCGGATGGAGTCTCCAAGGAAAAGAGGATCCGTTTCAGTGGCTCGAGTTTGAGGAGATGCAACAGGCCCTAGGCTGGAATCGGTTGATGAGCCAGCTGCTACAGAAAGCGGGCGCTGCTGAGATAGGTCAGCGGAGATGTCAATGCCTGAGGTGTTTGTGTCCACAATGTCCTGCATTTGCTGAACCTCAGGGAGCTCTAGATCTCCCTGGGAAGAAGTAACCAGCTCAGATCCTTCTTCAAAAACAAGGGCCTGATTTGCTTCAGCCACATTAGGGTGCTCAAGCGTTTGTTTCAGTCTAGAAGGTTGGTTCTCTGTGTGCCTTAGATTGCTTGGTGTTGGTGTGTCTAGAAAATCCCTCATTGATTGAGAAGTTAAGTCAGCTTTGGCAACACTTTCCTCTTTGTCTTCTATTGTGGCAGTATTAGAAGATGAGTCAATAGTTGGGTTCAGAATGACTTGATCTCTTGCAGCAGGTTCCTGATCCACCTCATCAACATCTTGTATAGGTGCTGTATCATTAGCATCGGACAGAGGAATCCTTCCAGAAACGGATGGACAACTGTTGGACATCAGAAGTTTATGCAGCTCCTTAAGAGCTTGAGCCAAGGAAGGGATGTTGTCTGTCTCCGACTGGTCTCTTTCACAAGGTACTACACTCTCAGAGTCTGAATGGACAGTAGAAATGGTTGGTTCAGCATGACAGGGTTCAAGGTTCAAATCTAGAACAGGTTGTGGTTGAGCCCCTGAAACATCCTCCATCATACTACCTTGGTCGCTCTGGAACTGATCAGGAAAGTCATGGCCAGCTTCTGGTTTTGCATTGGAAGAAACATCCATGTCCACTTCCTGATCCAGCGTTTGAGTCTGAGACCTTGGGTTAAAAACAAAGGGCGATTCTGCCGCTACAGTCCCGGAGGAAGTGATATTCTCCCTCAAATCTGCATCTGCCAGACTGTCGGAATCTCCAGAAACAATGTCGCCTGTCACTTCATTGTCCTCGGGCACAGTACTAGAGAATGGTTCCTGAGAGGGAAGAGTGCTTGGGATAGGAGCATCTGCATCTGTTTGCAAGCAAGACGGTGTTGAATCGCCCAGTCCTTGGGACTGAGATCTGAAGGTGTCATCAGAGGGATCTGGAGAGGGTTCACCAACTTTCAAGGGCTGAAGTAGAGAGGATTCAATCGATGTGGAAATTTCAGTTGTGGATGCTCCCTGGTTTATAAAGGCTGGGGCAGATTTGGAACGGTCTAGGGTGAGACCGTGGGGGTGACTTGAGGCTGAAGATGTTGTGGGTTGGTCGAGGGGCTTAAATGGCAGGGATTGTGGTGAGGTAGTTTTTCCATCTTCAATATCTGAGAGAAACAGCAACTGATTAATCTAAAAGTCTACACTGGAACAATTTATTAAAACCATGCCGATTCAGCAAACACTGCAAACCATGCAAAATAGTTAGCGTCATAGACAGGCAAAGATTAACTCAATTCAAGATATTACTCACAACATGGAGGCCATTCCTGTGTGTACTAATGTATATTATAAGTCCAATATTTACCGGGTCAAATACTGTATTAGGCTGATGAAATATACCCATTGTCAATGTAGTACCTGGTAAGTAGAGCCCTCTCCAGCTGTCTGTCCATATGACATCAGTTTTGTCCTGCTCATAGTTAGGGCACACAAACGCCACACATTTCATGCAATAAGAAGCAAACAATTAGCAAAAACACATCCAGAGATGGAGAGAAAAAAGGCATGCACCTAATAATCACATAAGCTACACAAGGTGGTGTTTAACCCAATATATTCTAAAGAGCCAATGTTTTAAACCATTAATTTCTTTAAAAAAAAATCTTACTGACCCCAAATGTTTTAATGGTAGTGTATTTTATACACACATTGTACACCACCTTGTGAACTGGGTGAGTAGTACTGCACTGCAACCAGGATAAACACACTATTCCAAAACTGTTCAAAATGTTATATTCTTCTGATCCCCTAACAAGGAAATCCTTATAATTCTACAAATAATAAGTATTAATTTCTTGTGTTAAAATGTAACTCTAGCTTTTATTACAACCCTATAAGCCATGCCATCTCTTGGTCTACATATCATGCATCTCACCGCTGTCCTGCACAGATCTTTGTAATGCCTCTGCCAGTTCTCGATCTGCAATCTCCTCAGGCCGGGTATCCTCTCGTCCCTCTGGCCCGTATGCCAGCCGGGCACACTCAGGCAGTTCTGCCTCAGGTAGAAAACGTGTCTCTGTACCCGTCGTCCCAATGAGGAGGACATTTTTCTTTAGGTCTATGGAGCACTGAATGAGAGCAAATGAAGTTATTATAAGATGAGATCAACAGTCTTTAGTAATTACAAAGGTAGTCTTCTCTAAAGCTGAAAACAATTTAATAAAATAAATATAATTGCCATAATGTTACATAAAAAAGCTAATAAACTATTTGAGCCGTATTTGTAAGATTAAAGGAGATATTACAACTTTCCCTGAGTACACAGACTGACAATATTATGCAGACAAAGTACACTCACTTGCTAAAGTGTCTAGGGATTATGGAAAAAGTCTGCATCCTCAACTTTGTTTTATTCCATTAAAGAAACATTAATGGCAAGGGAAGCAGATGCCATTACGGGAAATAGATTATGTGATTGGCTATGAACCAAAGTTTCCAAGCAGACCTGGTGTCTCTTCAGCATGTCAAGGCCTAGCAGCATATCCATGGGCTGGTCTTCCAAAATCGAGAAAGAGCAAGGCAGGAAATCTCCTTCTATCTGGACCTGGGCTGAATGTAAAATATATATTAAGTATAAGATTTGAGAAAATTGCTGGAGGAAATATTAAAGGAGCAGGTCTAGATAAATGCCATACCCAAATGAACTCGGCCTATAATTTTCTGGGTGCCAACACCTTTGGCAATGCCTGCCCAGCGTCTGTCCACTAGACGCATGATATTACATCTTTCTGCACATGCTTGGCTCATAATTGTCATCTGAGCTCCTGAAGCATAACCAGAAGGATACAAATTAGTACACAATATGAAGAAAACTCAAGTATTAAAAGGAGTGTCAAACAAGTATACAAAAATAGCGTACGATTGAAAATAGCTCACCTGGATGCTGTATATTAACCCAAAATATTTGACATTTGGTTATTAAGGCATAATGTTTAACATAACATTACTTAGAGCAAAATATAACAGCATACACTATCAGTCAAAAGTTTCTGAACAGTAAGATTTTTTTTAATGTTTTTTAAAGACGTCTCTTCTGCTCTCTAAACCTGCATTCATTTGATCCAAAATACAGCAAATACTGAAAAAATTGCAATATTTTTACTATTTAAAATAACTGTTTTGTATTTGAATTTATTTAAAAATGTAATTTATGCCTGTGATTTCAAAGATGAATTTTTAGCATCATTACTCCAGTCACATGATCTTCAGAAATCATTCTAATATTCTGATTTGCTGCTACAAAAAAACCCCCAAACATTTATTATTACTTTAAAAACAGCTGAGTATTTTAATTAAGTTTCTTTGATGAATAGAAAGTTCAGAAGAACAGCATTTATTTGAAATAGAAATCGTCTGTAACATATATGTCTTTATAATCACTTTTGATCAACTTAAAGCATCATTTCTAAATAAAAGCATTAATTTCTATAATTTCTTTCCCCAAAAAAGGTAATGTGTATAATGTTCGAAAAGCTTTCTATTTAAGATAAATGATGATTTTTGGATTTTTCTATTCTATTCTATTTCTAATCAAAGAAGCCTGAAAAAAATGCACTCAACAATTTTAAATACTGATAATAATAATAACATTAATATTAATAAATGTTTCTTGAACAGCAAATCAGCCTATTAGAATGATTTCTGAAGGATCATGAGACACTGATGACTGGAGTAATGATTCTGGAAATTTAGCTTTGTTCACAGTAAAAAAAAAAATTTTTTTAAAATACATTCAAATAGAAAACAGTTATTTTAAAGAGTAAAAATATTTCAAAATATTACTATTTTTGTTGTACTTTTGATAAAATAAATACAGGCTTTGTGAGTAGAAGAGACTACTTTTTAAAAAAAAACATTTCTTTTCAAACAAATCTTACTGAATGGTAGTGTAATTTCCAGAAGACTTCCAAAAAAAACAAACATAATTTACTACCTGAGTCAACAAAGGCCTTTACTGGGTGTCCATTGACTTTGCAGTTGATGTAGAGCATGACCACCTGGCCAAAACTCTCAGGTGCTTCTTCCATAGCAATGGTCATATTCTCCTCAATGTTGTGCTGTCTGAAAATGAATAAAAAAAAAAAATTAAAAAAACTTGGTGCTTTTCTTTTGTGTTTACGATCCCTGTGCCATAAACCATGTTTTGGCTGTGCACATAATCTCACCCCTTTTTTGTTACCTGATTTCTTCCTCAATTTTGGCCTGAGCTTCCAAGTCAAAAGGATCTGCAGTCAGCAGTTTAATTCTCTCCTGCTCTCTTCGGGCTCGATCCTGCTGCTGCTCCAATAGCACCTTGGTGAAGCGCTCTGAAAAGACATCAAAATGATTCTGTCACTTAGGAAAAAAACATTAAATTTTCCATAAAGATGCATTCAGGCACCATCATCGTCATTTACCAAGGTCTCCACTCAGTAGAGCCTCAGCAAGAGGTGGGTTTCGCTCCTTCAGCAACGACAGCTCATGTGGATTTGCCAGCAACATGTCACGTAGCAAGGCGGGGTTGTCCAATCCCTGAGGAGAAAGGGCTGAGCCTGGTGTGGTGGCGGCAGCAGCAGCAGCTTGGGGCGGCCCTGACTGGGTGGCACTGGGACGCTGGGCTTGGTGCTGTCTGTTTTGGCCTGAGGAGGTCCCAGGAACAGCAATGGAGCTGAAATCGATGCGAGGCAGACCTGTGACATTAAGATTCATTATGATTAATTCCATGATAAGCTCATGTTAATCTAATTTGAAATAGATCAAGTTATGCTGGTTCACCAGGAACTGCAGGCTGTGGGCCTAGTAACCTCTCTGCTTGTCGTAACACTACCACATCTCCATCCTTCAGCCCATAGTTTCCCAGTGCTCGAGTGGGATCTTGTAAAGGCTGCTCTGCATAGGAGATCTGTAGAGTAAAGGTTGCATTATTTTTTTTTCAGTAAGTGAAAACACAGTATATCATCTTTTTCTCAAAGCACCTATAAAATTGTACTAATTTTAAGTTTAAAATACACCCAATATATCACAAAAACAAACACTTTAGGTTTGAACACTTTCTATTTAATAAACGACAGCTTGCAGTTTCAATTCATGCACCATTAAATGCGCATATTGTAAAAGTTTCTCTTTCAATTTTCAACAAGCTTCATCTGCTACCAAGACACACCCTTATCAAATAAAAACTCTGTCATATTTGTTTCAGCTATGTAAGATCATTTCCGCCACATGAGGAAAATGCTTTGGTAAAGCATACAAAAACGAATACATAAAGAGTCATAGTCAAATTAGGAGACAATAAGTCATAATTATTGCAGTAAGAAGTCAAAATTATAAGGTAAAGAGTAATTGTGACAGAAAAAGTCAATGTTGGCATAAAATTCGACTTTTCATGTCATAATTTCGGCCTAGTGTGGACATTTTGACTTTCTATTGCATAATAACGTCAATACGTCATAATTCTGACTTAGAAAAGCATGGTTTTTATTACTGTTATTTGGTGGAAATGGGCTTTCATGTTTACCAGTGCCCAATTCCGCGTATTAGAGTTTCCTGACATGATGTTTAGCAAACGGTTTTTTTTAATAGTTTAACGTGGCAAACGCACCTCTGGCCTGTTAATCTTTCGAAATCAGGGGTTTTCCAGAAGTGTTGACAGACGCTCAGTATGCTATTAATAGAATGGACCTGCCGGCTTGTTTTGGACTAATTTGTTTAGTCAGGTCGCTTAGCATAGAGGCTAAATAACTGTTGCAACACTTTTGAAAGATGTTTACCTGAATCTCCCTGGCTGGTATTCCTGATTCTAGTTCGCAAAGAGCCAAGAAATCCCTGAGTTCAAGCTCCGGGGACACGTCCAGGGCGAAAGTGGTTTCCGAGCGGTCTCTCGGTGCACAAAACACTGTGAGCAGCATTGTGCTCGGGGTCGCTGGAACCCGGTTACCGCTACTCGCTGTCAGAAACTACAGTTACTGCGGAGTTTTTCTGTGGGAAATGTGCCCAGGACTGTCCCGTTAAAACGCTGTGTGATATCTGGTTATGAAGAGGTTAAGCGCATAGAGAAACAAGTCAACTAGCAACAACAATTCACTAATAAAGAATTCGCTCACTTCCTTTCTACAGCTCTTCAGACACTGCCGTAAACCGATTACGTGTGTCGTAGCTTACTGAGACAGGAAGTCAGAAACCACATACACTATCAAATCCGTATAGCATTATGATATTATATATACACTGAACAGTGAAATAAATAAATTAATTTCATCATTAAATTTATTAAATTGAATTCACTAAAAAGCAAATAATTTAATTAAACTGTCTAAAGTTACCATGAACATCGCGCATTTGCTTATTTGATTGAATCTGCTATTATTTTGTCTTTGTTTAAAATTATTTGAAACCCTAACATTTTCTGTTTGTTTTTTTTTTTTTTACAGAGATGCTAAGTTTTTAATGTAGCCCAGACTTTTATGTAGACTTTTTGTTTGTGTGATATCTACGAGATTTATAACCCGCTTAAGCAACTGTACTAATAACAGTACATAAAATATATCAATATTACTACATAATGTTAAATATGCATACTATTTTCAATGACTGAGGCATGTTTGACTGATTTTTATCTCCAGCAAGTGACAACACACCCAATTATTGTACTACAGACGGCGCTACGGCTCAGCTTACTTCATTCTCTAGATATAGGCACGTTTTATTAGTTTTATTATATAAGTAAATAAATAAATAAAAACATAGAGCAGTTTTGATTTATATTACATGAATAGTTCAATGAACACTTATAATAAATATGTGATCCTGGACCACAGGGTAGCATTTGTAGCAATAGCCAAAAATACATTGTATGGGTCAAAATGATCAATTGTTCTTTTATGACAAAAATCATTAGGATATTAAGTAAAGATCATGTTCCATGAAGATATTTTGTACATTTCCTACGTAAATATATAAAACCTTAATTTGTGATTAGCAAAATGCATTGTTAAGAACTTCATTAATGGACAACTTTAAAGGTGATTTTCTCAATATTTAGATTTTATTTGCACCCTCAGATTTCAGATTTTCAATTAGTTGTTTAGTTACATCTCACAGTTGATTAGTTGCATCTCAGCCAAATCTTAACAAACCATACATCACAGAAAGCTTATTTATTCAGCTTTCAGAATATGTATGTAAAATTGACCCTTATGACTGATTTTGTGGTCCAGGGTCACATATTAATATAAATTTAAGGTTACTTTAAGGATGAAATGGTAAAAAAATTAACAAAATACAGTGGTTTCCAAAAATCTCTGAGGACATTAAAACCTCTGAAATTTAATTTTAATCGGTAACTAAACAAATGTTTAGGATTTTGTAGCATTTAAAACCCATTTCTAGATATGTAAATGTGTGACACTGACCATGTGAACCTCTTTGTACAAAAAGTCAGAAATAAATTTTTTAGTTCATATTTTAACTAAAATTATTATACTGATGTTTTTTCTGATTTCTGTGTAAAAATCAAACATAAAATGCAAGTGACATTCTAAAAACTAAATCTAAATCAGTCTCCAGTAAAATCTCCAAATAAATCTTAGTCCAAGTCAGTTTTTTCACCATCAAAATTTTTATTGGACCGTGTGAAATTTCTTATCTTAAGACAGAGTCATGTACGGCATTTGATCATGTGGTCTCTTAATAAGTACATTTTATAAAAACACCTTAAATGCAACAATATACACACTAAAACACACACACAAACAGACGACACTCTCAGAGCTAAGATAGCTATGTTTCTGTATCGAATATACACATTGTTCTCAAACTACTTAAAACACAATATTTTCAACACTTACAAAGCACACATTCAACACTAATTCTGATCCTTTGTTCGAACATAATTAACCCACAAACACACAGACACACAGTTCACAGCAGAAATGTACAACATAATCCATGACTGTAGCATGCACATACAGATTTAAACAATACTTGTATATAATCTCTGACCTAATTTATTTTTGTACACTTCTTTGAATTGCTCTTTTCCCAAACTGAACAAACAGCACACTTCCTGCATTCAACTGTCAAGTTTGTACTAACCCAGCAAAGCTATTTTTAGACATCCTAACTTTGCAAAGGACAAGTTAAAAATTGCATTGAGATTGGTGCACCCTAAAATCCAACAAGGCTGCAATCTCACTGATGCAACATGAGGAGGCTCAAAATATATATTAGGTTACAAGAGGCCTGTCTTCTTTCAGAAGGTTAGCGTTCAGTTCTTTTAAAGGAAGAAATGGGAGCGTGCTCACGGTTGGTTTGGTTAGAGCAATAAACTGGCTCAATACTACAATCACATGAACATAATAGATCTTTATCATTTTGACCACATTGTAAGTGTGTCACTTTTGTAGAAGATGCTCCATTTTTGGATTAATGAACGAGAAGCCAGCAAAAGCGCTCTGGTCCATGGAATCGATCAGGCCTTTCTCGCAGTGTGAGAGACGGGGTTTCTCACTCAAAAACTCCCGGTCAAAGTTACTGCAGTCATTTGGAGCTTTCTGCAATATAATAAAAAAAGACAATGAGAATATAGAGAAAGATGATAAAATAGGAGAATAAGATACGACAGTCAAAACATACCACTTTTGGTTTGAAGGGGGGCTCAACTTCTTTCCTTTCTAAAGCAGACCAGTTGACAGTCTTGAAGAATAGGTGTCCTCGTATATTACCCACAATTCCTAAACGGCGTGATGGGTCACGCTCAAACAGCTGCAAACACATGAAACAAAAACGATAAATAGTGTAATTTCAGAAATTTAATCTGTGTTGTTTTTAATTGTGTATTTGTGCAAGTGTACCCTTTCTAGCATGTCTCGAGTGTCCACTGTGATCCAACGGGGATAATGAGGCGTGTCCATTCTGATCGATTCAAACAGCTCGTCCTCGTCGTCACCGTGGAACGGAGACTGACCGATCAGCATCTCATACACCAGCACGCCAAACGACCACCAGTCTACTGAAAACGAGTACTGCTGACCGAGCAGAATCTGTGATTTCCCACACACAAACACATCAGGTCAATACCAGGCCATTGCCATTCTGAGAATGAACCAAGCAACCAACGTCAAAGTGCGTTTCATACCTCAGGAGCAATATAATCTGGAGTTCCACAGAAGGTTGTGGCCCGATTGTCTCCAAACACATTCTCTTTACACATTCCAAAATCAGCTATTTTTATGTGACCTTCTCCATCTAACATCACATTATCCAGCTTGAGATCCCTGGCAAAAGGAGAGCAATTGTGAAAATTGTGAAAGCCTTTCTGTGAATTCTGAGTGGAGTAATTAAAGGAGAAGTTCACTTCCAGAATAAATATTTCCTAATAATTTACTCACCCCCATGCCACCCAAGATGTTCATGCTATTTTTTTAAGGAAAACAATTTAGAATTTTTTTTCCCCATATAGTGGTCTTCAATGGTGGCCAACAGGTTGAAGGTCCAAATTGCAGATTCACTGCAGCTTCAAACGGCTCTACACGATCCCAGCTGAGGAATAGGTTCTTACCTAGTGAAACGATTGGCCGTTTTCTTTAAAAAAAATTAAAAATGCTCATCTTCATGCATTACAGAAATGTCATGCGTGGTTAGATAGTAAAAGATAGGGTAGGGCGAAGAACTCCATCTCATTTTCTCTTCCAACTTTAACATCATCTGACATCTTTGTTTCACCTTTTTTTGTAAAGGGTGTTTGACTTTCTTTCCACGTTCACTTTGTAAACACTGGGTCGGTACTTCCACCTATGTCATGCATGCATAATTACATAATGCGTGAAGTGGAGCTTTTGCAAGACTGCATTTGTAGTTAAAGGAACACTCCACTTTTTTTGAAAATAGAGCTAGAGCTAAACAGTTGAGTTTTACCGTTTTCAAATCCATCCAGCCAATCTCTAAAAGTGGCGGTAGCACTTTTAGCGTAGCTTAGCATAGTTTATTGAATTTAATTAGACCGTTAACATCTCGCTCAAAAATGACCAAAGAGTTTTGATATTTGTCAACTTCACTCTTCTGTAGTTACATGGTGTACTAAGACTGATGGAAAATGAAAAGTTGGGAAATTCTAGGCTGATATGGCTAGGAACTATACTGCTAACTTACTAGATTCAATGAACTATGCTAAGCTATGCTCGGAAAATGGAAAATTAACCTATTTTCAAAAAAAAAAAAAAAAAAAAAAAAAAAAAAAAGTAGAGTGTTCCTTTAAAAAGTATATAAATGTAATTTTTTTTAAGAAACTGACAGATTGTTTTGCTAAATAAGACCTTTATGCATCGGTTGGGATCATGAAAAGCTCTTTGAAGCACTGAAACTGCAATTTGGACATTCAAACCGCTGGCCACCACTGAAGTCCACTATATGGAGAAAAACCGTGGAATGTTTTCCTCAAAAACTTAGTTTCTTTGCGACTGAAGAAAGACATGATCGTCTTGGATGAAATGGGGGTGAGTAGATCATGACATTTTTATTCTGGAATGGAACTTTTCCTTTAATAAATATAACAAAGCAATAGTTCTTTGCACCTGTAAATAATGCCTTTGGAATGGAGAAACTGCAGGCCACACACTATTTCAGCTCCATAGAACCTGGCAGGAGAAGTCGATTCAGAACAATTACTTTGGTGCCATTTAAATGCCACATGCACCTGTTAACTCAAGGGTTCAACTAAATTTCTATATTATAGAAACTACTTTTTATTCATATGTGTGACATACGTGGCTCTGTACAGATCAAAACGCCCCTTTTCTTGTATATGAAACATCAAGTCTCCTCCATTCAGATACTCCATCACAAAGAATAAGTGCTCCTGTTAAAGATAAACAAATTTTTAAAATATTTTTACAGCTAGCAGTTAAAAACCATTTATGACATTCTCCATTAAAATGTTACTAAGATTTAGAGACCCTGTAGAGCAGGTGGAGCTGCGGTAAAGTGGTTGTTTTTGCGTAAATGTGTGTGTACCTTGGTTTGAAAAGTGGAGTAGAGGTGTGTAAGAAACGGATTATCCCAGGCGAGAGCCAGCACTCGTTTTTCTACCATGGTGCACTCCACATCGTCATCCATCAACACCACATCTTTCTTTAACGCCTTCACTGCAAACCATTCACCAGTGCCCTTTAGTTCAGCCAACAGCACCTGGCGAGAGAAAGACGATGAACATGTTTAGTGTTTGACCCTAAGCACAAGTGCATTTAATCGAGAGAGAAGTTGTTTGTTACCTTGCCAAAGCTTCCCTTGCCCAGGACTTTATGGAAAGTGAAATGCTCAGCAGTAACACGCATTTGGTGGGTGATTCGAGACGCGGGACGAGGACTCAAACCCTCCCACAGACGGCCATAAGGAGCCCCATCTACGAAATTAAATTGCTGTCAAATCAGAATTTTATTTTTAATAATTTTCACAATTAGTTATCACCAGTCACACTTACCACTAACATCAGGACCTTTATTAAAATCCTGGTAAACACCAACATCCTGTGTGTTGCTCTGCGAGTTGCTTTCAGGTCGCTTAGTGGATTTCTATGACGACAAACATACACAAACTTTAAAACACAACAGCATTAATGTGTTGAAATAGAGTTTATAGTATATAAGTGCCTCATAATTAGAGCTTGTGCAAACATTAATATTTACAGTTGAGACTTGAGTAAGAGCCTCTGCCAGTAGTTTCTGGTTGATGCCACACAGGTTGGCCACTTTAGTCTGGCATTTATGATGGACATTCATGGAGCAGTCTGAAAGAGAAGAGATGATTGCAAACACATATTCAGGGTCCAACATTAAGACCAAATAACAAAAGGGTGTATTTACCAAGTAATTATAACTAACCAGTTTACAGAGTTACTGACTGTGATTTTAAGTATTTATAAATACTAAAACGCTTTAAACCACAATGTAAACAGATAATGGCTAACAGTTAAAAGAAAAGTTCACCCAAAAATTTGTCGTTCCAAACCTGTAAGACCTTAATTTATCTTCAGAACACAAATTAAGATAGTTTTGATGAAATCCAAGAGCTTTGACCCTGCATAAAGACCAATGCAACTGACACGTTCAAGCCCAGAAAGATAGTAAGAACATTGTTAAAATAGTCCATGTGACATCAGCGGTCAGCTGTAATGTTATGAAGCGACGAGAATACTTAAAAAAACAAATTCAACAAATATTCAACAAATTCTTCTCTTCCCACAAGAGTATCATGCATCATGATACTCTTGTGAACACACGTCGAAGACTGACACGGAAGAAAATAAATTGAATAAAGACGTTATTTTTGTTTTCTTTGTGCACAAATGTTATTCTCGTAGCTTCATAACATTAAGGTTGAACCACTGATGTCACAAGGACTGTTGTAACAATGTCCTTACTATTGTTCCGGGCCTTGAACGTGTCAGTTGCATTGCTGTCTATGGAGGGTCAGAAAGCTCTCAGATTTAATCAAAAATATCTTAATTTGTGTTCAGAAGATGAACGAAGGTCTTACGGGTTTGGAACGACACAAGGGTGACTAATTAATGACAGAATTTTAATCTTTGGGTGAACTATCCTTTTAATTTTGTGCCTTTCCAATACATATATATCCACACACAGTGTACTCACCCTCGCATTTGAGGCCCTGTTTGACAAGACCCCACAGCAGACTACCACAATGGTCGCAAAAGGTGGGGCTCATGTAGTTGTAGGTCTTAAAGCGATGGGGCATGTCAATCTTAAAACGCTCCTTTTGAAACTGTAGGCAGACAAAAACTTTAAATATCCAATCGCGCAATAAAATTACATTTGAAAAAATAGTGTCATAGACTACAAACCATGGTGTCTCGACTATTGGCTGCAGTGCCAGTGCACCTTCCAATAATTTTATCAATACACTTCTTGTGGATGGCTGCATTGCATTCTGGTGGAGAAATAATTACATGTATTTTTTAAGAGGGATTAGACATTGGGACTTTCAATATTTTAAATAAAACAGTTAAACACTGAACAATGGAAAGCAATCCATTCATGTATTCCCACATTTTTACTAAAACAAATTCTGGATGTATGTGGACAACCCAAAAAGCACACACATATGTCTGCAAGATGTCTGTTAAAGATCACTTGATCTGGAAAGCATCTGCTGTGTACAGCATCTGACAGACGGTTTACATACATTCTAAATCATAAACCTCTTAAAGACATCTAATAGACGTCTATTTGACATTTGATAGGAAACGTCCTATAGACATATTGCAGATGAGCAAACACTCTAAAAAATACACCTTGCAGATGTAAATGCAGACATCAAATGGACGTCTCTGTGATGCATGTCTGCTTTTAGGGAAGTATTTAGGATAACAAAAAAAAAACAAAAACAAAATATACTTACGTCTACACTTGTAACCTTGCTTGTTAAGACCCCTAGGCAGCAAAAGACAAAATTATGAGTACCCCTGAGTTATAAAGCTCTTAATTAACTTAGTTAAATCTTATAACTGAATAATCAGTACTGACCAAACAAAATCTCTGCAGACAGAGCAGAAGGTGGGCTGTCTGAAGAAGGTGGCAATGAACTCATGGTTTTTGATGAAGTGTATCTTCGCCTGTTTAATGGCTCCACGACGGCGATTGAGAGTTGGTGCCTCCTCTTCCGACACTACTGACTGACGACAATCTGAGAGCAAATGAAAAAAACAAAAGAGGCTAGAAGCAGAATCAAGCTGATCACTTTTTAACAGTAATTTAATACAATTTTTATGTCCTGGAAATAGATTTTATATATATATATATATATATATATATATACACATATATATATAATCTATATACACATATACAAAAAATGTAAGAAATTTAACAAGCATCTCATGTAAGCATTACCTAAGAAACACAACTGACTAGGATCAACCAGTAAATTCACAACCCGCCTAATTATACTGGGCAAGGCTTCTTTAAGTCTGAATAATCAACTAGTTATTTAATCAACGCATAGATTAGGTAGCAGTGAAAACATAGTATTCAAATGTTTGGGGCTAGTAAGTTTTATTAAAGGAATTGTTTTATTCAGCAAATGCATTAAATTGATTAAAAGTGGTAGTAAAGATTTTTCCACTGTTAAAAATATTTGTAATTTAAATAAACATTGTTCTTTTAAGAATTATGAAAAAAATTAAAATTAAAATTAAAATATATTCAAATAGTTATTTCACAATTATTTGCATTAACCGTTATTTTAAATAGTAATAACATTTCACAATATGACTGTTTTTACTCTATTTTGATCAAATAAATGTTCGCAAATCTCCAATTAAACCTTTTGCATTCTAAAAACAATAAAACACAAAAAAGAAGAGACACAGATATTTGAAGACATCCCAGTGTAATGCAGGAACACGCTGTTCTGACATGCTCAGAGACATTCCTGTCCACAGAACTTTAAAGGGAAATCCAAATGGCTTCACACACGCCCATACACACATGACCCCTCCCACTGCTGACGGCAATAGGTTAGATTCAAGCAGGGGTTGAAACGTCTATTGAGAAGGAGCTCAAGGGTGGCACTGAGGTATAACGCCCGTGTCCTATTACTGACACACTAACTCAGGGTGGATGTACTAAACTGGTTAGGTATAATATGAATAACTCTCTTTAGATCTAGCAGCTTTTATAGAAATTACATTTTTATAAGAGTGGCACTCCAGTCTTAAGTTGATTCTTTTAGTTCTTTTTTGGAAAAATACTTGGAAATGAGGACAGCAATTTTTATTGTGTTCAGTTTGCTGGCAAATGATGAGAAATGTATTTAGTACACTATCAGTCAACAGTTTTTGAACATTAAGATTTTTAATGTTTTTTTTTAAAGAAGTCTCTTCTGCTTACCAAGCCTACATTTATTTAAACCAAAATACAGCAAAAACAGTAAAATACTATTTGAAATAACTTTCCATTTGAATATATTTTAAATTTAATTTATTCCTGTGAATACAAAGCTGATTTTTTAGCATCATTACTTATCACATGATCCTTCAGAAATCATTCTAATATTCTGATTTGCTGCTCAAAAAACATTTATTTATTATTATGTTGAAAACAGCTGAGTAGAATTTATTTCAGGTTTCTTTGATGAATAGAAAAGTCAGAAGAACAGCATTTATCTAAAATAGAAATCTTTTGATCAGTTTAAAGCATCCTTGCTAAATAAAATTATTAATTTCTTAAAAAAAAAAAAAAAAGGATCTTTGGATCTTTCTAATTATCAAAGATAAAAAAAAATTCATTGATGATAATAATAATAATAACAAAAATGTTTCTTGAACAGCAAATCAGCATATTACAGTGATTTCTGAAGGATCATGTGACAATGAAGACTGGAGTAATGATGCTGAAAATGTAGCTTTGATCACAGGAATAAAATTACAGTTATTTTAAATAGTAAAAACATTTCAAAATTGTACAGTTTTTGCTGTAAAATATTTTGCAATATTACTGTTTTTGCTGTATTTAGGATCAAATAAATGCAGGCTTGGTGAACAGAAAAGACTTCTTTCAAAAAAACATTAAAAATCTTACTGTTCAAAAACTTTTGACTGGCATTGTATATACACCTCATTGTGAACGTTAAATCACTGTACAGTAAGAGATAAAGAGTGTTTATTTAAGTGAAAGTATGATCATGTCTTACTTGCATCTGTATCCTCCAAAAAGAACTGTACAGACATCATAACCTTCCCTGAAGGCTGCAAATCAACCTGAAATGAAGCAAGACAATAACATTAACTGTAAAAATGCAAACACTGACACTCATACAAACGTATAGACATCACCACATATCATCACATACCCAAAACTCTGCACGTCCATTTGCCTTCTTGCATCGCTCTGCCAACACAGACACACCCACAGTAACTTCTGCTAAAGGTTCCTCTGCAGTTCTCATCAGTAGTATTTGTATGACACGTCCCTCATAAATATGTGCATCAAAAGTGGATCGCCAAGCAGGATACATAGTGGGCTTCTTCTGGATCAATGTTTTTCCTCGGTCTTAAAAGAAAAAGGGGAAATATTGGACGTAAGTCAGTTAATTCTTGCCAGTTTTGATACATTAGTCAGCCAGAAAAATTATATTAAACTATGCAAGTGATATCACTTTTAATCACATGGAAATTGAGGTCAAGTAAGGGTGTATTGCATTGTGATGAACAATATTCCAGGCAGTGTGCTCTGTTCTAAAATACTCATTAAGTAGGTAATCCAGTTCTATGCAGATGGAGGATTTGCATGTCGTTCTGTGTACATACAGTCTACTGCAAAAACAGCGCAAGAAGCATGGCAGCACGCCATTCCAAACATAGCCATGCACTTGAAACCTATTATACACACATAACTGCATACACACATTTACTCACCAGTGCTGAGAGCTTCTTTCATTTTGACGGCACAGAATGGTGCCTCAGCCATTGGCGAGAATGTGCCAAGATCATAGGCATTAAACGCAATCCTCAGGAAAGGGGCCATGGCAACCCCTCAGGCACAGCCTAAAAAAAGATACAGACAAGCAAAATTCTTATGACTTTATTGACGCTTTTGTTGATATGTTCAGCAAAGCAGCAAAATATTTTCTTTAATGCTCTATGCAGTAATGCTAAAACACAAACTAAATTATATTTGGTCACAAACAGGAACCTACAGTTTGTTCATGCAAGCATATATGCTTGCACAGGAAATGCTATCATTAAATCTAATATTCACTCTATTGCTCTCCTAGTAGCTTTATAATGCTGTTATGTTACTTGTAATCAATTATCACCAAAAATAGTCATCCACCCTCTCTCTGACCTTTAGTATTAATCAGGGACTCTTTTTTGCTCTGCCTTTTAGGCTTCAATGCAAATGCCCTTTTAGATGTAAATGAGATTGAGTGCTTCACTGTATTTTTTTTTTTCAAAAGCTGCTGCTCTGTTGGTTTCTTTTTGGTTCAGAAAACAATCCATGCTGAAATGATCAGACTGACATGATCAGCGACCCTGAAATAAAAATACTTGAGCTGCAGTTTCTAACACTGGGATTCTTCAGAAAGGTATGTGGAGAGGCAGGTGAAACACACAAGCAAAACCATCATAATTTAACTTTTCTCATTAGCATTTCCAGTGTTTAGAAGTAAAAGTTTAACAGTTTCTTCATGTTACCTCGCACTGAATGGATGGACCAAATTTCTATGTACCAAATAGACAATGATGTGTCAGTGCAGACATCAGTACATCAGAAGGTGTTTCAGGAATAAAGTTTTGATTTCTGAAGGTTACAAATATAACTCTATTTGCAAAGATTGAATTTTCATATGATGTGACACATTTAGTGCATGAGAGTTGTCTGTGTGTAAAAGTGTGGTTAACCTATATTGTTATTGGTTTAACTAATAGCTACTAAGGCGTTGTAGGATATTTTGTTTGGTATTGCCCTTTAAATACAACCCAGTGACTAAGATTAAAAACAAATAAATTTAATTGCAAATTAAATATATATGGGCCATTCTACAGAATTGTTTCAAAGTCAGAAAAATTCTTGTATGTATGCAAACTGTATAACATTCAAGGTACACAGAACCACAGTAATACATAATTTAATAAGGGTTTTATTGACCTGTTAAGAGTTTGCTTACATCTTTCTTGTAAATATGTTTTTTTTTTTTTTTTATTAAAAAGTTTTCAGAGGTAAATCAACAACAGTTGCAATTTTAACAATATTTCAAGTGTGATTTATGAGATTTGTTGATCATACTGATTTCAAACTTTGGGATACATTAGTTTAAATATACATTGAACCAAACACTATCATAACATCTTAGTTGAAAATTCAGTATACTTTATTTTTGACAAAACATCCCATGTTTTGGTTGTGACAGCACATTTTCACTAGTGACGCTAATGTTTTGGTAGCGACCACATCACATTCCAGAATTTTAACCCATACACTAAAACACTACTAAAACATGCGAAAATAATAAAAAATATGCACTATTGTGCTAAAATTGTTTATTTGCCCCAAATAAAGGATTATGTTTTCCTTTTTTGTCACTAATGAAACAATGATGACATGTTTCGGTTGTGACTGTTACAGTAGTGACAATTTTATGGGATAAAACCCTAAAAAACAAAGATGTCACTACTGAAACTTCACCAAATGTTTCAGTACTGACAATTTTATGGGATAATGTCCAAAAAACAAAGACTTCACTACTGAAACTTTACTCAAAGATACTGATAAGTACATGGTAACCTAGCACATTTCTGAATAGTTGCAGACATACAAAAACAAAATGTTATGGAATAACTCCCAAAAAAAGTTTGTTTAATTATAGTACCATTTTTAAAAGTTACACACAGAGTTTTCAGACTTTTGAACACATTTACCTCAAAATGATGGCGACTATCTTCTCACCATGTAGCTATAAGAAACATAAACATGTAAGATTTGAATACTTTTATGTGTTTAAATGTGTTTTTTGGTTGTGGGACAGCAGTTTGCATCTATTCTGTAGAATGGCCAATATATTTCATTATTATATTTCAATGCCCTTTTGCTAAAATTCCTTGGTTTAATTCTCATGCAACAGGAAAAGCACTCCTGGTCATCTGTAACAACGCTTCACTCATCATGTTTACTTCTACATGATCTTGCTTTATTATTGTGGATCAGAATATTTGGAACATGACCCAGATGAGGTTTATAGGTTACAGTAATAATTGTGGCTGCAATTGATCGTCCTTTTATAACATCAGGACTCCACCCACTTCTGTCGAAAACCAATGACATGACTCAGGCTGTGACTGGAACACAGAAACTTCATAACAAACTTGTTTGTTGTGTTGCAGTGACTGTACTTAGACTGTATTACTAAAGAGTGTGTAAGAATACGAAAGACAGGGAGAGAGAGATTTGAACACACCCATACACACACATACACACACACACTTCTGCTGCAGTTCATGTAGGAAGCGCACTTGTTGAAACATGTCCGAAACCAGCACCGAAACATCCAAACACATTGCAGCATCTCATGTGAAAATCTAAATCCCTGCTTGTGTTTGTGTGTGTGTGAGAGCTAGCGAATCAGTTGGGTGGCAGAATGTGTCAATAACATAAGCTTGCAGCACAGTACAAAATTGATTTTGAAACAATCCATGTCACATCAGTCAGAGCCTCTCTAGATATTCACACATGCATCATCAATCCTGTTCAGCCAAAATCAGCCAAAAAAAGACTAGAAGAGCCTGTGGACCTGTGTTAGTATAAGTGTGAAACTGAGAAAAACAGAGAGAAGGACAGAGATAGCGATGGTGGGATGTTGGGTAGGCAGGTGTGGTTAACAGGCTCCATGTGCTTTCCTGAACATACCAAGTTAAAATGAGTGCTAAGACAATGTTTGCTCACATAAACCTCAAAATAAGCCATAATAAGAGCTAAAACACAATTACAAGCGTGTAAGAAGTGTGTTTGTGTGTGCATAGCTATGTTAAGTAAACTAGTACTATTGCTCATACCTAGAATTAGTGGTTTGCTCAAATCCCTGACCCTAAGTATCTAACTACTTCTATAAGAACACTCGACCCAAAAATGAAATTTCTCTCATTATTTACTAATCATGTAGTCCTAAACCTGTATAATTATCTTTATTTCTGCAGACGAAATTTTGAAGAGTGTTATCAACCAAACCATTTCAGTTCCCACTGACTTCTTCAAAATATCTTTTTTTGTTCTATGTTCCACAGACGAAAAGGAAGCCATACAGGTTTGGGAGTACTTGAGGATGAGTAAATGACGACAGAATTTTAATTAATGGGCGAACTCTCTCTTTCAGGCTGATGATACACGGTGCAACTCTTCGAGCGATGTTGCGGGCAACGGGCGACCAGGTTCCACAGGGTCTACGACCGATCTAAATTATCCAGTTATAAAACTGTTACTCACTCTCAACGGGAAAGCGACAAAGCAACACTGCTCACAAAAAGCTGCCCCGTGTATCATCAGCCTAATTGATCTTGCACTGTTCAGGCTACGGAAATCTCACATGGTGCAACCTTAGGAGATTAAGATGTGTTAAATATTTGGATTAGCATATTAGGATTTTAGATTAGAAATAAGAGTGTCTTAATTTGAATTGGCCTGTAAGCAACCACATAGAAACCACCCTAGCAACCATATAAAAATCAGAAGACTTTAGCAACTGCATAACTGAAATCTAGTTATATACATAAAGCATATAAACAAAATCCATCTTAGCACATCTGATGGAATATATGTTAGTGCTACTTTCAAGTGCATGAAATATATAATTTGTGCATGACAATTCTGGGGTCTTTCAGTTCACTGACGTCAAAAGGAACAGCAGGTTTCATCACTTGTGTCCACAGTCATATAACACAACATCTAATGTACGGGACAGGAAGGAACTATCGACACCCTTGAACAGAATGAAACAGTGGTATGGTGTAAACCACAGCAGGATGTGTCTCCACTGCAAAGAGTTATCATGTCAGTCACATGTTAGTGGATAGCTAATATTAAAGGAAATTAACTGAAATATGTCAACAAACCACTGACAACAACTAAAATTACTGCAAAATGTGCGTAACAATTTCCACCATGCCCCAATACACACACACTCACTTAATCATCTCAACCAGAACCATGCTCTGTTTTGTGTATTTGATCAATAATCATTGATATTTTGCACAGGACTGTGTCAGTGGCATTTTAGACCCCTCAATGTGACAAACTGTGGCTGATTATTAACTATAAACATCTTACTAAAAAGATTTCACTAACAGTTCTGTGTAACAAACTACATAGTGTAAACACAAGCGCTTGCAGGATTTTTGACTATCACCAGCTGACTGCGAACTCGCCTGGAATGTATAAAACGCTGTCTAGGTAGGTCACTAAGTATTTTTGAGACACAACCTCAGTTGGCTCTTTAACCACAGAGAAGTGTTGTCTAGCAGGACTTAGTGTGAAAACATCAATTCTGTCAAGGTCCAGTAGGCAGCGGCATAACATTACACTAATGTGTGAAACTGCGTCCTTTTTAGATCATTCTAACACTATAAAGATATGTTTAAGGTTGTTTGGAAAACATAAAGTCATTTAAAGCAAGGACTGAGGTCTGATGTATCTAAAAACACATACTGCCTCCGCACGCGTCGCTCGAATGCGTTCAGCGCATCAATCGCTAAAACATCAGCGAAGAAAATGAGTCACTCAAAAGCGCAACATTACTAAAGTTCTGTCACGACTAAGCAATATTCGATCAGAAAACAAGCAAAGAAGCTCTGTTAACTTCTTACCTCTCCTCCGGAAGACGCGGACTTTTCTCTGAGACGCCTGCTCGCTTCAGTGATTGAGCCGTTTGAGGAAGTACAAATCGTTCGTGGAGTTCTGAGTAAAGTAGGGCGGAGTGACGTCGCACAGGTGCTCTCTTTTTCGCGGATAGCATCCGCGCTCGGACGACACTTTAGTAAGCCATTGCGCTAAACAGAGAGTGCAGGTGCATTTTAGAGTCTGTACCAGTCCGTCCAGTGTGTATGTGAGTGACCTCTTTGCGAAGGGCTCATGTGAAGGGGACTGGTAGTGTACCTCTAGATGCCCCACTATTGAGAGCAAACCTATGGCAAGCCATTTCAACATATATTCATAATTCTTTCACATTGTAGTAGTGGCTAGTAGCAAATAAGTATAGCCAGTGTTGGGGAAAGTTACTTTTAAAAGTAATGCATTGTAATTTTGCCTTACTCCCTGAAAAAGTAACTAATTACGAAAGTAATGTGTTACGTTACTTTTGCGTTACTTTTAAAATCTGGGCGGAGCTTGCTTCTTTGTTTTTAATATAAAACCATTCTAATGTAAAAGCTCTTTTACACCAAAAGTGAAATGAATTCATCTCAGGCTGAAAGAAAATTACATTTATGTAGGAGATCACTCTTCAGTTAAAAAAAAAAAATTAAGCACAAATGTTAATTTTTGCTTATTAGTATGGCTGAATTGCATCATGGAAGGTCAGCAGCAAAGACACTGGTTAATAAAATGGGATTAAATACATAAAGGATATTTGAAGAGTTCAGATGCAAAACCAGCTAAAAGCCATCTCGGTCAAAAATGAGATTATGATACTGAGTGAATGCTCTCGACACATATTATACATTTATCAAATATTTTTTTCTTCAAACTCGCTAAAATACCAGCCTCAGCCCAATCAGAAGTACCGGTACTTACATTGAAACCTATACATCTGAGCCTAATAAAAAGGCATTTTTTAAAGAAAGACGTCAGATGGATTTAGCTGGTTTTGCATCTGAACTCTTCATTTGTTTTATTTAACATATTTAATTACTGCAGGGTTGCATCATATTCGGAGTTTGCATTTCACTGTTTTTATTCATTTTGAGGAATACTGAATTTGTTTTTTGTGAGTGAGATGAATTAATGCATGTTCACATTTAGTCTAGAATACATTATGTTTACTCCCAATTTCCCGACAGGAGACTTGTCAATCAATAAATGGGGAGAAAAGTAATTGCCATTTCTTATTTGAACAAGTAACTCAGATATTTTCTTAGAAATTCAAAAGTAATGTGTTACTTTACTAGTTACTTTAAAAAGTAATATTATTATGTAACTCGCGTTACTTGTAATGCGTTTCCTCCAACACTGAGTATAGTATGTGATGAAGAAGTACTCTACAAGTTACTATTGAAATAATGCCATAGTTGCCAAGTTCAAATAATGCCAAATTCCCTAATCGGAAACTGGACATGAGTGGAGTCTAAAGGTTGTATTTACGACTGGGAAGCTAGATCATTTTGATAACACTGACAGGCCCTAAACATTGGACCTATTATGCAAAAAAAAAAAAAAAAAAAAACACTTTTATAAGGTGTTTGAAAACAGTTGTGTGGCCACAGTGTGTGAAAACAACCAGCCTGTAATGGTAAAAATCCACCCTCTGGTTTTTTATATAATCCCAATAAATCGTAAACAGTATCTCTGAACATGCAATTCCAGATTTCTCCCTATGTACACATCATTGTAGGGAGAAATCCTGCCCATTTGTGTAAAGGTATGTTTAGGGATCAATACCAATGCTTCATGCGTGAACATCAGCTCCAGACAAAGTAAGTATCACGCGTTATGTTGTATAATGTTGCTAAAGCTACCATTGTCTCTGCCTGTTTTCACTGGTGCTGCCTTCACATGCTACCAGAATAATCATGAGTTGACAGCTTTAATTTGTCAAGCTCATAATCACAAGTGGGACTTATAAAATTTGTGATAGCACGCAATGGCACCATGAGACCAGCTATGTTGTATTTTTATTGTGCCATGCTCCCCGTCTGTGTAATTCATAAACGTGCATTTATTATGCACAATACAATCAGATGACTGACTTCTAAACCGATTCTGTTTCAAACATGTAAGACTGAACACCGCTACTAGAGTTTCTGACAATTATTAGTGTGTGAGATTGTCCTGTTTTGTATTTGCAGGCTCTTGAAGCTCCGCCTTCTTCTGAAAAGGGGGCCAGAGCACCAGCTCATTTGCATTTAAAGGGACAAACACAAAAACTGCACATTTCATTCCCTAAAAGTGGCAATTTTAACAAGCTATAATAGGTCATCTCAAAAATGTATATAGGCAAGAATTAACCCAGTGTCCTCCATGATTGCTATTCTTTCCAACAACAAAGCACATGACAAACTTGTATTTACAATTTCAGAAGTGAGAAGTATAAAATTTCTGATAGCACATGAAGGCAGCATAAATACTAGCAATGAATAGTTACTAATAAAATTTAAAACTACACTAGCACAACTGCTTTCCAATGATTACAGCTACATAGGCATACTGATAACACAACAATAGATACTAGCTGATGTGGCAAGTGTAATGTTGTTACACTAGATTATCGGAATTACTATTAACTAATGGTACTAAATCTACAGGGCTTTTATTTTGAAATTTGTATTAGGAGAGATTGCATGAGTGATGTAGGTCATGTGGTTACAAGCATAATATGTTAAGTGTCATTTTCATTTCTTTATATAGGTGAATTTGTATTTCTGAATTATTGTTTTTGTTTTCCCTTTTTATGAATTTGTTAATCTATCTAAAATGTTCAGGAAGCGCTGTCACGCAAGTTATGTAGTGTGTAAGCGTGAGGGTAGAGCTGATGTAATTTCTGGGCGCCCTCTCTCTTTTGCGGAATGACGTGGCGATCAGAGGTATGTTTTATCAGCTTCTCAAAAAAGTGTTTAAATATTAATTACTGATCGTTTATGGAATTTCTATGTGAAACGTGTTTGTTTGTTAACTTTGCTTTATTTAGAGATTAAAAATCCAAGTTATGAATGTTGTACAGAGTATGTTTATTCGGAGTATGATTGCGGGTAACGGTATTTTTACACGTGCGGTATGCTGCTGAATTTCGGTATTTCACGATGCATTCTGAGTTTAAAAGTTTCATCTGTGTTAGGAGTTATACATTTATGATTGACTGAAGTTATAAGTTTACTTTTAATGATCCATGAAAGATTTAAATGCATTTCCTGTTAAACTAATATACATTGAAAAAGTATGCAATGATGTCTGTTGTGTTTCAGTACAGAAACCAAGAAGCCGAAAGTAAAACACATGACAACTGCATCATCACACAACGCAGAAACAAACCCACTACACTAGTATTAAGGAATAAATGTTAAAACAGCTTGCCACACATGCCAGCAGTCTATCTACAGCTGGACACACATGCAAAGAGAAACAGTGATTGCAATGGCTGTTGATTTATAGATAGTTTATTCAAGAGGCATTGAGATGAGGAACAGAGCCTGCGTCTGGTTTCTATATACCGTTCATGGAATATTACCTATAAAACATACGCTGAAAGGTCACATAACTGTGGGTGTGAAGGACGCAAAATGTGAAAATCGACATCCTTCTCTGTGTGTGCTTGTAGTCTTGTCCTGCTTTCCTCCTCTTGGTCCGCAGTGCTGTGGAGTGTATGTCCTAGATTTAAGTGTGTGGGTGAGATTTAAAAAAAGCAAAGAAACAACAGTATGTTGCAGAGCCTATGTGTGTGTAGATATCTGGTGCAGAATTGGAGGTGGTGAGGGGGCTGTTTTGATACCCCTTATCTGTAATTGAGCAGATCTACAAAGATAAATAATGTATTGTTATGTGTAAAATAACCAGAGTACTAATTAAATTGTTTAATCATTCATCTTTGTCTTCTCTGTTTATGAAACGAACGTTAGATAAATAGCCCAACTAAGTTCACAGATGAATTAGTTTTAGCGCGCATAGAGAGAAGTTTACAGTGCTGCATAAACTTTGCATCTGACACACTCTTTCACACAAAGATGCACACATGCACACACTCTGTAAACAGCTGCCTGACAGATCAGTAATGCCTTATATGTCAGCTTCTAGCAGTAAAACAGAAGCCACATTTCTTCCTCTTGTCACCACAAACCTAAGAAAAGTCTGTAAGAACTTTGTAACATTTTAAGTGGAATTACACATGTAAGTGTACATTTATAAACAGCAGCAAATAAAAGGGAAGTGGAAGATGAGTCTATTTCCTGTGTAATAGTAGATCAGGCCACCTGGCAGTCTTATATATTTATGCCCCTATGCAATGTTATAACTTAGACTGGGTAATTTACCCCAGATAAGTCAAGAAAAGAATAGATAATGCTTTTATCTATTGTAGAAAAATGAGGTAAATTTTCCTCCGCCTCTCTTCATCTCTCTGCTGCAATGCAGAGGAACATAAGACACTTTAAAAGACCCAAAAGTGTCACGACAATGTCACCGTGACACTGCCACAGAATCATACACATTCTCAAACACACATTTTCTCTTAGTCCCTCTAGATCATCAGTAAAATTTTCTTGGTCTAGAAATATGAAAGAATAAAAACTGGTATACTGTAATATGTCTCACCTTTGACCTTTGCGTCGTCCGTCATGGTACTCCTGTGAATGTGTGTTAAAGACTGACACAGAAGAGAAGAAATTGTTGAATAATTTGTTTTCTTTGCGCACAAAAAGTATTCTCATAGCTTTATAAAATTAAGGTTGAACAACTGATGTCACAAGGACAATTTCAACAATGTCCTTACTACCTTTCTGGGCCTTGAACGTGACAGTTGCGTTGCTGTCTATGGAGGGTCAGAAATCTGTCAGATTTCATCAAAAATATCTTAATTTGTGTTGTGAAAATGAACGAAGGAATTAACGGGCTTGCAACGACAAGAGGGTGAGTAATCAATGAGAGAATTTTCATTTTTGGGTGAAGTATCCCTTAAACTATAATCTGTAATTTATTTTATGACCTAAAAAGATTAAACTGTTTATAATTTATAATTTATTTATGTATCATTAATTTATCTACAAGAGCCATGTGCAGTAATTAATATGCTAATGTAGGCAAAATAAGTTAACATTCAATAATAGGTATCAGTGAGAAAGGTGTAGTGTGTTGGCCTACAAGCCGTCTAATTAGAGATATATGTATATATGTATGTATAATTTTAAAATACAGCTAATTATCATTACTTCAGTGAGGTCAAATATTTTGAAGAAGCCTACTTAGGGCTGTGTGAAAGCACCCATGCACTCAAATTGAAGTGAGTACAGTATAGATAGTCCATTACTAGAAACAACACGTAACAACACATAATCAGTCGGCCATATTGGCGGCACTGAATGTAAACAATGCCACTGAACCGAATGAAACTTGCATATTATGCTGATTATTGCTGCTGAAAATGGTCAATTATTGTCATGTTTTGGGCTGTACTAATCCGTTGGAGTACTAAGACTGCCAAAAAGAGTCAAGGAGAAGAGTGCAAAAAAACTAAGGAACAAAAGGTGTTTGTGGTTGGCCAATCTGAACCAGGATTTCCAGGCTAAGAATCTTGACAACATTCGTGTTTGTTCTCATTTCCAGTGAGGTAGGTGAAATTAAGGCTAGTTAAGGCTAATCTTAAATAATACTGCTAGTACATATCTTTACCACCTATTAACTTTAGTTCGTCAAAATATTGTGCCCTTTCCTGCTTACTAAGTCCTTCTCTATATGATTTAGCAGCTTATACATATTTTTTCTGTGGTTTAGACAGCATAAATTAGAAGAACAACGTATTCAGTTGTAGATTAACCATACATTTCATTCTGTTGTTTACATCTGAGTATGGCCAATATGAGCAAATGCTTAATAGATTTTACTGCCAGTTTTTAAACGTAGAGCTAAAACCTTCAAGTTAACCTTCAAATGTCTCTTTTATATGTTGTTTCACTCATAAATATGTCGCATTCCAAAGTGAAATTGGTTACAAATTATTTTATATCGAGCCATAAATCCTGTTGTAAACCTGTGGTAAAACTAAAGCACAAACCTTGTTCAGAGAAGTGCAGTGTATAGTCGCTTCAACTATACACCCCCGCAAGAGAGCAATTGGTCCTCTTTAATAAAGGAACTGCAAAACAAGCAACCTAGGTAGCATCAGCTGCATGCTTTCCAGTGTCCAGCCATCTCACGTGCATCATGCAATCAAAAACCATGCCAATGGCTACGCGGGATTGATAGCTCGAGCCGGTGTAATTAAAATGATGTACAATGTTGAGTTTTTAACATTCTTTTTTAGAATTTCTGATTATTCAGATGTGTTATCTAACTAGAAAGATGATTAATTAATTGAAGATTCATGTGGGTGTAGGCCTATATAGCTAGTGTCATCTCAATAATGCACTTGATTACAACCTAACATTATTTCAACACAAATCTAATTAATTTAGATCATATATATATATATATATATATATGGGGGAAAGGGGAGCGTGGGAGGTAAAATAGACAATGTAGATCAGACTGACTTGAGAGAACAAGTAAATGAAGAGAAAGGGATAGAGGGAGTTAAAATGATAAATGCGTCTCCTATTTGGGACAAGGTGTCCGTAACTTTCAGGTACTCCAGAAAACAAACTCTCATCCTTGCTCTCTCACTCTGTTCTGGGTCACATCGTCTCCTGGGGACGTGGAAGCAGGGCAACGCCAGCCCTCCCCTTTCTTCATATCCCTCTCACACGCACACACAGTCTCAATCTGTAATACACTCTTTAATTACGGAGTTGAAGATACTTAATCACAGAATCACATCTCTAAAATTCACTCTCTGTGGACTCAACCTGGCTGTCGTTGAAAATAAAACTTAAAAAACGTTGAGGGGTTCAGAAAAAAGTTACAGAGCTAATTATAAACTATTGGTTTATGCTAAAGTTCGTACAGTATTCGAATGAGTTGCATCTTGAAATGCATTTAAATAAAACATAACTGAATTGAAATTAACCACAAAGGGAACCCTTATAGCACTGACTACTATATTGTTAATGGTTTTATTTCAACAGTGGTCAACCTTATAGGTAACCTTATTTGCATAACCACATTAGAGATATGACTTTTCACACACAAAGAAGGGTAAAATAGGAAGCTGAGACACTAGTGAGGTTTGAAAACCCAAAGTGGACACAATAGCTCAAGTAAAGTTTACTCAAATGATATAGTGACAATTGATCCTTCTTACAAACTACTTAAACATTCCTGTTTTAATATACATCAAGCCCTCATATTGTAATTATAACATGGCAAGTTCAGACACAAGGCAAGTAAATTAAACATTACATCATCAAGTGCAACGAGAATACCAGCTCAGTTGCTAAATACTAATTTGCTTGTAGAAGTCATTGTCCAAATGACTGACAGCAGTATGCAAGGAAATATAATCCATCAAGCAAATGGCACCAAATGAACATAATGGACTCAAAGTTCCCATATATAGAAATTGTCCTATTATATTTCAGTGCTCTGGAGTATTGCATAATATATCATTGTATAATGGTTAAATTAAGCAACATCTTGCTGGTTCTAAAATGTTCTTTTCTAAATGACAGCTGGAAGTGCTACTGTGTGCCTTTTAAAGTGTGTCCATGGCTCAACGGGGTCTTTGCAAGAAGTATTTGGCACAAAATAAATGTCTGAGTGTGAGCGTTTTGTTCCCTTGGCGTTCCAAAAATACGTCTGTTGCGTCACGTTAGCGTAGCGATGGTTGATTACGCTCCCAGTCACACTGGGTGGTATTTTTTGAATGTGACGTGAAAATGCATTGCTCCCGAATGATCAATAACAGATTTAATTGCCCATATGAGAAGACAAAAGCAGGATGGCTGATGCTACAGGACTGTAGCCTCTTCCATAGCATTCACCCACCTAGAAACAGAACAGAATTTTCACATTATGTAATAGTAGAACAGAATATAAATCTGTGTAATAAAATATTTTTTTGAAAAACGTAATACTGTGAAATATTGTTATATTTAAAAAACAAAATAAAATAAACCCAATGCATTAATTGCCAGGGGCTGAAAACTTTTTGAATTTGAAGATAAAGGTAAATTTAACTTATTTTGTCTTCTGGGAAACATGTAACTATCTTCTGTGGCTTTTGAAGGGCAGTACTAAAAGAAAAAAAAAAAAAAGATATTTAGGCAAAATAAGAAAAATGTACAAAATCTTCATTCATTTGTTCAAAAGTTTACACCCCCAGCTCTTAATGCATGTTTTTCCTTCTGGAGCATCAGTGAGTGTTTGAACCTTCTGTAATAGTTGCATATGAGTCCCTCAGTTGTCCTCAGTGTAAAAAGATGGATCTCAAAATCATACAGTCATTGCTGGAAAGGGTTCAAATACACAAAATTGCTGAAAACCCAAAGAATTTGTGGGACCTGGACAAACAAGGAACTCATGAACAACTATCACTAAAAAAAAAAAAATACAACTGTGGATTCAGGTAACAACACAGGAGAATTAAGAATCAAGTGTATGTAAACAGGGTCATTTTTATAAATTTAACTATTATTTTCTCTTGTGGAATATATGTAAACATACTGTATGTGAAATATCTTATTCAGGTCAGTACTAAATAAAAAATAACATGCATTTTGTATTATCCCTCTTATTTTGATAAAATAATTAACATTTTGCAGTGTAAACTTTTGACTTCAACCGTATATAATATACATAAATTAATTTATTAAGTATTTTAAAACATAATTAGTCCTGTGATGGCACAGCTGAATTTTCAGAAGCCATTACTCCAGTCTTAAGTATCTGATCACATGATTTGGTGCACAAGAAACATTTCTTAATATTAACATTGAAAACAGTTGTGCTGCTTGATTTTTTTACAGAAACCATGATGCTTTTTTTTTTCATATTTATCATATTTTATACATATGTTTGTGTGTGTGTCTTAACCTCTGTGCTGTGTGACTGTCCTGGGCTCTGAAAGTATAGAAGAGAGTGCTTTTGTGGTACAGCTGAAACATGCTGCTCTCCCCTTCAGCCTCTGACCTCACAGAGAACCCCAACAGAGGAAGGGTCTCGCATGCAACCCTCTCCTTATATAAAAGAAAAAGACATAGGGAGAGATTAGGAGCTGCATGTATCAAGTTAATGTGTGCAAAAATGTGACTGTGTGCGCGTTACCTCAGGTTGTGGGTATGTGTAGAGAACTTTATCTTTTAGGAGGAACCACAGGCTTCTCCAACTTCTCTTGCTGTTTCTGCACCTCTGCAGGGTTCCACTCATCACCCCCTCGGACACCGTCTCCTAGGCAGAAACACATGATATGTCACCCCAAATACAATGGAATAGTTCACAAAAGGGATAGTTCACCCTAAAAATGAAAATTCTATCATTAATTACTCTCATGTCGTTTCAAACTCATAATACCTTCATTCATCTTTGGAACACAAATTGAGATATTTTTGATCTGAGAGCTTTTTGACCCTGCATAGACAGCAACACAACTGACACATTCAAGGTCCAGAAAGGTAGTAAGGACATTGTTAAAATAGTCCATGTGACATCAGTGGTTAAATCATAATTTTATAAAGCTATGAGAATACTTTTTGTGTGCAAAACTAATGACTTTATTCAACAATTTCTTTTTTTCTGTGTCACTTTTCGGTACGTTTATGAGAGTACCATGCATTTGTGTGTTGCTGCTAACACAGTAGCCGGCATTCTGACACAGAATAGAAGAAACTTTTTTAACAATGTTAAAATATTCTATTCATCAAAAATATCTTAATTTGCTTTCTGAAGACGAACGAAGGTCTTACGAGTTTGGAACGACCTGAGGGAGAGTAATTAGTGACAGAATTTTAATTTTTGGGTGAACTATTCCTTTAAATCCCTTTTATACAGTACATGGAAAAAATGTGTGTTATAATCAAGCAATTCAGAGTGAGATTAGAGCAAAACATAATCCACTGGACTAATATTTTGCCCAAAGATATGAATTCAGAGGTAATGGGATACCTGGTTGAAAGACATTTGGCCTTTGCGGCTCTTCCACAGACTCGACGGATGAATGTTTTGGAAGACCGAAGAGAGAGGTCGACTGGGGCTCTCTGATATTGTGGCAACATCTTTCCAACAAATGCACACACAATTATGATAAGAGTCATGCATAACAATGTTTAAGTAATAAAACTACTTTAATGAAGATATTGTGGTTGTACCATGCTTACGCAGCTCAGCGTAACAATGATCACACACTTTGGCACGTCGATTCTTCATGTACTTGAGGGGGAATTTGTTCCTGCAACAATCTCTGCAGACAACCTATAAGCAACATAAAAATGAGAAAATCAGAATAAATAGATCTTAAGAGTGGTTTTCTCTGCGAAAAGAAAATTTGCTGAGAATTTGTTCAGCCTTAGGTCATCCAAAATGTAGATGAGTTTGTTTCCTCATCTGAACAGCATTGCATTACTTGCTTACCAATTGATCCTTTGCAGTGAATGGGTGCCGTCAGATTGAGAGTCCAAACAGCTGATAAAAACATCACAATAATCTACAAATAATCCACAAGACTCCAGTCCATTAATTAACAAATGGCTGTGCGTTTAAATAAACAAATACATTATTTGGAGGTTTTTAACTTCAAACTCTTGATTCCGGATAGACCCTCTTTCCAGATTATTGCTTTCTCCAGTGAAAAACCTGTCTCGTCTGAATCAGGAGAGAAATATGCACAGATCAAGCACTGTTTACAAGCGAAACAGTCCAAAATCATTCTAAACAAACATGTCAGTGGATTTTGATGTGAGAGGACAACAAGGGATGGACTTTTTCACTGGAGAAAGCATTATTATGGATTATGGACTCATATTTTGGCCATAAGCGACAGTTTGAAGTTTGAATTTGAAATGTATGAATTTATTACAAAACCACTACTTTTATCAGTTGTTCGGACTCTCATTCACTGCAGAGGATTCACTGGCTAAAAAGTGATGTAATGCAAAATTTCTCCAAATCTGATATATAGATATATATTTAAATCCAAAACTCATCTACAACTTGGAAAGCTTAAGGGTGAGTAAATATTCAGCAAATTTTAATTTTTAGGCAAATTATTCCTTTAAGTGTTTTTGTACCTTGCCGCATGCATGGCAGTGATGTCGTCTGTTTGTGAGGCTGAAATGTGAGTGACAGTTCATGCAAACTGTCACCTGGGAAACAGACAGCAGAGGAGGAGCATTCTCGCCAAGACACATCTCTGGACCGTCCAATAACTAAACACAAGACATATATAATTTCACTTTTTTAGGTGCTGACATTTTATCAAACTTAATTTAAAGCTTCCTCACCCCAAAACAGTCCACTCCTGATATGGGGCCGAGATTCACTAATGTCCGATTCAGTGTAACAAACCAGCTGTCTCTTTCAATGCCGGAGCTGCACACAGGAACACATGCATCAGTCATACTGCATACCAAAATACTATATATGCATGCGTGAGTGCTTGAATCTGTGTATGTCACTTGCTTGGCAGACAAAGTGATGCTTATATCTTTCACGTCTATCTTCAATGCACTCTGAGCATTTTCTATAGGAGGCTTGCTGACCTGAAAGACAAGAAGTGAAAAGCATATAATTATATAATATTTATAATTTTAACTCACACCCTGTCTGGTGTTCAGATAATTAAACAAGCTTAAACTGTGCACTTAAGGTTGTACAAGAATAGAGGCGAGAATGAGAGATTATTTCTAAACAGACAAATAAAATACATGAATAAACAGTTTTGAATTTTTCATACATATAATAAATACAAACTAGAATAAGATGAAGATCTGACAAATTTTATTTGTTATTTTCTTATTATTTTTTCTCTTTTGTATTATACATTTTTCCTTTCTTTTTTTAGTTCTGTTTTCTCATCTTATTTTGTTTTATGCATTTTATTTTCTTATTCTGTTAGACTTTACTTATAGACTAGACTTTATATATAGAGAATTTCTATATATTTTGAATAAGATTTTAATTTAAAATTTTCAGTTTTAATTTATATTTTATTTTAGTAATATTTAAAATGCTTTTGTCCTTTAAAAAACCCATAACAATACTGCTTATAATTAGTGTCTTGAGCACTAAATACTGTGCATTAGTGTTCTCCCTATTGAGAAATGGTTTCCAATAACTATTATGTATGAATAAACACTAGAAGTGTCCGTAAATGCTGTCATCTTTACCTCCATCCCTGCCAATGGTAATCTGTTGATGAGCCTGTATTTGCCATCTTGCTGAGGATATGTGTACAGCATTATGTCATTCATCTGAAAATGTAAAAAGTTAAAAAAAAATACATAACATTCACCACATACAAGCACATGTGTTACTTTTGATATTTGCATACCACAACAGTTAATCTGAGTGGGTCACTGTAACAAATGTTCACCACAAGGGGGCGCAATGACATTTGTTTTGACCAAAAGTAACTTTGTGGCCTTTCAGTCAATGACTACAGGCAATGTTTGTATTAAAGGCAGGTTGTTACAGCGATGTGTGATAACTCGAAAAATTCAAACATGCATTTAAGCTGTGATTTAACAAAGAGAATTATGACTAAGCTACTTATTTCTCAGAAATAGATTCATTAGTCATCAATTACTCAGTCTGATGCCATTTTTATGTGTTCAGACAACTGCCAAATCATTTGCGCATTATTGTGGATTATCACATAGCTAGTGAAGAATACATCTATACAGCTAAACACAACCAAAGTTCATCTTTGCAGACAGGAGGTTGTGCAAACACTGGATTCAGATGTGCCTTCCTACCATCAGATACTGCCTGATAAGGCAGCATATTTTGTCTTCTGAAATGTTAATCAATGGTGCATACGAAATGCCACAGACTGTCTCCAGCATCAAGCAATAAAATATGAGGGATATTTGAGTTCACCACTCTGGGGGCCACGCGCCCGTCTCAGCACACAACTGTCCATCTGGCTGAAAAGTCTACAGTATACAGTATTTCTGACAGGCCATCTCACGTCCATCCTGTCACCCTCTGTTCTGTTATCTTAACACATTGCTTTGTCCCCGTTCCCACAGACTTATTCTAGGGTGAGAACAGCACAGCAATAACAATAGCATATGTAGACATAAACACACACAGAACAACATCCTGCCAGGAAACTCTAAAAACAAGTAAAATAGCTCACAAACACAAAGGAGAGACACTAGAGACTATACAGAAAGAAAGGAACTGTATCTTACATACTCAACTCAGCTATTAAAAGTTGTATATGCTCTAAAACCTTTCTTCCAAAGAAAAAATGTAAGTTGTAAAATTATTGTAAATAAAATGACATACCAAGAAAAGGTGACGTGGTTGCTTGCACTTTCTGCTGACCTTCATTAAGGTGCCCTCTTTCACAAACACCTAGGGCACAGATATACACAGACATCCTTACTCATCAGTACTGCTTTAAAACCCAGAAACAAAATCATATAATTTGATTGGATGAGGTGTATGTGATCAGTATTTCTTACTCTCCCAGGTTGTAGGAGATCTGTCAGACCCAGAACACTGTGTTCAATATGGACCAAACGCAGAAGATCCACCTGAGAGAGAAAAAGAATGCTAAAATTCCCTTACATTGCACAACAGTGTCATTTACACAAACTGCCTTGGATCCACACACATAGACTCTCTGTAATCACATTAGGTCAAAAAACACATACTCACTCCATTCTTAAGGCTGTCATTAACATGATGAGCAACATCTGAGACCACAACCAAAGCGTCTGAGGGGAAAGAGAGTAGAGAGGGACAGATTTTCAACATACAAAAAAATTATATTTATATTTTATATATTTATATATACACAGACACACAATACTGTGTGTAAATACAGTATATACAGTAGAGGTCAAAAGTTTACCTGAATGACCCACAGCTGTGTTTTTTGTTATAGTGATAGTTGTTCATGAGTCCCTTGTTTGTCCTGAACAGTTAAACTTTCAAGGTTCAAACACTCACTGATGCTTCAGAAGGAAAAACTATGCTTTAAGAGCCAGGGGTGTAAACTTTTGAACAGAATGAAGATGTGTACATTTTTCTCATTTTGCCTAAATATCATATTTTTTTCATTTAGTACTGCCCTTCAGACTCTACAGAAGATACATACATGTTTCCTAGAAGACAAAATAAGTTACATTTACCCTGATCTTCAAATTCCAAAAGTTATCACCCCCGGCTCTTAATGGATTGTGTTTTCTTCTGAAGCATCAGTGAGCGTTTGAACCTTCTGTAACAGTTGCATATGAGCCCTCAGTTGTCATCAGTGTGAAAAGATTAATCTAATTATACAGTCACTGTTGAAAAGGGTTCAAATATACAAAAATGCTGGAAAAAAAAAATTTTAGGACCTGAAGGATTTTTCTGAAGAACAGCAGGCAGTTCAACTGTTCAAGACAGACAAGGGACTCATAAACAACTCACTAAACATAACAACAACAAAAAAAAACAGCTGTGGATCATTCAGGTAACAACACAGTATTAAGAATCAAGTGCATGTAAACTTTTGAACAGGATTATTTTTATAAATTCAACTATTATTTTCTCTTGTGGACTATATGTAAACATCTTTTATGTGAAAAATCTTATTCAGGTCAGTACTAATAAAAAAATAAACCTTCTCAATTACATTATTAAAAACTGCATATATAATAATTACACAATGTTAAAAATGTTTAAAGTAAACTGATATTATGTCACATTGCAGAACTTAACAGAACATCCTCTCTTAGAAACAGATACTTTCTTACAGCAGCACCTCATAAATAAATGATCTTCATATATAAATGATGGAGAATGGCTTATTTAAAAAGATCATTGGAAATCCATGGTAGGGTCAAAGGTCATTTGTCTTTCATTTGCCTTCAACTATCTTGAAGATCAGAGATATGTTGTTGCTAAGGCAAATCAATTACACACACAATAAGAGATAAGACCAAAGATTTTGTTTGTAATTGCAAACATGTCCAGATAAGAATCAAACATTAGTTTCTTAAAATTGATGAAAACTAAGTTAGGAAACAAAAAAGGCTTCATCATTTACAGTAATCTAAGAGATACAGGAAAAAACATGAAAAAAAATGTTTTTGTCTGTGAGCAATGCTGCAACTTACCTTGTGTATTTTCATACTCTCTGGAGTCTGGTGAGAGGTTATTCAGGTAGTCTGTTAGAAAAAGACAACAAAAATACAGCAATATTAAGCAAAACTACAGGTTTTGGTATAAAAATTCTAGAAAAATAAAATTAATTAAAATTAATAAGGATATAAAGTTACTAGATAAAGTATAAATAGTAATCACCTGTAAGCAGCATACGGTATTGCAGGATTCGCACAATGACCTGTAGCAACTGCTTTTTCAGGGTCACTGCATCTGGTAGCTGAGATACAAAACACATGCTACATATGTAATGTGCATAAAATAGATATATATTTAAATACAAGCCATCTGAGTAATTGAACACACAACTAAAACACATTTACATGTAATCTTACAACACACAAAAAACACACTTAAATCACAGTACAGACTGAACACGTACTAAATGACAGGGAGGTTGATGGATTTGCCTAATAATAAGATTAGATTTGTTTCAGTTAAAGCTGTGAAGGAAAATAAAAAAAGAAGAAATCATAAATCTCTTACTGTGCTTTGTATGTGTTCCAGATAATTCAATTTTTCATCATAATGACTGATGTAAGAAGAGAAAATGGAAAAGTCTGTCTTCTTTGCCAGGATAATTTCAGCAATACCTTCATTCTGATCCCTGATGAGTGAAGTGAAATGCATAGAACAGATGAAATGATGCCAGATAGACATCATTTGAGGATAAACAATTGAAGGCAGCATATGTGCATGCGCGTGTGTGGGTGAGAGTGTCTTACCATTCTTTTAAGCGAGTCTCCAGTAATGTGTGGATATTTTGGTGGAGAGTATAAATATCAGGTACCTCTGTCCACACTGTCATCAGCCTTTCATCGGCTTCAACTGACTTTTGTATGAAAGTGAGGAAAAAAAATATGTGTGTTCATCTTCAAAATTATAAAATACATTTCATAACTATTTTCACACAATGAGTCAGTGAGAAATATATGAATGACTCACCTCACAGAGAAGCTGTAAAGTCTTAACATGCCTTAAAATGAAAAAAAAGGAAGAATGGTCATATTAATATTGCTGTTTCCATTCAGTTCAGACATTTTTCAAACACAAACTTGCACCCACTAATTGTTAAGTGTTTTTCCAATGAAGAAAATGATTTGTGCCAATCTAGCTGTTGTTTTCATGACTTACTGGGCCTCACTATCCAGAAGCTCTTTGGCACTATAGAAAGCCCTGGAACAGCTGACAGTCTGAAATAAAATGGCAAATGAGTTACAATAAAACAAATCAATGCAAGTCACATAGAAACACTCATAATAAGTTTACCAGTTTGTCAGATGCTTTGGTCTTATTCTCTTTTGTACAAGCCACACCCACAGACACACCTACTGTTCCATCTTGCCTCACATTAGGAGAACAGAAAGTGTAGAGACTAAACAAAACAGAAAAAGAAAAATCATGACACATTCATTTAAAAAAGCCTTTTAAACTACCTATATAAGCAACCATGCAAGACTTTCGTTATTAATTTCTAGCTTTTAAAGGGAACCCCAGGTATTAAGACTTAAGTATGGCTTAATATAACGTAAATGACGTCTCTTACTAAAATATATAGTAAAAAACCCATGAAAGACTTACATTACTTTAAAAATCCACATCGTTTTATACATATTTTGTACTATGGGGAGCACCATTATTTCGATTACGTCAAATCGTTGCACTCATTGAGATACTGGTGCTACCTGTCACTATTTTTACTGTAACACAAATATTGATACAATGGCAGATTTTGGTTGTAATTTTAAGTGGAAGGGCAACAAGAGAAGCGATGGAAGTCTTCACTGCTTTTTTTAACGATAAGAAGAGAAGAAAAGAAGGGGAAGATGCCTGTGGACAAATAAATCATCCTAAAGACCCGCGTCTTTGTTCTCTCCATTTTAGCCCTGATGCCTTTGAGACTTTTAGTAGACCACAGCTACTGAAAGAGCTTAAAAATGGCGGAGACAAGAAATGCTACATGCCATCCCGGCAAAATGTAAACATGCCATCATGACGCCCCAGTCACGAAAACAGGTGCTCAGCATGGATTTCACTCGATATTCAGTGGCGTTTAGACTCTTTGTGGGGAAAAAAAAAATGCTGGTATGGCATTTGTTTAAGCCTACACTTATATCCATTGCTCTTTTAGTAGCTGAGGTCATTGTATCAGTATTTTATTTTCCAAGTTGTGTTGTGCTAAAAATAGCAACGGTGTCATGACAAGCGTCAGCATGTTCACATCCTGCCAGGATGGCATGTAGCGTTTCTTGTCTCTGTCGTTTGTAAACTCTTTCAGTAGCTGTGGTCTACAAAAAGGTGTCAGGGCTGAAGTGGAAAAAACAAAGTTATTCATCCACAGGCATCCTTTTATTTTTTTCTCCTCTTCTTATTGCTAGGAAAACTGTGAAGACTTCTCTTGTTGCCTTTTGACTGAAAATTTCAACCAAAAGCTGCACAATATTGCATCGTATTAGTATTTTTTTTTTGTCAGAGATATTGCAATACAAGTGTTTAAAGTTTCTCTAAACTGAAACTTACCTGAAACTTGCTAAACAAAAAAAAATTCCACAGTGGTATTGAAATTAATCCCAAACTTCATATTAATGACATGAAATACAATTAAACAATATATCAATATTTGAACATTCTCGTAATCTGAAGAGTCTGTATTGGGCGATGAAAAAGATTTGGGAGGTTTGGAAAGGGGAATGGGCTTAAAGAGGGAGCCTAGCTCCATAGAAAAGGTGCTAGAAGCCATAAACATCTGTACCTGTCTGTTTCTTGCTCAGATGGCTGACTTTTGCCCTGGAAGCCTGGCAGACTGCTCATATCCACATAACCATCAGTATCACTGGCTGAACTTTGATTTCGTTGACTCTGAATGACTGGATTCAGTAGGCGAATCTGCACATTCTCATAGTGAGAAGCGGCATTTTGAACATTCTCGTAATCCGAAGAGTCTGTATTGGGCGATGAAAAAGATCGAGGTTTGGAAAAGGCAATGGGCTCAAAAAGGGAGCCTAGCTCCATAGAAATGGTGCTAGAAGCCAAATCATTATTAAGTGTGAAGTTTAATCCCTGTTTTTGTCTATTTTTTTGGAAGACAAAGGAAGAAGGGGACATAGGTGGCGTGCCATCTGGAGTCCTTTGCAACTCTGGGCTGCCCATGTTATGCCTGATAAAATCCAAACGTTTGATTGACCCTTGCGGACTTGACTCGGACGACGACCTGGAGGAGATTGAACGATTATCAATCACGCTTTTACGATCTGATTTCCTAAGGAATCGCAATGGCAGAAGGTATCGCTTGAAGCCAAAATCAGGCTTCTTGCAAGTAGCTGAGATTTCGTTTGGGAGGGATGGAGAGCTTTTTCTGATTGGTCGCTTTGTGATGGATGCCAATTCAAAAGGAGGTGGTATATCAACTCGTGTGACTTTAGCGAAGTTTGAGGTGCCTTGTGAAAGACATCCTAATGAGCCTGTCAACGCAGGTCTACTATCTTCAAGGAAACACTGATCTGTATACAAGGAGCCTGGGTGTAGCAGAAGCCGCCTATTTCCTGTTGAAGGGCTACTCATTAGGTCAACTCTCTTACTGGGGGTTTCCACAGATATAGAGCGAGTCATAAAGTACTTCCTGTTCTGAAGGAAGCTTATGGCTTGGATTTTTGGCTCTGTTTCTTCATACACATGATCTACTGTAAGTTCTGTTCCCTCAGATCTACTCAAGTTGTCACTTGCAATGGCTTCTTCTTCTTCTTCTTCCTCAATGCTCTCATCTTCTTGATTTTGTTGTAAACTTTGGCTTTGGCTTTCAGGTTTCTCTTGAATGAGTGAAAGGGCATTGATGGCATCAAGATTTAAGGTGGCAGACATGGTTTCATCTTGCTTAACCACATATTCGCTACAGTAGTTGTGATTTGCATCTGCTACATCATCATCTGAGACCAATTCAGAGGCAGAGACAAAAAACGGCTGTGATGAAGAAGAATCATCATTTGAAAAAGAAGTCAGATCAGACTCAAGGAGAGTTTCACCTCCACTGTTTGATGATGGACAGTCTGGAGAGTCAATAGCAGCTGAAAGATCCTGAGATGTGCTTTCGTCTGATAAATAATGGTTTCCTTTTTCTTCCATTTGCTCTTTTTCTAACTGTATTTCATCATCTTCCTCAATGGACGTTGAAGACAAATCAGAGGCGTTCAATCCCTCCTCCATCGTAAGCATCATAATTTCTTCATTGGCACTGTCCTCTGTCTCTGCTATTTGGAGAGGTTCTGTTTGTTCAAAAAGGTCACATTCAGAAAGTCCATCTTTGTCTGCTAACGCCTCGCCTGCATCACAAATATCAGGGAACATCCCATCTATGTCTTCTTCACTTGAAAACATTCTGCCCGGAACTATACCATTTGGGTAAAATGCTTCAATGAAAGTTTTATTCATGCAAATTTCATCATACAGGAATTTGCGTCCATAAACTGCATTAGAAGCCAAATGAACATCACTAGAGCTTTTATGTGACGTTGATACACCATTTTTAGTCGGTCTCCATTCTATCTTCCCAGTGTACTCTACTTCAATCTCCTCTGTCTCTATATTATCGTCCACGTCTCTCTTACTGCATGAATCAGAGAGAAGGTCCATCGACTCTTCCTCGTCCTCTGACTTAAATGTCTCACCTTCATCTAAATCTAAATCAATTCCCTGTGCCAACTCATCCCCACATCCTAAATCATCTCCCTGTTCCACAACAACATCTGGTTCTGTCTCTTGTACTTGCATTGTCTTTTCAGTATGTATTATTTTCGCTGTCTTCCTCTCCTGTGACCCCTCCTGTTCCCGTACACTTTTTCTATGCATTTCCGTCATATGCTCTCTTGAGTTTGGAGGCCTTAGGCTTTTGTTAGTGTGAAGCCTATTGAAGTACATGTTTGAACTGAGATGAGGCAGTAGATATTGTCTTGGTTTGGATGCAATTTTTGGTTTGGGTTCTTGATTATCACAGGATTATTCAGGAATAGGTGGTTGACATTGCCCCTTTAAGAGAAGCTCAGCCTGGAAGTGTCCTCAGGGGCCCAGGAGATGCTCCTGAAACACAAAAATAAAATATTAATATTTACAAAAACAGTTTTTGCTGGAAAGTAGCATTATGAACACTGTAGTAATTCAGGGCATCATAAAATACAGTTGAGGTCAAAAGATTACATCCCCTTTTCAGAATCTGAAAAATGTTATTTTAACAAAAATAAGAGGGATCCTACAAGATGCATGTTATTGTTTATTTAGTACTGACCTGAATAAACTATTTCACATAAAAGATGTTTACATATAGTCCACAAGAGAAAATAATAGTTGAATTTATAAAAATGACCCCGTTCATAAGTTTTCATCCCCTTGATTCTTCTTTCTGTTTTTATATTTAGTAATAGTTGTCCCTATCATTTCACACTAAGAACAACTGATGGTTTCATATGCAACTATTACAGAAGGTTCAAATGCTTACTAATGCTCCAGAAGGAAAACCATGGATTAAGACCCGGGAGATGTTGCATACGAGTCCCTCAGTTGACCTCAGTGTGAAAAGATGGATCTCAAAATCATACAGTCATTGTTGTAAAGGGTTCAAATACACAAAAATGCCACAAAACCAAATAATTTGTGGGACCTGAAATACTTTTTTGAAGAACAGTAGGCAGTTTAACTGTTCAAGACAAACAAAGGACTCATGAACAGCTATCACTAAACAAAAAACACAGCTGTGGCTCATTCAGGTAAGAACACAGCATTAAGAATCAAGGGGATGATTTTTATAAATTCAACTATTATTTTCTCTTGTGAAATATCTTATTCAGGTCAGTACTAAGTAACAATAACATGCATTTTGTATGATCCCTTTTATTTTGGTAAAATAACTAACGTTTTGCAGATTCTGAAAGGGGGGTGTAAACTTTTGACCTTAACTGTATGTCCATTTAGACTGTAAAAATGACCATTTCCTTCAAGATTATTGGAAAAACTAAATATTAATTCTGTCTTTGCACTTCAAAAATTTGTTGATTCTTTGATTCTAATTGTTTGTGAAAATTACTAGCAATTTCTGAATGAAAATTGTTTTTCAGGGTGATTTAAGCATTAAGATTTTCTGTTTACAGATAAATGATACAGACTACAGCTATGTGTAAAATACAGAATATATATAAAAAATAAAAATGCACAATAAAAAACAGAAATCACATGATACACAATTGTATAAATATAAGGTGTTTGAAAAGAGGTTAATTTTCATTAACAGATTTAAACACTTCGCTTTATTTTACAAGGTTACAGTGAAACTGTCACTTTTTTAATTGCATGTTCAATATTTATTTATCTACCTTTTGCCTTTTAAGTACATTTTACCCATATTTTATAATTTTACACTTGTCTCAGACTGAAACTTTTAGTGTTAAACTATATCCATCAAAAAACTGTATTTTATACATTACATACTATAATTTCCACTACAGGATGTTTCAAACACAGCTTACTATGGTGAAAACTGTTAATGTTAATAACTTGAAACAATACGTATTTAAATTAAATTATTATTCTAAGATCAAAACAGTGCTGACATTTTGGTTTAGCAAATACCACATTCACTTTCTACAACCCGAATTTTTACAAATAATTAAACAGCTAATTAAAGTAATCAGACTAAGCTGTAAATTAACGTTACTTCATAATATAGTATAATGCAATGACAGTAAAATTCTAGAGAAAAAAAGCGCACTAAACTACTATAAAACCCTCTTAACTCGATAATTGTTCATAATTTCAGAAATTTCCCACAGACACATAATTCTCATTTCCTAAATAAAGTTACAATACTTTGTTTTCGTTACCACATTATCATTTTAAAAACTCACCTGCGCTCATTGACGAACATCATGTGGTATCTGAGACACGGCAATGACGGGTCAAATTCATTTGAACACGATCAAATCGTAATCCATGGAGTATTTACACGAGATTACAATATGAGATTATATATCAGCTACTGCATTCCCCCACTTCATCTTGCGATATAACTGCGGTACAGGACAGCAGGCGATCAGCACGAGCACGAGCGCGCGCGCACACACACACACACACACTCACTCACTGACGAGACTTTGCCTTGACTTCCTGAGGAAAGGGCGTCAGGACAAAAAACAAAAACAGGGGTTTTTAAATCAAGGCAAAATTAGACACTTTTTTTTAAGTTGATATATATAGTGTCTGTATAAATTAGGCCACCTAGCTCAGAAGCACACATATTTATCACACAAATTGAGAGGTTTACCTAACCAACTGTGTATTACACACAATATATAATGACTAGCCTATAATAACTGTTTAAAATAAATATTAAACGTAGAAATTGGAATTTGGTCAAAGCTATTTTGGGGACAGTATGGCCTTCAGAGGTTTGGTTTACAGGAAACAGCTCTCTTATCCTGCATAACCTTCCTCAACAACAGACATCCAAAGAGCAGGCATCGAGAATATTCTGTGTTCTAATATTTAATTTTCTATGAACTTGTCCCTAGTGATGATGAAAAAAAAAAATACATTAATACTAAGCATTCATAAAGCATGCACACACACAAAGAGCATTAATCTGAGTTTGAAATTCAGATTAGATCAGTGAAGTGCAGAAAAACGACATCAGGACTACAAAATATCTTTTCATGTAAATCTCTCATACTAATGTCAAGATCAGTCAGATCAGTCACAGGTTAAAACCAAATAGTTCAGATGTCAGGGTATGTTTGTAAATGGAAAAATGGCATTTAAAGTGAAGCTAGAACTGAAAAAAGTTCTAGTACATTTGTTTGTTGATATTAACTTCAACTGCAACTTGTGAAGTGACCAATGAGTTAATTTAGGAGTAAAAATCTCCAACTGTTATTTTTACATTTATAATTAATAGTAGGAAGCCATTTCTATAGGCTTAAATAAGGCCATGACCTTTTCCCAACAGCTCTACAGAAATATGCTTCCTTCCTCCAACATCTTTAGCCTGAGTTTAGTCTGGGTTAGTACGAACATTCAATTCTCAAGGAGAAAAGTACAATGAAAGAGGTAAACAACCTACTTCAAACTTAAGACTTTAACTTAATATTTATTTTATTTGCTGTAATGTTATTTGCTATAGATCATACAAAGGTGTCCATCTTGTTTCTAAAATGACTGATTTTTTTGGTAATATCCTGTGTATTGAGTGCTGAAATGTGTGTTTAGGTGAGAATATTGTGAAAGGAGCTTCTGTATTAAACTGTTTACCTTTCTGAATATTTATTCCAGCATAAATGGGATTCAGAAATGTTTTCCTTTTCATTTCTTCCAGATTTTAGCAAATCACTATAAACGTGTCAAAAACTTGTGATGATCTAGAAGAAAAAGGAAAGCATGGTGTCTTTGTAACATCAAATTTCTATTGCCTTTCTAATTTTTCAAATTTCTAATTTTTATGCCTTTAATTTCTTCTAAATATAATATTTTTATCTCCAGGATGCTACTTTTAGATATGCAGTGGCAACTGAACAAAGGTGGAAAAGATTAATGATATCCTCTTCTCCTCTACACTCACTACCCACATAAATAAGGATAAGGTACATTTCTTGTCCTTGATTCAACCTCACAAAGTGTTGTGGTTAGTTGTAATCACATCACAGTCAAAGAAAACTGAGGGAGGTGGTTTATCTCACTGGCACACAGAGGATCTGCAGTGTCTGACTCACCCAGGTTTGTAGTCATCAGGCTAAAGTAAGCACTAGCAAACCTGCTGTAGACAAATGTTAAGCACAGACACATACACATGCACACAAAGATACACTAATGGTGGAAGCAAACACACTGACACAGTCACCGTTCATCGTTTGAACAAAGAAGGGAAAAAACACCCTGGACACCCCACCCTTTCCAGTTCAAGCAGGAAATGCTGAGCATGATAAAGTAGGTTGAACGTTTATCAAGGATTCTGTGTTATCTGAGTGTCAGTCCTTTTGATCATACATCAGTATGTGTGGGTTCAATTTTGTCACTATAAATATATATTGTATTTTAGTTAATGCACTGACTGCAAAATTCGATTTCATAGCAGCAATGAAACAACACATTTGTCAGCAGCTTACTTTTGGTCAATGTTGTGAGGTGTTTCAGTCCAATCAATCGAAAGGGCTGAGGAACTGACATGAGGAAATATCACCTGTGAAGAAATAAGGAGGGGAATTTTAACATTTATGGTTCATAATTTCATTTTAAGTAAAGATCATGTTCCATGAAGATATTTTGTAAATTTCCTATAAATATATAAAAACTAAATTGTTGATTAGTAATATGCATTGATTCATTTGCACATCTTTAAAGAGAATTTTCTCAATATTTTGATTTTTTGGCAACCTCAGATTCCAGATTTTCAAATAGTTGTTTCTCAGCCAATATTTTATTTTTTTTAAAAATGGACCCTTATGACTAGTTTTGTGGTCACATATAGTTATTTGAAGCAGGTAATCTAACATATCAATATCTATAAAATTTAACACTGAATAGAAAGAGTTGCATATAATCTTTATTAACTTACATCTCATGTTGGTGAATCCTTAAAGCTTGCTACATTTGCAAATGAATGTTCTTAAAATTAATAAGCAAAAACGTAAATAACACTTAAAGTTAAAAGAGGCATTCTATAGACATAGAATTCTATAGGCATTATCTATAGAATAATTTGAAAATTATGCAGATACATTTTTTGCTTAATTTGAAATTTTATTGAATAAAGTAAGCAGAAGCACTTTAAAAACTATTCACATTTATGTAATTAATAAATACATTAAAAAATACAACCTAATCTTGACCAAGATATACAAACTCTGGATATCAAAGCATGTTGAATAGATCACTGAGGAGAACTGTTTCATCATCATCATCCTCAGGCCCAAAAATAAAACTCCATCCTTCATAACCAGGTTGTTCACCCATGAAGAAGTCATCATCCATTCGCAGCGTATGCAGCAGCTCCTCTAAACTAAAATCCTGGAAAGACCTTTTACTATGAAACGCCCCTTTATGGACAAAGGGATTGCTGTCCACGTCCTCATTTTCATCTTTCTTGAACGTTCTCTTTCTGTCCCGATCAGGGTTAGTTAGGTGGTCCATCTGATCGTAGACTCGTCTCTTCTCTCTGTCAGACAGCACCTCATAGGCTAAGGGAAATGGGAAAAATGAACAAAATGAATCATCAAATACTTCAATTAAATAGTAAATAAAAGGTTTTTTTTTTTTTTAAATATACTTTTACATCCAAACACACACCCTGAGCAATGTGTGTGAATGTCTGCTGTGCATTCGGGCTTTGGCTCTTATCAGGATGGTGTTTAAGGGCCAGCCTGTGAAATGCCTTCTTGATCTCTCTTGAAGATGCTGAGCGAGAAACTCCAAGTAGTGAGTAATAGTCACTCACGCAATTACACGTGCACACACATAACATAAGCACTATGTATAAACGCTCTGTTGTCGCCATCATCCACCTGAGAAGCAACTGAGAAATATAAACAAACATATACATAAACATACACTGTTCAAAACGTCTGAATGTACTGGAAAACAAGATCAAACAAACAAAAAATGGTATAAGCAGCATAAGCTGGTTGGCTAGTTTTAGATTGCCATCCAGTCTGGTCTTAGCTGATCAGCAGGCTGTTTGTTGAGGGGTTTTGGCAACTTCCTTAGCTGGTCAGGCTGGGAGACCAGCTTGAATAACCAGCTAAAACCAGCTACTTCCAGCATAAACCAGCTAAGACCAGCCAACCATCTTAGGCTGGTTTTAGCTGTTTTTTTCAGCTGATATCTGTAAAGAAATGATGCAAAGTATGTTGTCTTCACAAGTAATGTCACTTTTATTTGCCATGTGCACAGTTACTTCTATCTTTTTTTTAAATTCATCCACTCCTCAAGTTTCACACAGGTGTCCTCCCTGCTGGAAAAAACCCCCAGCTAAAACCAGCCTACGCTGGTTGGCTGTTCTTAGCTGGTTTAAGCTGGAAGTAGCTGGTTTTAGATGGTCTCCCAGCCTGGCTAGGCTGCTCAAGATGGTTTTAGCTGGTTGTTCCAGCTGGTCTCCCACCCTAACCAGCTAAGGAAGTGGCCAAAACCTCTCTAAAACCAGCCTCCTGACCAGCTGTGAAGAGCTAAAACCAGCAAACCAGCTTTTAGCGGTTTTTTAGCAGGGCTAGTAGTGTAACCACAGGTGTAGTTCATCAAATTATCTACATTTACTGTTTTATGTGGTGTATAATTTAAACCCAAACTAATTTCTTTCAGTAGTTTTGCTATATTGCTTGTATTGTAGTGTGTTTTATTAAAACGAGAAAATAAGCTTGGTTTACATATAATTTCAACACAATGGCAAAGTGTCCAAAGACTCTGGGCCCACTGTGGGGCCCAAAGTATGAGTATGAAACCTTTACAAGGTTTCATACAGAAAGAAATGTATAAATATCAGCAGACTTACCAAAGTATGATACCAGTACAAGCAGCACCTTCCCAAAACAAATAAGGTTTATTGCGGTTAACAAAGAATTACGCCAACCAACAGTGCCTGTTGACGAACACAACTCCTTCAGTTGTTTGTTTCGTGAACAAATCGTTTTTTCCGAACAAATCGTGAGTGAGTGAGTGAGTGAGCGAGTGAATGAATTATTCTCGTTCATTTCGAAATAGACCTTTCTCACATTTCCGGGTTTCTCATAGCGGAAGTACCACAAATATATTTTTTGCCTTCCCATTTGCTCAAATAGCAAAAGAAAAAAAACACGATAGTGTTTTCACGACTTTCAATCAAAGGAAAAAAATTGAGAGAGACCGATATCGGCAGTCAGAAGAGAGAACAATGTCAAATTTACCGTTCCTCCCATAGACGCGGCATTTGAAACTCCCTCGCATAGCGTAAACTAGTTTTTTTTGTAACTTGATGAAAATGTGATATAATACAAAGTATAGTGCTATAAATGTACATACATATTTTTAAAAATCAAAATATAAAAAACTTCAAAGGATTTATGATGATGATGACCGTTGAAACGCGTCATCACAGGCTTGTGAAAAGGGTCCATAAACGAACAAGCATCTCTCTTCGTTCTGATGTCCAGCTGTTGACTTTGTGGGGGAATAACCTCTGTCTAGAGCGTCTTTATGAATCTGTGAAAACGCAAAATGGCTAACAAGTTTTCCTTGGTTTACCTGAAGAGCTAATGAAACAGTTTGATTAAACTGTTCCCTCGAACACACACAACTTGTCGCCATCTACCAGCGTAAAGCGCCGCTACTTTTAGTGAACCGATTCAAAAGATTCGATTCACTTGGATAAGTTGGAATCACTAGACCACTAACATCCACGCACATGAGGGCGCTGTGTGTTTTACCCCGTATGTCTCTTCACGGTAGTGCTGCGCTTGTAGAGAGCGGATTGTAAACACACGGCTATGGCTGCTGAGAGGGGCGGAGGCGACAACAACATAAACGACGAAATGGGGAACCAGCTACAACTCCTGCCAGGTACGTATGCCTGTTAGTTTCCAAATAAACACGGAGCTATAGCAGTATCAAAAGCATGCTTAATGTCCTCCTAAAAACATGCAAGGGAGATCTTTACTGACAGATCCAGCTCCGCAGCTGTCGCCGTGCATGACAGCTCTCTACAAACTTAAAGTGTCTGCGTGCACCTGTTATGTAAACACTTGAGTAAAGATATTCTGCGACACGTTTCGTATCTGTATCCTAAATAGCTGCAACAACAGTCTAGAGTCAAGTGTGCACGCTTTTTGTTGTTTTATTGTGTTGTGAGCAGACATTTGATGTTAAATTCATTGTGTTATGTGTCTAGAGGAAATATTTGCTTGCACGTCGATTATTTAATGGCTATGCACGTTGTCCTCAAATGACTCTGATTGAAATCGAAAGTAGATTGAAAGAGGTTGTATATGCAGGTGTAGTTTACAAACTGAAAGTATAAGTAAATAAAAGAAAATACAGTAGATAATAAGTAATATAGTTGCAAGAGATCGTTTCAAAACAGCTTCACATTGTTAAAAAGGAATTAAATTCAGTTTAATACCAGTGTTGATGTTGCTAAATGCATGAATTATGAACAGATTTGACCTAGTTATAACAAAAAAGTCGAGTGTAAATATTCAGCCTTAATCAGTTGAAATTTAGTTGTCATTCAATAATGTCAGTGCTGTCAAACTGATAATGTTACTAAATATTAAGTGTCTATTAGACCCCATTTAAGCAAGCCAAAGGCAACAATGGAAAGGAACCCAAACTCAATGATACTCATTGAGATTATATTCTAGGTCTAATGTCTATCATTCTGTTTTTCTACAGAAAATGAAGAGGAAGAAGAGGATGACATGGAGACTGAGGATCGAGATGGTGAGGATGCAGAAAAGCCAAGTATTATAAACTTTGACACGAGTCTGCCAACTTCACACGCTGTGAGTGTCATCTGTCATTGGTACTTTTAAACACCATTCATGTGACCCAACCTGAGGCTAACAAGTTTAAAACAATTAAAGAATAAAGCTTTTTTAAATTCACTTTGAATCCACTAATATACAAATAGTTTGTCAAAGTTTTTCTTGAAATAATGTGGGGTTTTTTGCATGTTTGCCTGCATTTTCATTTGTGTGTACACTTTGAAGTATCTGGGCTCAGACATGGAGGAGTTTCACGGCCGTACTCTGCATGATGAGGACAGTGTCCAGAATCTCCCGGTTCTTCCCCACGTCGCACTCATTCTGATCCCAGGTCAGACGCTACCCTTGCAGCTTTTCCGACCACAGGAGGTCAGCATGTTCCGCAACCTCATAAGCCACGACCGCACGTTTGCAGTGCTTGCACACAGGTATTAACAAACACAAGGTGCATAATAATAACTATTCCACATTAATGATGATTCTTCAAGAACATTTTCTAAGCAGGTTGTGGTGGAGGGTTTGCAAGTGTACTGATGTTTCTTACATTTGTACATGTACTTTGTAGTTTGATGTGTTTCTCTCTCTCCCAGTCCTGATGCGAGTGGAGCGGAGATAAAGGCAGAGTTTGGGACGACTGCAGAGATCTATGCTTTTCGTGAGGAACAGGAGTACGGGATAGAGACGGTGAAGATCAAAGCTGTTGGACGGCAGCGCTTCAGAGTGCATGAAATACGCACACAAGCAGATGGGTAGGGGTATACACGTGCTTTCAGTGGGTACTACAACGTGCTGTCCATAAAATGTACTGTAGTAATGAACCAAAATGCTGTTTTTCATTGAGTTCAAGAATGTAATGTGAATGAGTCACTGCCATACTTTTTTTCAAAACGTTTTTTGTAGGATTCGTCAGGCAAAAGTACAGATTTTACCTGAGAGGATTCTTCCAGACCCTTTATGTGGACTGCAATTCCTGCCCCGCTTGCATACACACACATCACAGACCAAACCCTCACAAACGACACCACCGCAGGAACAGTGCAGCCAGATCTATAGACAGGTAACTGATGTAAACGCACATCACTTTAGATAATTTTCTGATAATTTACTCACCCCTATGTCATTAAAGATGTTCATATCTTTCTTTCTTCAGTGAAAAAGAAATTGTTTTTGAGGAAAACATTTCAGGATTTTTCTCCATATAGTGGACTTCAATGGTGATCAGTGTGTTGAAGGTCCAAATTGCAGTTTCAATGCAGCTTCAAAGGGCTCTACACGATCCCAGCTAAGAAACAAGGGTCCTGTCTAGCGAAACGATAGGTCATTTTCTAAAAAAAAATATTTTTCTTTAATACTTTTTAACCACAAATGCTCATCTTGCACTAGCTCTGCGTCCACGTCATCACACATTACGTAATCACGTTGGAAAGGTCATGCGTGACGTAGACAGAAGAACCGACCTAGGGTTTACAAAATGAGCATGCAAAGAAAGTCACAGTCTTTACAAAAAAAGGTAAAACTATGATGTTGGATGATTATGAAGTTAGAGGAGAAAATTAGATGTTTTTCACCTTACCCTTTCTTTTTGAACCCAAGTACACAGACGAAGAACTAACCACACACGTGACTTTTGACACGTGCAAAGTGACTATGTAATGTGTTGTAGACGCGCATCACAGAGCTAGTCCAAGATGAGCATTTGTGGTTAAAAGTTTATATATATATATATATTTTTTTTTATAAAATGTGCGATTGTTTTGCTAGATAAGACCCTTATTCCTCAGCTGGGATCGTGTAGAGCCCTTTGAAGTGGCATTAAAATTGCAGTTTGGACTTTCAACCTATTGGCTCCCATTGAAGCTCACTATATGGAGAAAAATCCTGAAATATTTTTTCTCAAAATCCTTAATTTCTTTTTGACTGAAGAAGAAAAGACAATTTTTAATACTAATCCTTTCACTTTTAAAATGTTAAGTCATCCTTATAAATCATAAGTAACATAAATTTTGCTTAATACTTAATGTTCTCACTTTTTTCACAGAAGAAGATTAATTGTGCTAGTATGACCTCATGGCCTCCTTGGGTGTATGCCTTATATGACTCTGTGGGTTTGATCTCTTAATATATTATTCATTTTTCAAATGCTTAATTTGCATAGAAGGCCTTAACCTTAGAAGTAAACCACCTTAGAAATGAACAGTGCTTTGACAAATGTTTTTGAAAATGTACAATTAAAAAAAAAAATCCCATAATATCAGTAACAGCATTTTAGCACTGATGGTTGTGTGTGTGTTTCTCTGCAGAAAACTCTTATGACCAGAGTAAAGAAACAACTCCATGAATGGGATGAAAACCTCAAAGATGAGTCCCTTCCTACAAATCCAACAGGTTTGGGTACAAACACACTGATGCTTTCAGGCTCACACACACAGTCAAGTTGTGAATGAGTGTCTCTCTTCCTGCAGATTTCTCATACAGGGTGGCTGCATGTCTACCAATAGATGATGCTCTGCGACTGCAGCTGCTGAAGATTGGCAGTGCCATCCAGAGACTGCGCTGTGAGCTGGACATCATGGACAGGGTGTGTATATGTATGGTTGCTTTAGTCTACAAATGTTTATATAAGTATTTCATCCAGGAGTTTGTTTTATGCATTGTGATATTGGGCAAAAGCTACAAAAATATTTAAGCTCTTTATGTTTCCTTACAGTGCACCTCTCTCTGCTGTAAGCAGTGCCAGGATACAGAGATAACTAGCAAGAATGAGATCTTCAGGTCAGACAATAACTGAGAATTTAGTCACAATGTAGTCATGCTTAAAATATTGAAGGCATAGTTCACCCAAAAATGCAAATTCTGTGATAATTTTCTCAAACTTAAGTTGTTCCAAACCTGTATGAGTTTATCTTCTGCTGAGCACAAAATAAGATGTTATGAAGAGTGATAATCAAACAGCTGTTGGTCCACATTTTCTCAAGTCAATGGGTCAATGGGGACTCACATACCTCAATATATCTTCTTTTGTGTTCACCAGAAAAAAAAAAATCTTGAGGTTGAGTAAATAATGGAAGAATTTTTATTTTTGGTATTTTTTGGCATATTAATTTTTGAAAGTGATCATGTGATTGACTGAAGTCAGCAGGAAATGAAAATTCACACTATCTATTTTCCAAATGCATGTTGTTGATCTTATTGTAAACAACTCATCCATGTAAAAAGTTTTTTTAAAGAAGTCTCTTCTGCTCACCAAGCCTGCATTTATTTGATCCAAAGTACATCAAAATATTAGATTTTTTTTTTTTTTTTTACTGTTTAAAATAACAGAAAGCCATTACACTGCCGTTCCAAAATTTGGGATCAGTAAGAGTTTTAATAATTTTTAAAAAAGCCTTTGCTGCTCATCAAGGCTGCGTTTATTTGATTAAAAGTATTGATTTTTTTTTTTAGTATTGTGAAATACTATTGCAATTTAAAATAGTGGTTTTCTGTTTGAATAGATTTTAAAATGCAATTTATTCCTGTGATCAAAGCTAAAGTTTCAGCATCAGTACTCCAGTCCTCAGTGTGACATTGTCCTTCAGAAATCATCTAATATGCTAATTTGCTAAAATGTATTATTATCAATATTTAAAACAGTTAAATACATTATTTCAGGATTCCTTGATGAATAGAAAGATCCAAAGATCAGCATTTATCTGAAATAAAAAGCTTTTGTAACATTATACACTATACCATTCAGAGAAATTATAGAAACTGAAACTTTAATTTAACAATTATGCTTTAAATTGATCAAAAGTGATGATAAAGACATTTATAATGTTACAAAAGATTTCTGTCTCAGATAAATGCTGTTTTTCTGAGCTTTCTATTAATCAAAGAAACCTGAAAAAATTATGAATTATATTACCATAAATTAAAAAAAAATAATAATGTTTTTATGCAGCAAATAAGAATATTAGAATGATTTCTGAATGATCATGTGACTTGAGTAATGATGCTAAATATTCAGTTTTAAAATCACAGGAATAAATTACATTTTAAAACATATTCAAATAGAAAACGATTATTTTATTTGAGAAAAAGCCCAAAGTTTACATCATTAAGTCATTATTTTTCTTCATTTTAGCTCTCAGATTTGACACTTATGGAGAACTGGAAGGTTTAAGTGATTTAAGCTTGAGCAAATAATGAATTATTTGGGTGTTCTTTCCTTTTAAGATTAAAATGAAAAAAAATTACTCATTCAGCACTCCTTTGTTTTTAGTCTGTCTCTCTATGGGCCAATGGCAGCATATGTGAATCCACATGGTTATGTTCACGAGACGCTTACAGTCTACAAGGCCAGCAACCTCAATCTGATTGGACGGCCTTCCACACTGCATAGTTGGTTTCCAGGGTGAGATTAAATGCTTTTATAGATGTTTTTGAACATTGAATTTGTATTGCTCAGTCATTTTTACATATAATCACATTTATGTATTTCTTTCCTTAGGTATGCTTGGACAATTGCTCAGTGCAGAACCTGCAGCTCTCATATGGGCTGGAAGTTCTCAGCAGTAAAAAAAGATCTGAGTCCACCTAGGTTCTGGGGTTTGACTCGTTCTGCCCTGCTACCAACAATCCCACAGGGCGAGGAGGGCGTCGAGGGGTCACGCTTGCTGTGCCTGTAATGTGATCTAAGCATTACTTGTGACCTTTAACCCTACAGCCCACAAGCATATGCTCCCCCAGGGGTCTCTTCTATCACCCCAAAAACATGAGACCCAAAAACCTCACCCAGAAAGAAAGAGCGTGTGTTTGTAAGTTTATATTTGTAAATGTGTGCATGAACAGGGAGAGGAACGACAAAGGGGACAGGGAAGCATAAGATACAGGAGTAGAAAGAACAACAGAATGCAAGTTGTTGCCTTCACACACTTTGTGCTGTGTAAATTACAGCCTGATACGTGCAATATCATACCAGATGGGCTCTTTAAGATATTACAGTCTGTTGTAATGCACTTAATTTACAGTCTAGCAGTCTTTTCTTCATTATTACTGCCTAGATAACAGTTAAGATGTCATCTTGTTCTGTTGTTTATGAGTATTGTGTTAAAATAGGGACAAATCTCTAACACCAAAGTGTGATGATCTCATTTAGTCTGACAGTCTTTTCATGCTCACTTTTAGCAACATAATCAACAATCATGTAGAATACCTCCACCAATTAAATGCTATTAAACGTCGTCTGCAAAGCAGGACCTAAACTGCTTGAATTCCCATGTGCTTATGTCAGGTACATTTGGCACACAACTCCTGGCTAAAATTGTCAGCCAGTGAATAATAAAGGAAATATCAGGGAGTTACCCTTTGTGTTGTTTAGACTTAATATCAAAAGCAACTCTCAAAAGGTATTTGAGGTATTTTTGTATTTCTTAGTTTCTCTGTTTTGCTTCATCCTTTATAATTGTTTTGTTTGGATACCATTAAATTGAATGATGATATGCTGTATATGTTGAGTTGAGAGCCAAAAATGTGTATCCAGAACGGAATTGGTGTGCCGAGAGACTTAAATATAAAGATTCTGTTCACGTTCATTAAATGGAGTGCAAAATACATACTTTACACAAAATCAGCACACAAACATGCTCATTCATCATTAGTTACATAGCTGTAATAAGAAAACATGATACATGCTGACTTGCATATCTGTAATGTTCAAAAGATGAAATACTGTTCAGTACTGATAAATTCTCGCCAATAAACCGCTTCTGAAAAGTCACAGCGTGTTTAATCTTTTCTTAAGTGAAATTTCTATTTGAAAGGTTCCTTTTGTTAACTATGTTAGCTATATTAGTATAGCTTATTAGCTATAAGCTATATTAGTTTACATGAACTAACAATAAAACTATTTCTAAAGCATTTTTTTTAGTTAATGTTCATTTCTGCATTTACGAAAAACCTAATTAAAATAAAATTATCTGGTAATATTATTTAAAGGGATAATATTATTTTAAGGGATAAAAGGGATGTCATCATTTACTCACCCTCAGGTTGTTCCAAATCTGTTTGAGATTCTTTTTTTCTGTTGAACACAAAAGAAGATATTTTGAAGAATATAAACCAAATATGATGGTTGATGGTTCCCATTTACTTCCATAGTATGAAAAAAAATAGTGCTAAAATCTATTAATTGCGATTAATCGCTTCCAAAATAAAAGTTTGTGTTTACATAAAATATGTGTGTGTATTGTGTATATTTATTATGTATATATAAATACACTGACATACATTTATATATAACATATATATATACATATGAATATGTATACTGTATTTATACACAAGGAAATATTTCTTAAATAACTTACATACATGTATGTGTGTGTTTATCAGTGATGGGAATAACGGCGTTATAAAACAACGGCGTTACTTTTTCAGTAACGAGTAATCAAACGAATTACTGTTTCCTACGTTACAACGCCGTTACCATACTGCCAATAAAATACGGCGTTACTATCATTTATTATAATATTATTACAATGTTATTTTTCAGTTCATCTGAATGGATGCGCAGCGCACCTGTATTTGACGAGCTGTAAACTCTAGTGTGAAGGCACACGACTAGCCGTCACTTTGTCTCACACACCCAAAGAAACATACAGAGCGACAGAGTCTTATACCATGCAGAATTGACGCGCTACGTGTAAACGATATTCTTTGTTGTATTTTCCCCTCAAAACAACGGAGCTCCTTTGGAATACTTCAGCTTTTAAGAACTGCTGGTTTCTCCGGTAGTAGGCGGAACTAATGTGCAAACAGCAATCTCATTGGCTGGCGCTCACCAATGATCGTCCCTGTTTTGATTACAGCAAATCAGTTAGAGCGAACGCAGACAACGTGATTAATATTCATGAACCCAGCCGCTCATTAAACCTTAGTCTGTTTAATATTGTTATTAATAGTAGAATTCGTGGTAGTAACAAGACGTTCATAGAAACACTAAATTACAAACAATATCACCACCAGTCCTAAGTTCAGTCAACATGACAAACATGCATTCATACATGCTTATTCTAATTACTAAAGTTCTAATGGCTAAAGTTGAATGCTAATTATAATTATAATATTATATCAGATATTTAATATTAGTCTGGTGAGTAAACTAAAAATGTAATTAATTTCATTAAAATTTCATTCATTTAACATTTAATATTGGGGTCATCCAAGTTTAATATATTTATTTATTTATTTATTTTTTATTTTTTATTTTTTTTAAAAAAAGCAACACAATAGTTACTTTCCCTGGTAATTAGTTACTTTTATAATGATGTAACTCTGTTACTAACTCAGTTACTATTTGTGAGAAGTAACTAGTAACTATAACTAATTACTTTTCAAAGTAACATTCCCGACACTGCCCACAACAACATTAAAATAGTGTAGATTAGTGTACAATGTCTTATATTTATTTTATAGGCATATTAAATTAGATATTTTTTTTAAGTAATGCAATAGTTACTTTGCCTGGTAATTAGTTACTTTTATAATGATGTAACTCTGTTACTAACTCAGTTACTATTTGTGAGAAGTAACTAGTAACTATAATTACTTTTCAAAGTAACATTCCCAACACTGCCCACAATAACATTAAAATAGTGTAGATTAGTGTACAATGTTTTATATTTATTTTATAGTTATATTAAATTAGATTTTTTTTTTTTTAAGTAACGCAATAGTTACTTTGCCTGGTAATTAGTTACTTTTATTAAGTTACATGCCCAACACTGGTGTTTATATATACATAATAAACACACGCACACATATTATGTAAAGACAGATTTTTATTTTGGATGCCATTAATCGCGATTAATCATTTTGACAGCACTAAAAAATACTATGGAAGTCAATGGGAACCATCAACTTCTTATATATATATATATATCTTTTTTTGGGTTCAACTGAAGAAATAAACTTATACAGGGTTGAAACAACTTGATGGTTAATAAATGATGACAGAATTTTTATTTAACTAATGCTAACAAAACTTAATAAACCCTGTTTCAAATATGTAATGTAAATATGTAATGTGTTACCAAAAAACTAATTTTGTATAGCCTAGGCTACTGTAAAAATATTAATAGTCTGCTAATCCAAACATAGCTATAGTCTGATCACACATTTGTAGACAAACTTGGAAATGTGTACAAAATAGATTAAAATGTGAAAATAATTGTATTAATTTGCACATTATACTAAGCCTTTTGCTGAACTGATGTGATGTGACAACAGTAAAGCGTACTACTATTTAAAACGTCTGTTGTTGCTAATTCCTACTATTTCATAATTTGAAAGAGAGAAAGTATACAGCATATAACGTTACTGTAATGTTTTACTATAGTGTCTCATGTTTTAATTCCCACACAAACCACCAGAGGGAGGTGTTGCTGTAAGTCGCGCTGTCTTCTTCACTGGCTGCCACATGATTACGCAATCACAACAAACGAAGACAAGCTGTACCGGCGAATGTTTACAGTCACGTACACGATCTGTTCCCTCCGTTCCCCGATGTTTTGGGCCGTGTTGTATGGGTTTAATCTATTAAGAAGCGAACTTTAACGTTTCTAGTTTGCGTATATATTTGTTTACAGCGTGGCTGTTATTCGTATCTTTGCACTGGTCTTGTCCTGTCTTTGATGATGCCTCAGGAACCTCCGGAGGGGCAATCGCTGCCGCTGGTCCGATCTCTGGTTAGCCGGATACCAGTCGAAGTGGTGTTCTGTAACTGCAGTCCGCGCGTCGTCAAGCCCGTCTGGATCAACTTCCGCGGGGAGCCGCAGCCATACGTAGATATTCAGCCGTACACCGGACGAAAAATGAAAACTTTTGTGGGTTAGTACGATTATTGTTGCATTCTGTCTGAGGTGTTTTGCTTGTTTAAGGCTACTACTTTCAGCCTGCTACACCTTTTTTGTGTGTTACGCCCAGTGTTAGGGAGTAACTAGTTACATGTAACGGAATTACGTAATTTAATTACGTAATTTAATTACAAAATAAATGTAATTGTAATTAGTTACCGTTACTGAGAAAAAACATGTAATTAAATTACAGTTACTTTTGAAAAATGCCAGTGATTACAAAGGGAATTACATCTGAATTTTCCCACACACCCAGGGCCACTTACAGATTTAACTGACTTCTTTTAATTTGCATTAACTGCTCTAAAATGAGACACCAATGTTTCAGGAGTTTAGGACACATGCTTATTCTTAACTGTTTTATTTCCTGTTTGGGTTTATGCATATACTTTATTTTTTAAGATTGTTTTTTCCAAGACATTGTTAGATGCTAGTGTTTTCTGTCATAACTATGCAAACATTCGATTTCAAACCCAGTATCATAGCTATTAAACTATTTCTTGTTATGATGTTATTATGTTATGATCTTGTTATGACATATAGCGCAACTGCACTCACGGTGACCCGAGTTCGATTCCCGTCTCGAGGTCCTTTGCTGATCCCACACCCCTCTCTCCTCCCAGCTCCTTCCTGTCATCTCTCTACTGTCCTATCACAATAAAAGACATAAAAAGCCCAAAAATATAAGTAAAAAAAAAAATCTGAATATGTGGTGGCTGTGCTTTAAATTAAATTATTACACAACTCAAACTCATTCGGGGCAACTTAAGTCAGTGCTATATGCTTGATCATTTTTCTTGGCTGAAGCTTTGTGTTTGGTTAGCTAATAAAATATTAAAGTTTAATTCAATATTATTGTACATTTTGTACACTGTAATGGAGTATAAAATAACTAACAAACTAGTACTTAATTATTTATGTGGTATGACTGCACTGTATCCCTAAAATGTCGAGTTTGAACTTGCCATTTGCTAGCAACTGATTTCTTCATGGAAGCTTTGCGTTCAAATATTTCAGCTCAGATCAGTGTTCCGTGTCGAATTATTTTGACACGAAACATCTAAATAATCTATCAAGCAGCTGTATAATAAGTGAGATAATGTACATTCAGCCAGTTGTTATCGCAAAATAAAGATGTATATGTGTGACCCTGGACCATAAAACCAGTCTTAAGTCGCTGGGGTTTATTTGTAGCAATAGCCAAAAATACATTGTATGGGTCAAAATAATAGATTTTTCTTTTATACCAAAAATCATTAGGAAATTAAGTAAAAATCATGTTCCATGAAGACATTTTGTAAATTTCCTACTGTAAATATATCAAAACTTAATTTTTGATTAGTAATATGCTTTGCAAAGAACATAATTTGGAAAACTTTAAAGGCGACATTTTTCAATATTTAGATTTTTTTGCACCCTCAGATTCCACATACTGAAATAGCTGCATCTCGGCCAAATATTGTTCTATCCTAACAAAATCAAGCTTTCAGATGATGTATAAAGCTCAGTTTTGAAAAATTGACACTTATGACTGGTTTTGTGGTCCAGGGTCACATGTTATCCCTTACCTATTATAATCTTAATTCAAGTGATAAAGGATTTTGGAAGTCTGACAGTAATCAGTGTTGAGTGCTACTGTAAGGTTAACTCTGCCTGGTTTAAATGTTTCAAAATGATTAACAGTTGAAAATATTAGAAATTTGGAAAAGTAATCACAAAGTAATTAAAAAAAAAGGAGTTACATTACTTTAATAAAGTAATTAAAAAGTTACACTACTTATTACATTTTAAATCAAGTAACCTGTAATCTGTAACCTATTACATTTCCAAAGTAACCTTCCCAACACTGGTTACGCCAGTCAGTGGGAAAAATGGCTCAACACAAGTGTTGTGCACCAGTTGAACCAAACTGTTCAGATAAAGCTGTTTGGGTTAATAGCATGAACTAACAAAGGGTAATTTGACACGATTTGAGGAGAAACTACTTCAAAAATTGTTCTTGACCCCAGATGTAAGCGGTTGGACCATTTACATTTAGTTTCAAGTTTTTTTAATCTGTTAATGGCAAAAAAGGAATATCTAAAACATATTGTCTATGTAACTGAATATGGGTTAAGTAGTGCAATGATCCATTTGAATGTAAGTTTCTCATACTGTTTTTCTGTTTCTGTCAGGGCATCCATGGATGTTTCGGGATGCAGAAACTGATGATCCAATGGTAGTCAATAATAAAGAGATGTATTTGCCAGCCCCGCATGAAAATGGACAAGTCTCATTTGCCAACATCACACTGCCTGGTATATATTCATTCATGTAGATGGTTTGCACTTGCGTCAAGATTTGATCAGTTACCCGAATGCACAGCCATACTGGTGACACTCAGATGCAACCAACAGCATGGATTGCACTGTTAATGTACTACTGAATACGTTGTTCTGCTAATTTCTAAACTACAGAAAAACATGTGGAAGTTGCTAAACCATGTAGAGAAAGACTTTGTAAGCAGGAAGGGGTGCTATATTTTAATAGGTTAATAGGTGGTAAAAATGATATCAGATAAGATATCAGCCTAATATTTCACCCACATGAGTGGAAATTATAAAAACAAACATGAATGTTGTCAAAATTCTTGCCTTGGAAATCCTGATTCAGATTGGCCAATCACAAATTTTGCTTTTTGTTCTTCTCCTTGATTTGTTATAACTTTTGGCAGTCTGTAGTACTCCAAATGTTGAGTACAGCCCAAAATATGACAATAACTGACCATTTTCAGCAGCAATAATCAGCGAAATATGCGAGTTTCGTTCGGTTCAGTGGCATTGTTTACGTTCAGTGCCGCCAATATGGCCGATTGATGATGCATCGTGAAAACACTATACATTTATTTACATTTCAGACTGATAACTAATTCTGTCATTTTGTAAATTAGTAATCTAACTGTGAATGAAATCTAAAATTTACTTTATGTGTACCAGTGCTGACCTTGCGAGATCGCTGTCTGCAAGTTGTGAGGCGGTTGGTTCGCAGAGAAGATATCTGTCAGTTGGAGATTGCACGCTGCCTACAAGATGACCTTGCTCAGAGACCCAGCATTCACACTGATCTACAACGCATTAGTCGGCGGGTGGAACAGAAGTTACTGGAGAACAGAGAACAGCAAAACGTGAAAATGTGAACATTAATATAAGTGTGAATGAGGGTATATTTACTGAGCAGATTTGTGCACCAGCATGGACAATAAAATCTAGCACTGTAAAAGAGACAGTGCTGACAAACCTCAGATCAGGAGGAATATTTTCTTAAGCAAATGGACACTTTAAACATAGTTATCTTTAGGTTTTAGTGACAGGCACTGAGTCGACAGAAAAAAAAATTGAAAATGCAGATTTTGTGTGATTTTTCTGTATGGTAGGCGATGCAATATTTTTTGGTTACAGTTCTCTGTATACTTTTACTCTTTTAACAGCTTTATTTTTGGAAAAATCATTGTAAATAAAAAAAGTTACTAAATGTTTTTAATTATGTCTATGTGTCTAATTGTATATAAGACTAGAAACCCTTGCATCAAGCCAGCATTTATTAGTAGTTTAATGTATGTATATGTGTACATTACCAGTCAAAAGTTTTTGAACAGTAAGATATTTTATGTTTTTTTAAAGAATTCTCTTCTGCTCACCAAGCCTGCATTTATTTGATCCAAAATACAGAAAAAGCAATAATATTGTGAAATGTTTTTGCTATTTAAAATAACTGTTTTATATTTGAATATATTTTAAATATAATTTATTCCTGTGATCAAAGCTACATTTTCAGCATCATTTACACCAGTCTTCAGTGTCACATGATCCTTCAGAAATCATTCTAATATGCTGATTTGCTGTTCAAGAAACATGTATTATTATTATTATTATTATTATATTCTTTATTTAAAACAGTTGACTACATTTTTTTTGATGAATAGAAAGATCCAAAGATAAGCATTTATCTGAAATAAAAAGCTTTGTAACATTATACACTGCACCATTCAAAAGCTTGGAGTCAGTATAATTTTTTTTCTAAAGGATCATGAGACAGGAGTAAAGATGCTAAAAATTCAGCTTTGAAATCACATAAATATATTCAAATAGAAAGATAGTAAATGCTAAAAAAGATAGTAAATAGTAAAAATATTTCTAAATTTTATTGTTTTTGCTGTACTTTGGATAGCAGAAGAGAGTTTTCTCTAACCCCTATTTTCATCATAATCTATTCATAATCATAATCTAAGCACATCGATTCAGGTAAGAGTGAATTATTGAACAATATTAGATTTTAAGCAAAATGGTAAACTGTGTACTCAGGACAAGGACTTTTTAAATGTCACATGCTTTAAAATGTTCTAAATTTTTACAAATTATTAATTACGATATTTGCTGGCCAAAACAATGGTTTGCTGCTTCTATGTATTTACAGTCAAACCAAAAATTATTCAAACACCAGATATAATTTTTAAATATTTTTTTACTAGTGGGTGCAGGACAGTGAGGATAAAAAAAAAAAAATAAAAAATCAAGCAAACTGTGACTTATTATACCCAAAAATACTTCATATGGTGGACTACCAGCAAAACTGATAAAAATTTGGGATCTAAAATTATTCAAACACTTTGACCTGACCATGTTTTGCTTAAGTGTTTTTCTTCCCTGGTGAAAAAAACAGCATGTGCTGGTTAGGTATGTTTTGATGCTGGTTTAAGCTGGTCCTTTGCTGGTTTATGCTGGTTTATACCAGCAACATGACCAGCATAAACCAGCAAAGGACCAGCTTAAACCAGCATCAAAACATACCTAACCAGCATGTGCTGTTTTTTTCACCAGGGTTTAATTGCAAAAGCAACCTTTTTACTCCACAAATTAAACAAAATCAAGCATTGCTTGGTAATTGGTCAACAAAGTATTAATAGTTGTCTAAATATTGTCATACTAACAGTATGAATTTTTGGTTGATTGTAATTCAGTAACTTACATACCTTTCTCTCAAAGTTATCTGACGTTATCAAGATGGCTTTCTGACACAATTTAACTCGGAGTTCTTGTCTTATTACCATTTTCTAAGCTATAGCGAATAAACTCTGATAATGTGAGAAATGCTGAAGGTGTCTGAATAAATTTTCGACTGTATATGACTTGTTCTGTGGTTTACAATTTTAGAACACATTTTACTGAAAAGCCTATTATACCTTAAACGGCAAGTTCCATTGGGGTATGTTGTCACAAAAGCTCTGTTGACTTTCAAAAACTTCTGTTGACTTTCTTTTTTTTTCCTGGGCAGTTTTTTGTAAACATTTTTTGTAAGTCTTGTGTTTATATGCAGAAATGAAATTACAGGCGAAAAAAACGTCATGAGACATATACAACCGCAAAAAAACCCGTTAAAATTATAAACGACAAAGCATTTGTAAGTCAAATTTAACGTTCACTTTCCTACTCTCTTAAAACCTACATACGTACTTGATATGTACACACTACATACTTAGTACATCTCAAACTAGCGTTCACTACCGTGCAATGCCGTCTAGGGTCCAGTAAGATGTTGGGTGTTGATGAGGAAACGCATCGCTAATTACATACGCACGTGATCCACCTGAACTTTCTTCATCCGTACAGGCCTTAAGGTTTGTAATATTAACTTTTTCGTTGTTTGGACTGAATCGGGGTTAATCAACACTATTACACACTTTAAGACTGTTTTTTCGATTGTGATTGTGGTCGTCGTTATGTGCGCTGACGCTTGGGGTCACAGTTTTAGGTCAGACATGAGGTTTTGCTAATTATTAGCATCGGTAATTAACCAATACAAATCTTTAAAATAACACGTTAACGTGTTTTAAGTCGTATACAGGTAATGCTTTTTCTTTATTAAAGTGTAAAAATATATAGAAGTATAAAATAGACGTAGATTTGTTTTTAACTTAATAGCCTTCATTCAGGCAGTGCACATCTGGAGTTTGTAAACACGTAAATATTGAATAATTAGTACTCTGTGTTTAACTTAAGTAACTTAAGTCTTTGCATATTCAACTGGTTGGTGAACTTCATCTCTATCTTGAATGTAGAGTGTTTTTGCTTGTGAATCCATCTCAAATATGGCTTATAAACAGCTGCACCTGTTTGTTTATTTGTGTTTTTATGTGTACATTTCCTTTATTTCTCAAGGTCCCAGTACGATGAACCGCAAAAGGGAAAAGGTGAAGATTACCTGGCTGAATAAGGCCGTGGACTCCCCCAGAAAGCTCATGAAGAACAGTGTGGGTGTGGCAAAGCCAACATGCTGGGATGGAGATGGTCAGGATGGTAATGTGAGCGATGTTAGCTCTCCAGGCCTGAACACATCTACTGGGTCAGCTGGACTGGGAGACATGGAGAACATGTGTCTCAGCACTCCACAGCGTACGCCCAAAACACGGTTAAAACTGACGGGACGTCACAGAGCGCTGTTGAAAAAAAAGAGTCCTGGTGAGGTAAGTAACTTTAAGAATTATATATTTGTGTATTTTATTAGTAGAAATGTAAATGCATGTCTATGACTGGATTTGTGTTTTGTGTGACATATAGGAAACTGTTTCAGGACAACAGTCCTCTGTTGGACCTTCACCTCCTTCTGCTGGAAAGAAACAAAGGAGTCCAGAAGAAGGGCAGAAAATCATTCTCCTCAAAGCGCTGAATGATGCGATGGGGAATGCAAACAAAAAGTCATTAACTGGTGGGCCCAAAAGTTTGTCTGCAAAGAAACCCCCAGACAAGCTTATAAAGGCAATTAAGGAGGAAAGCACCTCTGAGCTTGACTGCTGCTCATTCACCGAGAAGATTGAACGACTGGCCGCGATGACAGATGATAGGCCTCCCCCACTGGAGTTAATAGGCAAAGAAGATGATGAGACAGAAATAAAGCTGGACACCAGGGTAATGGATACATTTTCAAGTGACAGTAAATGCTGGTTTTTAACTTTCTGTTCATAAATATATTCATTAAAAATGTAGCCCCGTTTCTTCAAAATATTAGCAATGTTGAAAACAGCTGATAATTGTTTTGTTTAAACTGGGCTACTTAAGAAATGTTTCTTGAGCACAAAATTAGAATATTAGCATGATTTCTGAAAAAGGCCTTTTTTGCTCATCAAGGCTGCGTTTATTTGATTAAAAATACAGAAAATTGTAATAAACAGTAATATTGTGAAATATTATTGCAATTTAAAATTGTGGTTTTTGATTTTAATATATTTAAAAAATAGAATTTATTTATGTGATGCAAAGCTGAATTTTCAGCATCATTACAGCATCAATGCTGGAAATGTACTTTTTTTCAGGATTCTTCAATGAATAAAAAATTAAAAAGAACAGCATTTATTTAAAATATACATATTTTGTAACAATATACACTGCCGTTGTGTAAAGTTTGGGGTCAAACTTTTTTCTGTCTTTGTTTGAAAGAAATTAATACTTACTTATTTAGCAAGGATGTGTTAAATTGATAAAAAGTGATAGTAAAGACTTATATTTTGAATAAACACTGTTCTTTTTAGCATTTTATTCATCAAAGAATCTTGAAAAAAAATATCACAGGTCCCAAAAAATATTAAGGAGCACAACTGTTTCCAGCACTGATAGTAAATCAGCATTTAAAATGATTTTTTAAAGGATCATGTGACAATAAAGACTGGAGTAAAGATGCTGAAAATTCAGTTTTGCGTCACAAGAATAAATTCTATTTTAAAATATATTAAAATAGAAAACCACTATTTTAAATTGCAATAATATTTCACAATACTAAAAAAAAATCTATATTTTTAATCAAATAAACGAAGCCTTGATGAGCAGCAAAGTCTTCTTTAGAATGTATTAAAAATTTTATTATAAATGTCTTTTAAGAGAATTGATATTGACTTTATCTCTATGCACAGAGTGTGATCCTAAATCGTCCCGAATCGCCGGATTGGTCAGATGTTGAGGACTCAGAGCAGGTTGAAGTTTTCTCACAGGATGAGTCTTTTGAACCAAAGGGGCGACAGACAGCTGAGCTTAAAAAGGATTGTGAGCTTGTGGACTTCAGTGACAGACCTCCACCTTTGGAATGTAATCCTTACTCTTTATCACCAGCTTTAAAGCCTTTCCCACAAGCCCTGTGGGAACCAGAGTTACAAGTAGGTTACAGTTCCCCAGCTGTCCCAGCCAGGGATGTGGATCGTTTCTCAGAGATTTCATCCCAGAGTACAGTCTCTGACCTCGAACCACTCAGGAATTACTCACGGTCACTCAAATCACAACAGTCTGTCATCAGCTCTTCTCCACTGGTCGATGCTTTCCCCGAGCTCAGAACCTTTGCATCCACCCCATACACGCCTGGTTACTGGGATTACTCGACTCTTACGACACGCAGGACTTCAGAATCCAACATTTACACATCCTCACAGATGCTCCTTGTTGAGGACGGTGCCACTCGCCGGATGTCTGTTGGCTCGGAGCCTCTTTGGCTGTCAGATTTGAGCTACTCGAGAGCAGATTCTGCAGGATTTATTGACACGCACTGTCACCTTGACATGCTCTATGGGAAGTTGGGTTTCCGGGGAAGTTTCAAAAAGTTTCAGAGCGAGTATGCAAGCACTTTCCCGATGGAGTTTAGGGGCTGCATCGCGGACTTCTGCAACCCACGAATCACAAAGAGAGAGGCTATCTGGGAAGGGCTACTGGGAGAGGAGAAAGTGTGGGGAGCCTTTGGTTGCCACCCGCATTTTGCCAAGGAGTATAACAACACTCATGAGCTAAGCATCTTGGCTGCTATGCGGCACCCTAAGGCCGTTGCATTCGGAGAGATCGGTTTGGATTACTCTCATAAGAATTCCACAGACTCGAGGAAGCAGAAAGAGGTATGGCAGATAGGATGATTGCTTCCAAAAATGTTTGTGTTGTATTAGAGTTTAGTGTTTCTTACAGTTTCTTTGTCTTTGTGTGTCAAGGTGTTTGAACGGCAGTTGCATTTGGCCGTCAGTCTCAGAAAGCCTCTTGTCATACATTGTCGTAACGCTGATGACGATGTGCTGGAAATAATGAAGAAGTGTGTCCCCAGGGATTACAAAATACACAGGTGGGTTCTCATAAAACAAACTGCACCAAGAGTTGTTTGTGTGCTAATTTACTCTGTGTTACGTAGATAATTTTTTTTTTCAGAAAACAACTCATAGTAACCTCAAACTCATATTGGCGGAACTGAATGTAAACAATGCACTGAACCGAACTAAACTCAAATATTTTGCTGAATTTTGCTGCTGAAAATGAGCAATTATGGTAATGTTTTGGGCTGTACTAATCGGTCGGACTGGGAAAAACATTTGGAGTACTATAGACTGCAAAAAGTAAAAAAAAAAAACTATCTGTGGAACAAAAGGTGTTTGTGGTTGGCCAAACTGAACCAGGTTTTCCAGGGCAAAAATTTTGACAACATGTTTTCTTATCATTTCCGGTCAGGTAGGTAAAAAATATGAGGCTATCTAATTAATATTGCTTGTACGCGTCTTTACCGCTTATTAACTTTAGTTACTGTATAGCAGGGATCTTATATGGTCTTAAAAATAGACTTAATTTTTTAGAAAGTGTGTTAAATAATATCTGAAGAAAATTATAAAGTTCATTCAATTTTTGAAATGTATTTTGGAGTGACATATTTCTTTTTGGAGTATAAAAAATTTATTTTTTTAAATACTTTTTTTTTTTTTTTAAGGATTCTTTGATGAATAGAAAGTAAAAAAAAACATTTATTTGAAATAGATTTTTTGGTAACAAAGTGTTTGTCACTTTTGCTGAATAAAAGCATTAATTTATTTATTTATTTTTTTTTTATTTATTTATTTAATTCAGTTCTACTTACACTGGCATTCAGAAGTTTAGGGTATCATGCTTTTCACAAAAATAATCAGCAGCAAAAACTGTTATACACTGCGATTATAAAGTTTGGGATCAGTAGGATTTTTAATCTTTTTTTTTAAAGAAGACTTCTGCTCATCAAAGTTGCATTTATTTGATTAAAAATACAGAAAAAACAGTAATATTGTGAAATATTATTGCAATTTTTAAATTGTGGTTTTCTATTTGAATATACTTTAAAATGTAATTTATTTCTGTGATGCAAAACTGAATTCAGCATAATTTCTTTAGTTTCAGAATGAAATGATCCTTCAGAAATCATTCTAATATGCTGATTTATTATCAAAGTTGGAAACGGTTGTGCTGCCTAATATTTTTTTTTTTTTTTTAATCTGTGACTTTTTTTCAGGTTTCTTTTTATTTAAAATAGAAATCTTTTGTAATAATATACTCTACTGTTCAAACTTTTTCTTTCTTTCTTTGAAAAAATTAATACTTTTATTCAGCAAGGATGTATTAAATTGATAAAAAAGTGATAGTAAAGACTTGCGTTGTAAGAAAAGATTTCTATTTTGAATATATGTTGTTCTTTTTAACTTTTTATTCATCTAAGAATCCTGAAAATAGTATGTTGCCAAAAAGATATGAAGCAGCACAACTGTTTCCAACATTGAAAAAATAAGCATATTAGAGTGATTTCTGAAGGATCATGTGACACTGAAGACTGGAGTAAAGTAGCTTTGCATAACAGAAATAAATTATATTTTAAAGTATATTCAAATAGAAAAATTATTTTAAATTGCAATAATATTTCATGATATTACTTTTTGTCTGTATTTTTGATTAAATAAATGGAACGTTGATGAGAATAAGACACTTCTTTAAAAACCATTAAAAATCTGACTGATCCCAAACTTTTGAATAGCAGTGTATTATTGTTTGTTAAATTAAATGCATTTAATTTTATAGTCTACTAATGTGTATCGTTGTGTGTTAGACACTGTTTTACCAACAGCTATTCTGTGATTGAGCCGTTCCTAAGTGAATTCTCTAACCTGTGTGTGGGTTTCACTGGACTGGTGACGTACTATAATGCTGCGGAGGCTCGAGACGCCGTGAGGAAAATCCCACTTGACAGAATCTTACTGGAGACAGATGCACCATATTTCCTACCCAGACAGGTATCAGTGCGTTTTACTAGGCACACACAGTTTGATTCCACTTACATATGTGCATGCCTTGTCATTCTTTAATATACACATTCACACTGCTCTTCCATCTCTCTGTAGGTGCCTAAGTCTACATGCAGGTTTGCTCACCCAGGTATGGGCATACACACACTGCAGGAGATTAGTCTGCTAAAGGAAGAGAGCCTAACCACAGTAATGCAAACAATCCGGCAGAACACTAGACATATATACGGCCTGTGACTGGAAACTCCGTAGCATCTTAGTCCAGCTGTTAGCTTAGTCTTGCATCTTTGGCACTTTTTCCAAACTAAACAATCTTGAATGTATTTTTTTTTTTTTGACATTTTCCTTGTGTTTAGATAACAATGTCTGCAAAAAAGTTAGAATTTATATTCTAGTGTACGGTAGTGTGTGCTAATAAGTGTATAAGCATTGATACTTAAGTTTTGTAAGTGTTGTAGGAAATTTCACATCTGTTATAAAAACATTAGTAATGATTAATTTTAATATCTCTTCAGTTTTGTTTTAAAATGGTTCTTTGTTCCTAGGATTCTTTTGTCGTGTGTCTGCATAGTTATGTATGCTTGTGAGACATAAGTGACATCAAATGCCGGCTTGTGTCTTTCCTTATATTAGAATTATATAAGTCGTTTTGCCTTACACCATGACATGAAAGTTTATGCAAAAAGAAAATGTAAAACAGATTGTGAAAAACCACAACAAATAGCTTTTACCAAGTTGTTGGTTTTATATAAATGTAAGTTTTGTCTAAATAGGAAGATTCAATAAATGATATTGTATATGCAACACAGGTGGGTTTATGAAATTATTTTTTCCAGAAGGACAAGGATGCTTTTCTATTTGAGACCTCATTACATTTTAAATGGATGTGATTGAGCACGGAAAAAAGAACCTAGAGGCAGAAAATGGTTTCTCTGTCATCCTTTATTCTGTCAAATCATGGTGTTGCAAAATGAATACATAATTTTTAATTTACAAACATTTTAAATGTTTTATAAGGAGTTGAGTCTTGTAGAACTGGTAGCTCTTGTCAGAATTCTGGAAAAAAAAGAACATGCAATTATTGAAGTAGTTTTGCAGAATACTAGAATTATTCAGAAGAAAAACAACAATATGCCAGAAAGCACTTTTAGTTGTAATGTTCTTTAAAAATCTTTAAGACACTTTCTGGGAAATAAGACAATTTTTCTATAGTGAATTTTGTCTGTAATAAAATACACTACCAGTCAAAAGTTTTTTTTGGTTTTTTTTAACGTTTTTAAGGAAGTTACTTCTGCTCAAAAAGTTTGCATTTTTTTGATTCAAAGAACTGCAAAAAAGCACAATTTTTAAATATTTTTACTATGTTAAATAACTGTTTTCTATTTGAATGTATTTTAAAATGTGATTTACTCCTGTGATTTCAAAGCTGAATTTTTAGCATCATTACTAGTCACATGATCCTTCAGAAATCGTTCTAATATTCTGATTTGCTGCTCAAAAAACATTTAATATTATGTTGAAAACAGCTTAGTAAATTTTTTTTTTTTTAAATCTAGAATTTAAAGCATTCTTGCTAAATAGAATTAATTTCTATAAGTATTAATTTCTATAATTTATTTTTATATTCATAAAAGAAGCCTAAAAATGTACTCAGCTGTTTAAAAAAAAATCATAATAATAATAAAAAATGCTTCTTGAACAGCAAATCAGCATAATGGAATGATTTCTGAAGGATCATTTGACACTGAAGACTGGAGTAATGATGCTGAAAATTTAGCCTTCGATCACAGGAATAAATTAAATGTTAATATATATTCAAATAGAAAGCAGTTACTTTAAATAGTAAAATATTTCACAACATTACTGCTTTTGCTGTGTTTTGGATCAAATAAATGTAGGCTTGGTGAGCAGACGTCTTTAAAAAACATTAAAAATCTTACTGTTCAAAAACTTTTGACTAGTAGTGTAGGTGTTTTATTGCATTTGCCATTTGATTTTTATAATACTTATATGGATCTGTTCTTAAAATTAGTGTTAACTCACCAAGTGGGGAATCACTAAGAAGATTCACCAGAACCTTCTGCAGCACAGGACCATATTTCTGATACTCAGCTTCATTCAGAGACACAGACAGTTCGAATGGAGCACTCATCTAAATGAAAAGTGAGAACAAAGTATGACTGCAATAGTAACTCATTAAAATCCTATTTAAAAGTGTACTTGCATTGAGTGTTTACCATTAACAGATCATCCTGTTTAATCACTGGGATCTCTGGCTCAGCAACGTCTCTTCCGCCCACCCGTGGTGGTCTTCGATCCTTAACATCGGATGTGCCAGTCTTCTAGCATAAATTCATGTAATCTTTTTTTAATCTTAAAACACATTAGTTTACTCCAAACATATCTCAGAAACATCCACCAGACAAACACTCACCTGTGGTTTCCGAGCAGGACTAAGGAAGCTGGTGCCACATCTTACAGACTCAACACACAAGGAAAGAGCACATAAGAGCAGAAACATGTGGCTGGCACGACAACGCAGAGGCATCCTGGGAAGTCACCTGGTTTAGTTCTGTTTTATGACAACACACTCAATATGCTATATGCACAGAAATAGTAAAAGATAAAATAAAAGTCAACCCCACCTTCGGTAATGATCAAACTGCTTCTGTAGGTCTGCACATGAAGATCTGCTTCTCACTTTTATAACAGCCTTTGGTTAACAATTAGCATTGAAGTCTACATCTGTAAGTGTGAAAACAAACAGAAGTAAAAAACCCTGATGGTTACTGTATGTGTGTGACAGAGATTTCCCTTAGGGTGATATGAATATGATGATAACAGATGATAAAGTCATATGGTGTTACACTGCTGTGTCAATAGCTATTAGTGTTACTAGACCACTGAACTATTACCATGGCTGGTTTATTTGATTGACCTGGTAATTCCTCTGTAACGGGAACACACTTTTAAGTGGACTCACCTTTGTACGTGGTTGGCAGCATTTATTTCCAACAACATGATCATCCTACTCTTGTGAAAAACTTATTTTATTGCATTTGATTTTTTTTTTTTTTTTGATCAATAACAATAATGTGTAGAGAATATGGCAAGAGCGTTAGTTTGAAGCAACTTGAACCATAAACCTTTGGTTTTCATATTTTCACAAACAAATAATGTACCACAGTATTACTACGTTTTCATGAAATGATACCAGCGTAATGACATATTTTTGAAAATTTAGTAACATGTTTTGGAACATGTCAGTTCACGTTAAAATGACAGTTTTCGTATTTTTCACTAAAAGGCAAAACGTACCACAGTATTACCATGATAAAATTCAAAATACTATTGTAGTCTGACCTCCTAGACAGCAGATGGCAGACTACATTTGTCCTTTTCAGGGATACACTGTTTTGCTCTTTGAATGTCAGTGTTAGCCTGGTTTACCTAAACAGCTAACTTTAAAATGGATAAAAAGAAGAAACCATACAGTGTCACAGCGTCATCGGTGAGTAATTCATATCTTGAATCGCCCTTTTAAACGAGGAGATTATAAGGAGCATTTTGGTTGAGTTTATTATAGTTAGCTTAGCATGACAGCAGTTTTAAACTGGGAATGATGGCCTGAAATCTCTTGACTAACATCTACTTTATTTACATTTCAGCTGGTTGATTTGAAAGCCGAATTATATCGGAAACAGGAACAATTTAAGCACGACCGACTTGGCCAGGACGCAGGAGCTGCTCAGAAGTCTAAGGCAAAAATAAAAGTACGACACGGACAATTAATGACAGCTAAATATTATCAGTGAATTATTATATAAATACGCTCGTTTTGTTTGATCATGTGTGCTCACAGAAGCCTAATGTCTGGAGCAAACAGAATGAAGGAGTCAATGTACGAGCACAGAAGGACGTTCAGCAAACTGCAGAGGAAGAAAACACACTTGATAAATCCAGGTGAATTACCTTTGAATGGGTACTGCATTATTCTGATTCTTTATATCCTCCTAATTCATTTTCTTTAGCCCCAAAAAATAAAATGTATGAATGTTGGTATATAACACAACATAGAGGGTTTGCATTTATGTCACGAGTTTGTCAGTTAAGTTACCCGGATGCGCGGATTGGCGATACTCGGATGTAAACAACAGCATGGACTGCACTGTAAATATACTACTGAATATGTTGTTTTGCTAATTTATGCTGTCTAAACCACAAACAACAACAAAAAAAGTCTTAGTAAGCAGGAGAGAGCACAATATTTTGACAAAGTAAAGTTAATAGGTGGTAAAGATAAGTACGAGCAATATTCATTTAGATATTAGCCTAATATTTCACCTGCCTGACTGGAAATTATAAGAACAAACGTGAATGTCGTCAAGATTCTTGCCCTTGAAAACCTGGTTCAGTTTGGCAAATCACAAACATCTTTTGTTCCTCATATAGTTTTTTTTGCATTCTTCTCCTTGATTTGTTATAACTTTTGGTGGTCTATAGTACTCCAAATGTTTTTCCCAGTCCGACCGATTGGTACAGCCCAAAACATGACAATAACTGACCATTTACAGCAGCAATAATCAGCAAAATATGCAAGTTTCGTTCTGTTCAGTGGCATTGTTTACGTTCCGTGCCACCGGCTGATTGATGACGTGTTGTAAAAACACTCTATTAATGTTTTCCATTTTGTCTTATGCAGGCAGAAATTGGAGGAAAAGGCACGTCTTTATGAACAGATGACTAAAGGAGATTTCCCAGGTATATGCTCGTGGGCATTCCCAGATTTAAATATTTAAGTTCTTGAAAAAATTTGTTGCAGTAGACTGCATTACTTTTTATCTTTAGATGAGGAGACTGAAAGTCTTTTCCTGGTGGACTTCACCCAAAAGATTATCAACCAGAGGAATGAACCTCAGACGCGCATTGCGAATATAGCAGGGGACCGAGATGGAGAGGACTCTGATGTGAACATCCCTGTTCCACCTCCACAGAACGCAAATGAAGAATGGTACCATACATTTATAAATGCGTATTAAACCTGATAAAAATGAATTTTTATATAAACTCTGCTGTGGGTTTTTGCAGGGTGGACTATGTCGATGCATTAGGACGTTCTCGAAGATGTCTGAGGAAAGACCTACCCAATTTTCAGAAAATGGACCAAGAATTTCAGAACAAGAGGTACACTTATTGTTCTTACCTTTGCGGTTTTTTGTATGTAATTAATTGGAATGGTTCTTGTTCAGTCTGTATCTGTTTTATTGTGTGCAGGGTGACTGGAGCTGATAGGACACTGTTATCTGAGGACATGAGGAGAGAAATGCAGAGAGAGCAGTGGGAGAGAGAGGAAGAGGAGCAGATGAAAAAACCTGTTGGACCCATTCACTATGAAAATATCAGAGAGCAAGGTAATGGAGACTATTGATCTCTACACACTGAAGCCTGTCTTTTGTGTAGAAAATGTCTCTAGTTCTTCTATGAGAATGCTGAAAATCTTTCTTCACATGCATTTTCTTGCGTTTGTTTCAGAGGCCAGGGAGCTGGGTGTTGGTTACTTTGCTTTTGCCCAGGATGAGGACCAACGAAGAAAACAAAGAGAAACTCTAGACATGCTGAGAGACCAGGTCAGATCAACTGAATTAAATGAAGAGTCACAAACTATTTTCTAAATCAGAGTGAGCTGACTAGGTAGACGGTAATTTAAGGTGTTGTAAGTATGCTTATGAAGCAAAGACTTCCAAAAGCCTGTCAGTATCCAGTAATTGTTTTTGTTATTTTACAGTATTTGTTTGTTCATTTCAAATATACAACTACTGAGCTTACTATGTCCTCAGTTTCTTGACTACTGTCTGAAGTTTAAATCAGCGTTTTTACAATTTTCTCTTTCTTTCTGCAGACCACAGATCAGCGCCACAAACGTGAGCAACTGAAGGAGAAGCGGAAAGCTCTGCTTGATGCTCGACTTGCTAAAGTGAGGATGAGGAGGATGAAGAAAAGCAAGCTGGAGCCAGGCGATGAAGAAGAAGGTGTGTTGTGGAATAATAGTTATTTAATTAATAGGTCTTAATGTGTATCTGTGTGTTGGTGATAAATTCTAAGGTCTATGTGGCTGTTTTGGGTTGTAGCTGCTCCTGATGTTGCTGAGAAAGAAGAAGATGATGATGAAGATTTGGTTGGACCTCCAGCTCCTCCAACAGTGCGGAAAGTAGAGGTGGAGATTCAAGAGAGAAAAGACACCAAACCTGGCGTTCCACATGTAAGAGAGTGGGACAGAGGCAAAGGTACGTGATCGTGCACATAAATGCACGTCATATTCTTTCCTTCCTCTACATTTACATTTGTTTTTGTGAAGATGCACAACTTTAAGCATTTATTTCTTTTTCCAGAGTTCTCCTGGGGTCAGTGGACCAGTCGGCGTCGAGAAGAGCGGGACTCAGAGTTTGCTCCTCCTTCTGCTTATTACACAGATGACACAAGAGCCAGTTACAGCAGAGCCACAGACAAAGGGCAGAGCAAAGGAAAACTTGCCTTCAAGTGGTCTGAAACCCAAATGTCCACAGAACGAGACACAGAGAACATATCTACTATGAGACAACCTTCTGACATACCCACATATGCACAACCTTCTCAACCACAGACTGCTCAAACACAGAGTCTGGACGACCTGTTATCGTACTACAAACACTCCACGTGAAAGTGCAAGTCTGAAAATCATTTGGGAAACTATGGGACGTGGCAAGCTGCATCAGTTAGTCTAGATGCATGTCAGTCTTAAGCAGCAGGGACAATAAAACCTTGTAACTGAATTGCAAAATTAGAATAAAGAATGACCAGATTTTTGTTTGTGCATCTTTTATTCCATCACAATTGTTCCAAAGTTCTTTCTATTCTTAACCATAATAATTTTTGTTATCAGTTGTTTCAATAGGTTGTAAAGATTACAAGTCTCTTTTGTCCATAAAATTATTTGTCAATCGAAAATGATAGATGATTTGTGAGACTTGTTTGTCACGGTATTTGTTAAATTATTTGAAATCCAGTCAACTCAAATCTGTTTCTGCATGTTATGAACACTGGGCAAAGTTTATGAGTTACACCTGACTGCAGTCTAACTGCTTAGTTACTCAGTAGCCTGTAATGAGTTGCTTTACAAGTTGCTTAGTTCACATGTAATGTGAGTGTATTCCATGTGTCATTCAAGAAGAGGACATTAAAAACTATATATTAGATAAAATTTAACATATATCCAAATCGCAGGACCAGAGTAACCTTTGATCTGAAGGATATCCTGTCTCCGCAGGAATGTACGTGTGAGCATTTTGTATCAACCAGAGAGAAAGAGCAAGGAAGGAAGGGAAAGGGTGGAAAAATTGGGGTGAAGAAGAGAGGACAGTAAAATGGTTAATATGGAAAATTGAGAGTTCTACTTTAAGTTTTCTTATATTTCTTTCTTTTGTTCCTTTGAAGACTAAACCAAAGTAGGAAAACCAATTGATTGCAAGGATGATGGTAAGTAACTATTTCTGGTTGTGATTATCACATGACTATGTAGTAACATGCTGTTCAGCCATCTGCTGACTGTAGTCAGCCACAATGAATGTTAATATTAATTTAAGCTTTAAATATCACGAAATGTAGTTTTCCAGTATTTATTATTGGTAATTACGTTACGTTGTTTATAGTTAATGTCCATTCATAATGCATTACTGTAAGTAAATGGCTGTGACTAAACAGGAAGATTACCTCAGCAGACTTAAGCTCTTTTAAATTTCACAACACGGATATTTGATAATAAAAGTCCCGTGAGTGATCATACCCGAATGCAAGCATTTTTCACATAATTGGTTCATTCTGTGTAAATCAATGTGTCTGTGTGAGTGTTCAGGAAGATTCAAATGAAGAAGCAGCACTAAGTGTAAGTGCGAGCAGCATCAGAATCACTGATGTGACTGAGGATGGAGACGTTCTGACGTTTGCCATCACGTCCCAGAAAGTAAGACGACTAGTAAATGTAAAAGCGTGTTTTAGATACGTTCTGTGGAACGTTACAATATCATTAAAATGTTTCCCCTCAGTTGAACAGCAGTGCTGGGGTCTGTGTTTTTCGAACATATGACGACTTTGACTGGCTTCAGCAGAGTCTGTTCTCACAAGAAAATCTTCCTGGACTTCAAGGAATTATAGTGAGTGAATTCTCCAAAACTCATCTTAAAAATATAAGATCTATGAATGAGAAAGGCACTAAGATTAAGTAATTATTCCCACAGTTCCCCCCTTTGCCCTCTAAAGCATTTCCGTCACAGTCAAACACCCAGACAAAAACACTCAAACAACTCGGTATGTATTACTTATATATCTGCATGATGTTAGTAAGCTAGTTGGTGAAGTTAGTAAGTTTTTTTGTGTGGATGCACATGGTTTGATGTTTTGTTTCTTGTGTAATGCATGTTATACTTTTTCTGGGTATGTGGTCAGGGTTCCTGGCTCTGGGACAGGATTGGAAGAGTTATTGTAAAGCTTTGGAGTTTTATCTCCAGCAGGTGGCAGCACACCCAACTCTCTGCAAGTGCAAATCTCTGGACAGCTTTCTTATTAATTCTGAGGTTTGCTATAAACACACACACATGCATTATTAATTCAAATTCAGCATCATAGCCTGTTGATTGCTCTAAATAAAATAATAGGGCAGTAAATATTCAGTTCAACTGAATGCAACTAATCAGGCTAACCTGATTATAACCTAAAGTAACTGAAGATAGCAGTTGTTTTTTAGAACATGGCAGCTGGTTTCTAGCTGGTCAAATCTTATGTGATAACCTTACGTCATTGCATGTATTTTTTGGACTAGTCTCCTGGAAAACAGCGAGGCAGGAAAGGAATTTTTAATCGCCTCAGTCAGGCTGTGGAGGAGATGAGGAAGGAAAGTCATAAGGTATCTGTGTGTGAGTGTGGGTTTATGAGTCAGTTTGTTCATGTGAGTGGTTTATGCACCTCTGGGAAAGTGACATATGATCTATGACTATACAAACATCATAGATCCGTAAATGTGATTTATATCACATATGTAAATATATAATTTAATACCTCCAGGATGTGGACAACTTCTTTCAGAATGAGAGGAACAAAAACACAAATGTTGCTGCGTTGTCAAAAGTTGCCACAGAGGTACACTATTTAAGCTGTTTTTAATTTCTGTTTGGCCAGTGGACTGTCATTTTATAATACATGGTGCAATCTTGTGCTCTTCTCTCAATAGAAATTACTTGATGTTGTGATGACAGAGCAAAGTAAGTAATTTCAAGAAGTTTATATACATGCTCAGTACACATTATTTAGGAATACAGTCACTATGTGTGTGTGTGTGTGTTTTACAGAGCTGGCTTTGGCCTGTGGACATTTCTCCACATCTCTTCATCTTTGTGTAAATCAGGACGATGCAGATGCTGTAGCTTTCTCCAAGTAAAAAGTTACTGAATAAAATGAGAATTTGTGTCTGCATTAATATACACACACTGAATAAAGAGAGAATGTGTGAGACATGCTTGTTTGATACGATAATCAATGTATTCAGATGTGTTGTGTTTCTTTAGGATTTGTTTGAAGCTGTCGGATATTATTGAGGCAGTAAAGGTAGGACCACTTTACATGCAAAAACTTTAACCACAGTTAAAGGGTTCTTAGTATATACAATTGTTCAATACTAATAATTGGATTTTTTTTTTTTTTATCTGTAGCGAAACTTTGAAAAAGTTGCTAGTAACAATATGTCTACTCTTGGTTTGGGTCTGGACCTGGAGTCTCGTTACCAAGAGGCAGAGAAAGTATGTTTTACTCAATGCATCAGTTGACTGTGATTATGTGTACTATTGTTACAACATTTAATACAGAGTAACTTGGATACAGTTTTTGGTTACAGTATTACCAGTTACATTGTCTGTTTTTGGCCCTGCCACCAAATAGTTGTCCTCCTGTAACAAAAAAAACACAACAGAACATTGGCTTGACAATGTAATGACTTGCAGAAAGAATCTTTGAAAAATTCCCACTGCTAATGCAGTCAAAGACCAGTGTTATTTCAGTATCATTAAGATTTTGTTTAAAATTTTGAATTAGTTTCTATTTTATATTTCCAATTTAATTTTAGTTAAAGCTTTAGTAACTTCATTGTGTTTTCTTATTGTTTTTTAACATTTAAATATTTCTTATTATTTATTACTTATTAATTATCTATATTTTATTTTAGTTATTTTAGTACATCAGGTTTAAACTAAATGAAAAGTGCTGACTTGGCAACTACCTAAAATACATTTTGTTATACTTATTTTAGTTAATGCCTATTTTATTTCATTTTAATTTACACTACAGCAAATGTTTTTGAACAGTAGGATGTTTTTCATGTTTTTTTAAAGTAGTCTCTTCTGCTCACCAAGTTTGCATTTGCATTTGCATGATTCAAAGAACGGCAAAAAAAGTAAAAAAGTGAATTTTTACTATTTAAAATAACTGTTTTCTATCTGAATATATTTTAAAATGTAATTTATTCCTGAATTTTTAGCATCATTACTCCAGTCACGTGATCCTTCAGAAATCATTCTAATATTCTGTTTTGCTGCTTTTATTATTACTATTATTGTTGAAAACAGCTGAGTAGAGTTTTTCAGGTTTCTTTTATGAACAGAAAGTTCAGAAGAACAGCATTTATCAGAAATAGAAATCTTCTGTAACCTTATAAATGTCTTTATCATCACTTTTGCTAAATAAAAGTATTAATTTCTATAATTTCTTTCCCCCAAAAGATTATACTGACTCAGAGCTTTTGAATGGTATAGTGGATGTTACAGACCTTTTCATAGCAGATAAATGCTGATCTTTGGATCTTTCTATTCATCAAAGAATTAATAAAAATGAATTAAAATGTTTCTTGAATAGCAAATCAGCATATTGGAATGATTTCTGAAGGATCATGTGACTGGAGTAATGATGCTAAAAACTGAGCTTTGAAATCACAGGAATAAAATACATTTTAAAATATATTCAAATAGAAAACAGTTATTTTAAATAGTAAAACATATTTAAAAATATTACTGTTTTTGCTGTACTTTGGATCAAATAAATGCAGGCTTGGTGAGTAGAAGAGACTTCTGTTCAAGAAAAATCCTTCTGTTCAAAGACTTTTGGCTGGTAGTGTATTTCAAATAACAAACATGATTTTCATGGTTTTAATTGTAGTTCTCTACAAAAACACAGTCACAGACTGGACCGGTGCTGGACTGTATATCAGCACTCCACAATGCGTCCAAACCGCTTGTTTATATATACTGTAAAATAAATTATAGTGAATGCAGGTTTGTATAAAATATAATAAAATTGGACGCAAGGCTGCTTTGATAGTTATTGTCCATGCTTGTGTTGTTACAGGAGATGCTCTTCAGAAGAACCTGTAAGCTGATAGAGCTGGAAACCGTTAAGAAGAATACAGAAAAAGCCAAGGCCAATAAGAGAGAAGTGGTACGTTTTAATCTGCGTTATCTACCATTCATTCTGTCCACACCGAAATGTTCATGTCATGTGTGAGTGGTAAATTCAGATAAAGTCTTTCTGGGTCTGATACTCTAGATGGAAGCATTTCAAAAAGCAGTTGAGAAAGAGTTCAACCAGACCTCATCTGTGGCTAAACAAGAGGTAAATACTGTGACTGATATTAAACCCAGTCTGCTAAATATGTTACCACAGTGGGAAAGTTGTTACATTGCAAATTTGAACAACCTCATGACATGACTTCTTGATCTGATAATAAGTCATGTCACAAGGTTGATCAAGTTTTCATATTGCTTATTTATAGCGGATATACTGTACTATAATTATTGGACTAATGTGTGACAGATCGAGCGTTTTCATAGCTCCCGAGTGAATGTACTGCAGAAGTTCCTGATTGGCTGGTGTGAACAACAACTCAACACAGCAAAGGAGTTTGCTGAACTCTACTCTCAGCATCTGGAAGCTTGCAGAAACATGTACTCAGAATGAATGAAACATAAGCAGGCAGTAGATTATGACAGTATAGCTGGTAATGTTATTAAACTTTTCAGAGACAGCTTAAAAAAATGGAAGTGCTGTGTAAATGTATTCTATTTAGTTTAATCTCTTATCTTTTTAATCACTTGAGGCCTTTAATTTGATTGTTCTTAATCTTTTTCCGTCTTTAACACTTAAAGTCATCTAATTTGAACACCAATGTAACTTCCAGTTCCACAGTTCTAGATTAGGCTACAGATTCAGAATTGAACTTTGTCCCATGTAAGCTTGCAATAAAGCTATAAAACCCATGCCTGTTTCTAATTTGTGCACTGGCTGAATAACTATAGCGCAGAAAAAAAAATACTCATAAGGAGTTGTGTTTGTGAAAGTAGTCATCAACATGAGCACATTATTTGGGTAGAAAATCATTGTAATATATTTTTTGTCCAATAATATATATGTTTGATTATGATACAGTAATATCCAATGTTTCTACAATTTGTATGAGCTATTATTTTTGAGCAAGGGTATTTTTGACTACAACGTTTCGACCCTTTCACATATCTAAAACATGTCCATGGTTTTTGTGTGTGCGTGTGTGCTGTGTGTGTTCACATAGCTAATATGACAAAAGTCACCTACCATACCACCATCACCTACCAAAACAACTTACCAAACTATTTTCCACATTTATCTCTTAATTCTCAGTTCTTGGTTTTCTGTAATTATTAATTAAATCATTCATTCACTCATTCATACATTCATAATTACCTGAATTGAAACGTGGTTATGGAAATACATTTGTAACTTGTGCATATAGCTAATGTGTGTGTGCTGACCTCTTGTGTATGCAGTAAATGACCGCAGCTTCTCCTGCTGCTATTACTAGAAACAGCACAGAGACTGAAAAATGTGGTTTAGATAATGCTGTATTTTCACCTTTCTCTACTGAAGGAAAACAGAGAGGAAGAGGAAAACCATAATATTACAAACTATTGCATAATGCTTTCTGGAAGGTTAGTGTTCCAATGTGAGTTAAGTTTGACAGGAACGCTAAGGGGTCAATCTGTGTATCATACATTCATCCTCTGTCCATTGTTCAAATCAAGTTTATCTGGTCTTTCTGTGTCTAACGCTGAAGGTGGAAGAGTTTCAGAAAGCCGTTGCAAACGAGTTTAACCTGATCTCATCTGTGGCTAAACAAGATGTAAATACTGTGACTATTGTTAAACCTAAAGAAGACTCACTACCAAGTCTCACTACCAAGAGGCAAAGAAAGTATGTTTTACTCAATGCATCAGCACAGCTATGATCAATCATGTGTACTATTGCTTCTATACAACATTTAATACAGACTAACATACCTTTCAGTGCAGTATTCATAGTTATTTTGTCTATTTTTGCTAGACAAAACAAATGTTAGATTATCTTGAGTAATTTTTGCAGACCAGTGTGTCATTTTATTATTGTTTTTTTGTTTAAACAGTTTTTATTTTTATTATTTTTTTAGTTCTTTTAGTGCATCACATTAAAACGGAATAAAACATAAGAAATAACCCGGTCACACACTGAAACACAGACAAGCAGAGTGATATACAATGAAAATCTCTAGAATGTCACTCTGTTCAATCCAATTCAAGAAGCAGAACTAAACAAAATTCAGGCTATTTGTGTACAAAACCAATTTTGAACATTTAACTATAACCCTTGAAACATAAATTCAGTCAAATGTGTTAAAATTGCTTATATGTAATAAATAATATTCAATGCAGGATTGTATGCAACGTAATTAAATTTGACTCAGGACTGCTTTTATAATAATTTTCAATTTTTGCTTGTGTTGTTACAGAAGATAAAAAAGCAGTTGAGAAAGAATTCAACCTGATCTCATCTGTGGCTAAACAAGAAGTAAATACTGTGACTGATGTTAAATCCAAAGAAGATTATCTGGATTTAACATATCACAAGAGTGGTCAAGTTTCCACATTGTACACTTATAGAGCATATATTTTAATTATTTGGAGTAAGGTGAATGTGCTGATTGGTTGGTGTGAACAACAGCTCAGCACAACTCCCAGCATCTGAAAGCTTGTAGAAACATACTCAGAATGAATGAAACAAACAGGTGGTAGGTGCAAATGCTGAGGTGATGGCTGTGTAGAAAGAATCATATTCATAGTGAGTTGGTGTTTGTCAAAGTAGTCATCAACATGAGCGTGTTATTTGGGTAGGCTACACTGTAAAAAATAAAAAAACACAATTTGTTGAGTCAGCTTAAAATAATTTGTTACCCTGCTGCCTTAAAATTTTAAGTTCAGTCAACTAAAATAAGTTCAGTCAACTTGAAATGTTAAGTTGAATTATTTTAAGTTGACTCAACAAATAGTTTTTTACAGTGTAGTCTTACAGGTTAGATTGGTCAAACTGGTGATAACTTTCTAAAGTTACTTACACAAAAATGTATGTTTGATTGTATGCTGATAAATTGAATTATAAAAGTAAACTGATTATAGATCCTTTGTCTAACTGCTAGTTGGTTAGGTATTTTTTTAAAGGGGGTATCAAATGACCATTTTCCACAAGTTGATATGATTCTTTAGGGTCTTAATGAAAAGTCTATAACATATTTCGTTTAAAATTTCTCAATGGTAGTGTAAAAAACATTTTTTACCTGGTCGATGGTTCTGGTCGATGTTGCTTTAAATGTTAATGAGCTCTGCTCGCCCCACCCCTCTCTTCTCTCTGTGGAGTGACAAGCCTGTTTACTTTAGCTGCATTTAGCCACGAAACTTGCTAACTAGCATGCTAACTTAGGAAAGGCCATTGCAAGGATTCATAAAAAAAAACCCCTTATACTCACTTCTGCTGTAAGTGAAGCTGGATCACAAATGATTTGCGCGAACATAGACGCATTTATGTAGATCGGGAGGTGCATTCCCTTCACAAACAAACATAATCCACTGCATCTTCAGCGGCTCAGATGTCGGGAGTAAATGACAACTACTATGTTATTACATCCAACAACAGAACACCTGAATCACTTAGGAGCCATTCTTGTCCACTTTCCTGTTCCGGCATCAAAACAATGGTGATCGGACTGTTACTGCGCATTCAAGGCGGGTCTAAGGTAAGACGGCCGTGTCAATCAACTATTCACATTTACAATTATTCTAATTCTTAGTTTTGCATGACGATATGATGAATGGATGGTTCATTTCTTAACAGCAGACTGATTCAGTTGATCTCACACACAAAAATGAAATCGTTTGCCTGATGAAAAAAAGTATTTAAAACAGGTTCATATTTTAGAAAATGTAGTTAATATTTGCGTCATTATTGATTTATCTCATCCACCCGAGAATAATCAGAATGCATTTTTTTATTACCCGACCCACCCGAACCGCGGATTATCCGCAGCGCCCATTTCGCTAGATGTAAACAACACTGGTCTAGAAGCACTTCCTGTTTTTTTGTTTTTTATTTTTTATTTTATTTCACATATACAAATACATCTTAAAGGTGCTAATGTAACATTTTCATCCAGTCAAATGTTATGTTGGTTGTATTTTTTTTGTAATGTTTGTGTAAAGTTAAAAAAAAAAGAAACAGGAAGTGTATCGGGACCAGTATGTTTACATCTGACGAAATGGTCTATAACCGCCATCCGCCTTAACATAATGGCTGTGTTTATGCAAAAGGTGCCAGTATGGATAAAGAAGGCCAACAGTCAGAGTTGCAGTCATGCGAAAGAGTTTAATGATGACAAGTTTAATGAAGTCAGACAAACAGGCTCATCTAGAAAAGTGTAACATGCAAAGTCACTGCAAATTACAGTCTTGGAAAATCAGTTATGTGTTCTCTATATATCTATATATTGATAGGTTGTCTATTGAAAGGTTCAAGAAATATGTATATTACAGCAACACTCCTTTAATTCTGGGTCTCTTCTTTTTTGGTTCACACTTGGTATCTTCACAGCCAAAAGTGACCGAAGCCTTAAAATTAAACTTTCTTTTTTTATTTTCCAACCCTTTAACTTATCTGAATCATGTCCATGATTTTATTTATTTAATTATTTGTGTGTGTGTGCTCACATAGGCAATATGGCAAATGTCACCAAGCTACGATCTTTACATTTCAAAATGTAAACTGTTCTGTTCAAAAGCGACTGAAGAGGCCCAGAGGGTTAAAACTGTTTCTCAATCTTTTTTAAAATTGATAATGTAATTTATCAATTATCAATTTATCAGTTAATTTATGCAACTTTACACAACTTAATATCTTACACAACAATATTTGATTGTAATATAAGATATCATAATCAAATATTATCAAAATATACATCTGACAGAGGTGACGAAAACCTGAGTTTGTAGTCATTTTAACTATCAAATATATTGAATCAATCAATTACTGTATTAAAACAAATGCAACAAACAGTGAGTATGTTATTGTTTGTGAAGCTTTTATTTAAGATTCACATTTAGGTATTTTGATTGATATCATTAGAACACAAATGATCTGTTACCTCTCCTCAAGACAGTATGTCTGCTGTGCATCTGCAATGCTATGGTAACAACTTTTAAAAACAGTTAAATGAACAAGTAAAACAATTAATTGTTATCTATATCCATCCATTTGCATTCACCAGGATCTTAGTATTCACATTTAAACATCTTAACAAATGATCCAACAATTATCAGAATACATATGATCAGAATACAGACAAGCTGTATTATGTATAGATATGTTTTATCCAGTGTTATGTGTTCCCTCAGCCTTAATTCCCTCAACCCAAACTCTTGTAGTAGCCATTTTGTTTTCTCTGTTGATGCTAGGTAAAATAGGTAAAATAGGTAAAAGTAAAATACAGGTAAAGAAATTACAGACTCACATAATATCTTAAACTGCTTACATAAGAAGAAAAATAAAATATCAAGCAAAATAAAATAATAATAATAATTAATAATGCTTTTCAATAATTATTGATTAAAATAATGTAATTACAGTTTGGAAATTATTTAAAAATGATTTATGTAAGATTACAAAACACTAATCAGGTAAAAAGAGAGAAAGAAGTAAAATGTTAAGCTATATTTATGACATTAATGTGCATTTAAAACATATTTAAATTGACTTGTCCTGGTGTGTTTTCTTCCACTGTCCTTTTATGACTACACTGTACATAATTATTTTTCAAGTTGTAAATACAACAGATTATTGAAATATGTTTCAAAAGAAAACGCTATTTCAGTTTTTCTAATTGTTTGTGAAATTTACTAGCAAATTCTGTCTGCAAATTTTTACTCCAAATATTTCGTTATTTATTTATTTATTTATTTTTTACATATTTTTACATCATTTAAAAATATTTTGTAAGTGTTTTTTTAGCTTCTTCAAGGGAGGAGGTTTGTTTTCTATTTGCAAGATTGATGTCATCAATTTCACAGCAGGTGATGCTCCTTTCAAGGGTTTCTTTAGGGAACTGTAATACACCATCGAAATTAAATGCTAGGCTAACATGATCCCATACATAATAATTCTCAGACACAGGTTCAACATCTGCTATTTTGTCTTCTGTATTCAGTGTCAGTTTAAATTTAATTTTATTACCAATGGCTTGTGCTGTCCAGACAATTTGATTTTGCCTGTACTCTATAAATGGGCTTTCTTCAATCCTTGGAAAATTCTCAAACATTGTATTGTCATCAGGACTGTGAACGAGAACAACATACATGATCTCCTGCTTGTAAAACATTGTCTTATATTCTCTGAGAACTGGGTCTTGGCCTCCACACATCTGCTCCTTGTATGCTTCCATCAGTTTTTCCAGTGGAAACGTGAACCGAAAATTGCCGTAGCGTGATTTGTCAATGTGGAATGCAGGTGATGTGGTGAATTTGCTGAGGAATTGCTCCTGCTTTTCTATTTGCTCTTGGGATCTGTTTGGGAACACCTTCTCCAAAAAACGTTTCTCAGCTTCTTTTATATTGTCATTATCAATCTTTAGACTCCACCATGATAAGTTCTCATTAGCCTTGAATCCCCCTGACTCCATGATTTTCGGAAAATCATCGCCGTTAGTGACATGAGTCACCTCAGAGATGTGAAATTCAGTGGGGGTTGGGTAGTGTGGGATGTATCTATTCAGATTTTCAAGTATTTTTAGTTCATAGGGTTTTCGCAATCTTTTAAAGTCATCGTGTATTTGCTTGACATTCGTATCATCCTGAAGTTCTTTTTTTCAGATCCTCGATGCTTATGTGTCTGTCACAGCTGACCTCAGTATAGTTGCGATTATTTATTCTCCCAGTAAAGGCATACTAGAAAGACAAATATTTAACATCTCACTTGTACAGTATCAGCTTTAAATACAAAAAAAAAGCAATTTATACAATTTTTGTTCTTTTTGATAATGGTCAATTTAAAACAAAACACAACCACCCTTTCTACTCTGTACTTGCTGTTGTCTCTCATGCTCCACCATAGAAACCAAACAGTGCTCTGTGACTCATCAGCAATGTTTCTTAATCAGCAGTGTTTACTTTTTACCTACTTTTGGCTTGGTTTTAGGCTAGATTATGTTCTGAACTAGGGGTGGAACAGTTCACCACACATGGTTTGGCACACACTAATAATAAATAACGTAAAACAAACAGGGTTCGAGTTCAGCTAATGTATGTTTCTGCTAATGGATGCGCATTCTGGCTTCCCAGTATATTACAACAACAGCGATGGAAAAAAAAACAGTGGACAAAACAGTCACTCTTGTTCAATGCAAATGCTGTACGCTGGAATATGAGCCGTCATACTGATCTACTATTTCTTTTTTTTTTCTGAGACAAAATTTTAAAGTGTATCTCCTCCTAGAGCTTTTTAAGTTTCAACCACCAAACTCAGCCCAGACCTTCAGACTGGTCTGACTCGGGTTGCTATATCTTTTCTAACTGATCCGGTTTATAGTTTTTGTGAACCAGATTATCAAAACCACCAAAAATCCCATAGACTTTCTTTGAGGGGGTGAAAACTTTTGTACAATGAGTCTTATGGTGCATTTAAACGGTTTATTGCTATAGCAAAGCTTAACAACTCCCTACCTAAATAAAAACAAAACACAAAACCAGCTTAAGCTGATTGGCTGCTTTGGGTGGTCTCCCAGGCTGGTTTTAAAGTGGTTTAAAGTGGTTTTGGCCTATTTTTAGCTGGTCAGGCTAGTCTTAGCTGGTCAAACTGGAAGACCTGTTAAAAGACCAGGCATTCTTAAACCAGCTATTTTCAGTTTAAACCAGCTAAGATAGGGCTGCCCAACCCTGTTGCTGGAAATCTACCTTTCTTCCAGCAACAGGGTTGGGCAGCCCTGTCTTAGCTGGTTTCAGCTGGTTTCAGCTCCAACCCTGATCAAACACAACTGAACCAACTATGGACCTTTCTTACATTTCCGGGTTTCTCACAGCGGAAGTCGTCATAGTTGGGTAAAATCTGAGAGCAGTGAATGAGAGAGTACCACAAATATATTTTTTGCATTCACATTTGCTCAAATAGCAAAAGAAAAACTACATGATAATGTTCTCATTACTTTTAATCAAAAGAAAAAAATTGAGCTAGACTGATATCGGCAGTCAGAAGAGAGAACAATGTCAAATTTACCATCCCTCCCATAAATGTGGCAATAGACACACCCTTGCATAGTGCTAACTATTTTTTTTTGTAACTTGATGAAAGGTGTTATAACACAAAGTATAGTGTTATAAATGCACATACATACTTTTAAAAATCTAAATATAAAAAAAGTTTAAAGAATTTATGATGATGATGACCATTAAAATGCCTCATCACAGGCTTGTGAAAAGGGTCCATTAGGATCTGAAGTAGCACTTGATAATTACAGACAGGTGTGTTTGATCAGTGTTGGAACTAACTTCTGCAGAAAGACCTCCAGGAACAGGGCTGGGCACCCCTAAGCTAAGACTAGACAACCAACCTAGGCTGGTTCTAGCTGGGTTTTAGCTGAATCAACTGGTTTTAGCTTGTTTAAACGTGCTAATCATGCTAGCAACATGCTAATAACACGCTATTCATACTAGCAACGTGCTAAGTATGCTAGCAACATGCAAGTAACTTGCTAATCATGCTAGAAACATGTTATCAACGTGCTAGTAACTTGCAAATTTTGCTAGCAACATTAGTAACTTGTTAATCATGCATGCTAACAACATGCTTGTAACATGCTAATCATGCTAGCAACATGCTAATAACATGCAAATCATGCTAAAAACAGACTAGCAACATGCTAGTAACTAGCTAATCATGCTATCAACATGCAAGTAACTTGGTAATCATGCTAGATACATGCTAGAAACATGCCAGTAACTTGCTAATTATACTAGCGACATGCTAGTAACTTGTTAATTATGCTATTAACATGCTAGCAACATGCTAGTAACTTGTTAACCATGCTAAAAACATGCTAGTGACTAGTTAATGATGCTAACATTTTAGTAATACCCTAGCAACCACCCTTGGTACCCTAGCAACAACATAGCAACACCCTAACATTAAAGTGTTAGAAGTATTGTGTTTGAATGGACAAATTCACACAAAATGCTGTTCATAAAGTTGAATTGTTCCACCCCTGTTTTGAACTACTTTCAAATTATACATTTCAGTTATCATATATAAGGATATGAGTCCATGTTCTTGGACATTATTTTGATTGTACAGTAACACATCAGCATTAGATTATACTAAAAGCAAACCATTTTAATTAAAATTCAATTTAAGTAAGTTTTATTTATTAAGGATTTTTTTTCCCAATATGCTTTACTATTTGACTCTTAATTACCTTTATTTGTGACTAAGACCGTCACTAAGACTTGTCATTAATAAAACGTCAGTAATTGTGTACTTACTCGTTTAGCTGCCTCTGCCATTTTGAGAGTTTTAAGCAAGTTGTGATCCTGTTGGTCACTGAGAAAAGCAGAAGCTAGTGCAATGCTCTGCACATTTATTAAGTCTTTCATTCTGCCACGCCTGTGAGGGCAGGGCTTTTTTAGAGACCATGTCTGATGTATGAAATGAGATCATGCCTAATCATGTTATTTTGTTTGTTTGTAGTGAATATTAAAACAGATAAATATAGCACTTTAAGAATGCGCTTTGCTTTTTCAATGTTGGACATGATAATATTGCAAAATGCCTAAAAAATAAAGCTAAGAGAGGGCTAAAAAAAACATAATAATATATGATTTTCATTTGACTTTTTGTTCTGTCATCATAAATAATCCATGAATACTGTCTAGAATTGCATAAAAAGGACAACATAACAAGAATAATAATGCCTAATTAGATTTACATTCACCTGTCCTCATTTAGCAGATGCTTTTTTAACAATAAATTTGTCATGTAATGTTGAGCGGCAAACAGGGTTTAGTAAGCCAAATGTACATTTCACAACACACCTGACATTCTACTGTTCCTTTGATCTGTTCCCGATAGTTCCATACATTTCCTCAGCATTGTATTTTTTCTGCAGAGTAACATACGTTGAATCCTCCTAAAGAGACATGATGAAAAGATCCTTAAGATCCGGCCAACATATTAATTTGTTAAATGTGTATTGAAACTTACAAAATTATTTTCCACATTCATCTCTCCATTCTCCGTTCTTGCTTTTCTGTGAGCTTTAAAAACAGAACAGTAAATACCTAAATTAAAACATGCTAATGGAAATGTATTTGTGACTTGAGTGTGCATTCAGCTAATGTGTGTGTGCTGACCTCTGTGAATGCAGTAAATGATGGTGGCTCCTCCTGCTGCTATTACCAGAAACAGCACAGAGATCAACACGCTGTGACTCAGTATAGGTGGTGTTGTACTTTCACTTCTCTCTAATGAAGGAAAACAGAGAGGAAGAGATAAATTGTTTTAACCATAATATTACACAAGAATCTTTTCTGGAAGGTTTAGTTGTGAATGAATATAGTGTGCAGTTAATGCAGATAAAATCCTACCAGAGAATTTATTTGAAACAGTAAAAAAACATTGATTAAATTCATAATTTTACAGTCGGCAAAAGAAAAAGGGGGAAGGTCAGTTGAGAAATTCATTTTGTAGGTGCGATTCTTGCTATATTTCAAAATAGAAATAAGCAGAAATGGTACAAGCTGATGAGGAAATTTGAACTAGAACATCAGATGAATATATTGGTGTCACGTTCGAAATGCTAGAAATGAGGTGAGGGTCCAAAATGCAGGGAAGGGAAATTTTAATAAAACAAAACACAAATAAACAAACCAAAAGGCCAACACGGCACAACACGACTAGAATCAACACAGAGGAACACACACAAAGACAATGCAGCCAGAATGAGTAGTGGGAAATGAGAGTTCTTATAGACCAGATAATTGTGAACAGGTGAGAGCTAGATGAGTGCTAATGACCAGACAGGTGTACAATCAGGGAAGTGCAGTGCAGGGAGAACAGCGACCTCAGGTGGCTAAGGGAAGCCCCACAGCCCAGATCATGACAGTACCCCCTCTCAAGGGAACGGCTTCCAGACGTTCCCAAAAAAAAAAAAAAAAAAAAAAGGGAGGAGGAACGGTGGAAGGTGCATCAGGGGGAGGGATGGCGGGCCAGGCCCGTGCAGCGGAGGAACGTCAGTGGACACTGCCGCCAGGGGAACGTGAGCTGGCCTCGCCACCAGTGGAACGTCCGCGGTCACCGCCGCGTCAGGAACAGAGAGCGCGGTCACCGCCGCGTCCAGAACAACGAGCGCGGTCACCGCCGCGTCCGGAACAAAGATAGCGGTCACCGCCGCGTCCGGAACAGAGATAGCGGTCGCCGCCGCGTCCGGAACAGAGATAGCGCGGTCGCCGCCGCGTCCGGAACAGAGATAGCGCGGTCGCCGCCGCGTCCGGAACAGAGATAGCGCGGTCGCCGCCGCGTCAGGAACAGAGATAGCGCGGTCGCCGCCGCGTCAGGAACAGAGAGCGCGGTCGCCGCCGCCGCCAGAGAGCGCGGTCGCCGCCGCGTCCGAACAGAGAGCGCGGTCGCCGCCGCGTCTGGAACAGAGAGCGCGGTCGCCGCCGCCTCAGGAACGGAGATAGCGGTCGCCGCCGCGTCAGGAACGGAGATAGCGGTCGCCGCCGCGTCAGGAACAGAGAGCGCGGTCACCGCCGCGTCAGGAACAGAGAGCGCGGTCACCGCCGCCTCAGGAACGGAGATAGCGGTCGCCGCCGCGTCAGGAACGGAGATAGCGGTCGCCGCCGGAACGTCACCGGAACAGAGAGCGCGGTCACCGCCGCGTCAGGAACAGAGATAGCGGTCACCGCCGCGTCAGGAACAGAGAGCGCGGTCGCCGCCGCGTCAGGAACGGAGAGCGCGGTCGCCGCCGCGTCAGGAACGGAGAGCGCGGTCGCCGCCGCGTCAGGAACGGAGAGCGCGGTCGCCGCCGCGTCAGGAACGGAGAGCGCGGTCGCCGCCGCGTCCGGAACAGAGAGCGGTCGCCGCCGCGTCAGGAACAGAGAGCGTCCGCGGTCGCCGCCGCGTCCGGAACAGGAGATAGCGGTCGCCGCCGCCGTCAGGAACGGAGATAGCGGTCGCCGCCGCGTCAGGAACGGAGATAGCGGTCGCCGCCGCGTCAGGAACGGAGATAGCGGTCGCCGCCGCCTGCCCGCGGAAGAGCGTCTCCGCCCCCGCCAGAAAGCAGGGCCGCATCTGCGCAGCCTCGGCCCTACAGGTGTCCATCCCCGCCAGACAGGCGTAGATGAGCTCGAAACGAGCGGCCGACGCCGCCTCAAAGGACATCCCCGCCGTCTCGGGAACAGAACGGGTGGTCGCCGCCCCCAAGCGGGCGCACGCCGCCGCCAAACGGGGGGACGCCGCCTCCCTGAAAAAATTCCTCCCCGCTGGACCCATCCTTGCTGGCTGCATTCTGTCACAATCGCTGTACTAGAAATGAGGTGAGGGTCCAAAATGCAGGGAAGGGAAATTTTAATAAAACAAAACACAAATAAACATAAACCAAAAGGCCAACACGGCACAACACGACTAGAATCAACACAGAGGAACACACACAAAGACAATGCAGCCAGAATGAGTAGTGGGAAATGAGAGTTCTTATAGACCAGATAATTGTGAACAGGTGAGAGCTAGATGAGTGCTAATGACCAGACAGGTGTACAATCAGGGAAGTGCAGTGCAGGGAGAACAGCGACCTAAGGTGGCTAAGGGAAGCCCCACAGCCCAGATCATGACAATTGGTTGGGCTCACAAGGGAATAACTGCATACTGCTCAGTGTGTGACCAGTAATTCTGGTTTAAGGGAATTTTGCTAGAAAAATACAATATGTTTCTTTATTACTCCAAAACTGAAAGGGAGCAACAAGTCAGAGATCTTGCTTGAGGCAATGTGGGACAATATCAGCTGATCATGTACATATTTTTTTAAACTTGCCTAGTTTTAAAAGTGTTTTGGAAAGAACTGTAGCTATTTTGACTTTTGTCTGTTAATGTGCACGTTATATACACCTTTTTCTTCCCACAAAGAGTGGGCACAGCCATTTGTACATTTTATTGGTGTGGCTTTCGGTCTCATCCGCATCCAGCTGTGTTTAGCTGTAAAAAAAAGCTTTTGCTGCTTAATATTGTGAAGTTGTGTGTTTTACCATATTATTTTAATGTATTATCTTAATTATGAACACATGTGATGTGATGCAAACAGTTTTACCATTTACTGCATGTTGTTATTCTTCTCGTTATTTTCCTACATCGAATAATGAATGGAAGGTCTCACCCATAGTCTTACTTCCACATTGAAGAAAAAGGTGGATAATGATCAAGTAAAAAAAAAATAGTACCAGAGGCTGATTGCTTACATTCAATGGTGACGTTTATGAATCTGGTTGTTTTATCTAACAAACAGACGTACAATGCCTGATCATCCTTAGTTAGGCCTGACAGAAGCAGAGAGACATTTCCAGGTGAAGTCTGATTAAACAGTGTAATTCTGTCAATGTACCGCTCAAACACACTGGATATATCAGCGTAAATGCCATTTTTAGAAGCCCTTTTGCTGTTGGATTCCCAGATGACACTTTTGGGATTGTCCTGTGGGTTGGTACAGGTGCAGGGCAGCAGCACAGAACCTCCTGAATAAGCTGTTATCTGTGTCAAACCACTGTCTGATGGAGTACAGGCTGACGAAAACACACATAAGATATACATTAACAATATAGAGCCTATGTAAGACTAAGTCAGATTTCTTATGATACTTAAATTTCTAAGGCCTCTAAATGATCAACATGATCAAAACTTCAAGCTGAAAAATCTGTTGTACACAAACTACCGCATGCCTTCTGTCATCTGATTTATATGTTTTAGTAAGTACAAGGCCTTTTAGTATAATTCTTGGGGGGGAAATACTGCCACTAACGTTTATTTTAGTAATTGAGTAATTGATTATTCTGACAATTAATCGAGTAATTAGATAATTATAATATATTTTTTTGTGGTAATTAAAAAACCTAAGTGAACAACAGCCTCGAAAATTACTTAAAATACATATATAATAGCCATAAGACAATAATAATTAGTTCAAATAAAATACCAAAGCAAGTAATTATGGTTTATTGTACAAAACTGTTACAATACATAATGTATTATAAACAATAGAACTAATGTACATTATGCATTATAAGAAATGACTGCAGAAGGCACCAACGGCCTGACATTGTTTTTACACTTTACTGCTCCATCTAATTCTTGTTTAATATTGAATAAACAACATTTAATACAAACGTCCACCTAATCTTTAACATTCAGACATTTCTCTACGACAGAAAAGCCACTGTAATTTTTGAATATGTAGACACCAAAACGTGTACGTTAAACTCAGAGCGAGGGTTAAACTTTAGTTAGCATGTTGAGGAATATATTGATGTATTCTTCTGTGTTTGCCCAGGTTTATAAATGATTTACCTTACAAATCTAAAGAAATGGCGCACGTTGCTTTCCCAAATAAACGTTAGAATAAAAACAAACTCAATATGCAGAGATATAGTCTGAGAGGCTCCACCCATGTAAATGATAACAGTACAGGTGGAGCAGAGTAGGCTATTTACTGTTAACAGAGCTGCTCTGATGCAGGTACATAAGCTAACGCGCATCCGTGGTGAAAAAAACAGCATATGCTGTTAGGTATGTTTTGATGCTGGGATGCTGGTTAGGTAGGTTTTGATGCTGGTTTAAGCTGGTCCTTTGCTGGTCCTTTGCTGGTTCATGCTGGTCCTTGACGTGTAAAAAGTACACGTTAGACTTTTTTTTTTTTTTAAGGATGTTTTAAGTGTCATTTCTGCAAAAATTTATGTTTGTCTAATTTGAATTCAAAAAGTAAGACTGACTGATTA